>NC_057865.1:230621210-231221210 GCF_019393635.1 Dromiciops gliroides
CTGCCTTACATACTTTTTTAGTCATCAATTAAAAAATTTTCAGGAGAACAAGATGAGGACAAAGCCTCAATGAAACCACCCCAGACTGATAATATCACTCAGCACATTGGGAAAAGTTTATTTTATCCATATGACTCCCCCTAAATGAATCCTTCTAAGCTTGCTATCTACCTGAATATGATGAGAAACTGCAAAATGGGAAGAGAAGACAAATTTCTAGGGTTATGTTTTATTTTTTTTTATTTTTTTTTTTAGTGAGGCAATGGGGGTTAAGTGACTTGCCCAGGGTCACACAACTAGTAAGTGTTAAGTGTCCAAGGCCGGATTTGAACTCAGGTACTCCTGACTCCAGGACCGGTGCTCCATCCACTGTGCCATCTAGCTGCCCCTGGGGTTATGTTTATACTGCTCTGCCCCTATTCTGCCCAACATTTCGATCAATGATTTTCATGAAAGCACAAATAGATGACAAGCTTTTCATATTTGTGAATGCTATGAAAATGAAAGGAATAGTTCTTATTTTGGATGATAGAATTAGGATACATTAAAAAAAATTTCCTAATGTATCTTCTCAAACAGATTGTATGTGTATATATATATAAATTTTTAATTTTTTTTTACTGTAAAGCCTGTTCTAATTATTTGTTCATTTGAATGAGAGGCATGATATAGTGAGAAGAATTCTATCTTTGTTATCAGAAGGCTCCTAATCTGACTCCCTCCTCTGACATTTATTGCCCATTTATTTTAGAATGATTCTATTAATGGTGATACTGTGTTTGATTCTAATCAATGTTAGCTGACTCACTGTCTACTAGAATGTCTTATAAATTAGTTGTTAGTGATTAGGGTATAATGTTAAAATGTGACAGTGTTCTCTGTGTCCAAAATAAATCACAAGGCTCTGAAATCTAGGCAGAGTATTCAAAGACATAACTTAAAACGCATTCAGAAAATACAATTATTATATTGTGAATGTATCTCTCTATACTCTATGGTAATGGTACCCAAGAAGAGGGCAGAAGCCCCCTGGGAAGCTGTGGCATGACTGAAAGCGGTATGTGATCAACTAGGAAGATTGGACATTGGGCTTGTCTCTTATACTAATATAACTATACTTCATCCTTTATCTCTCACCTAACACTTCCCTACTCTAGATTGTCTGGACCCTATGCAAGGTTTCAGTCTTCCCAACTTTGCACCAAATATTAGATACTCAAGGCAGTAATAATGGCTAGTCAGATACCAACAACCACTTCTCAGGTGTCATCAGGAAATCCCCCTTGTCTTACATAGGGTGGGGAGTCTTCCTAATACCCCTCCCCCTTTTTTATTTATTTGGCTGCAGCATGTATTCGTAGGCATAGACTTTCTTTCTTATCTTTTCGGGTTTTTTTGTTGTTTTTGTTTTTTGCAGGGCAATGAGGGTTAAGTGACTTGCCCAGGGTCACACAGCTAGTAAGTGTCAAGTGTCTGAGGCCTGATTTGAACTCAGGTCCTCCTGAATCCAGGGCCCGTGCTTTACCACTGCACCATCCAGCTGCCCCAGGCATAGACTTTCAAGACTGTTATGGCCTATCATGTGATTGTTGTATTTTGCCTCTCTTAAGGAAGAAAAAGAAATTCACCTGCTTGGTTTACCTATATTTATCAAATCAAATGAATAAATAATTACTAATAGTAACAAATAGTTATTCTTCCTAAGTCTTCCCTGTCTCATACCCTAGGAAATGCACAGGCTTCCTCCCCTTCCATGAAATATATTCGATCACATGGTTCTCAAAAAATATCTGTGTATATATTTGTACTGTTCATAAATAAAACAAAGGTTTTATTTCATCTTCATCATGCCTTTTTGTGTAAATTTAAAATATATTTCATAAAACAGCAGTATATGTATGCAATTTATAAATAAATTTAGATGCATATGTTGGGGGTACAGTTTCATTTTTTTTTTTTTAATCAGAGGGTTTTACAATCAAAAATCTTTAGCAACTACTGCTCTCTAAAAAAGAATAAGGAAGAAGAAAGCTACGACTGGGCATTCAGGCCATAATCTGTCCCTTTTGTTACTTGAGTCTGTTATTTGTTAAGTTAAGCAGAAAGGAGCTTGTTTCCTCCTAGTATAAGGTCTAGCTAACATTTGGCTATCAGATTTACTACTTGAAAAGCTGACATAAAAAAAAAAAATACAGGAAGATATCCGTTGAGAGTAAAAAACAAAACAAAACAAACAGGCCATAAACTCACCAAAGCAAACAAACAGAAAGCCCTACCACCGAGTTCAACATGGAGCAAATCTCTAGCTAAGACAAAGGCTGTGGAAACAGCCTTCTTTGACCACCAGAGATAATTTGTCTTGAACAATTTACCACAGGAGGTTGAGCTTAATTTAAAAGTTCCTGACATCCCCCATACATTTCTTGCATGTGCTTTCCTACAGAAATTTTAAAGATTCATTGAGATAAGGAGTGTGTGGGAACAGAAATGGCAATGAGCTATTCACTGTCAGGGAGACTCCAAGGCAGTTAGCATAATAAAGGCAGGGAAAAGCTTTAGACTGTGGAGTCCTCTTTTCCCTATACTATGTATTTAAGTGACATATACATTTGACTCTGTATTTGACATTTACATCATTGCCACTAATATCCCAGTAGAGGCAATACTTTCTTATTTTTATGTGTGTGTATGTATATAATGATTTTATTAGTGTATTATGACAAGACCTGTGATTTCATTAGTATAGGGAGCTAGTAAGAAAATTCATTCTAATAATAATCACATGCTTTGAATTTATAGTCTTAGATAATTGACTGGGGGTATTCAAATGAAATAATATAAGTACAGTGTTGAGCAAATCTTAATACATTTTATACATTTTAATTATTATTGCAATTTGTATTATGGTGATTACTTAGAGGTAAAGAGACTTAGACATGATCATGCAGTCAGTATGTATGAGACAAGACTTGAATCCTGTTCTCTAAAGTCAGCTTCTTTCCAATAGAACACACTGATTCTTATATTTCTATGTGCCCTCAAACTATAGCTGAGGCTTTATTGGGACAAAATTAATTCCTGCAACATGTTGGGCAGCATACCTGGTAAAGGACAGCAATTTTTGTCTTGCCTACCTCCTGGCAGCACTTAAGATGCTCTATTCCTATGGTATCCATGTGGACTAAATCAATAACTTGCTATGTTAGTTATTGAGAGTATCTGTAAATGGTACTGCAATAGTGAAGACCAAGTTAGCATCCATGGTGCCTGGTAACATGCCTCATCGTAGAACATCTCCAGATCCCCAAACTAGCACAACCATGAAATGGGCAGATTCTGGTAAACTCCTTAATTTAGAAATACTGACCAGGAGATTTTAATAGGTAGCAATTCCTGATTGTCACTGGATTCATGTTAATCTTGCCAAATGACAGAGGAAGCATTTCTAACTTAATTCACTCATTTCTATTTGAACTTGTTTTTGTTTTTTTGCTGTTGTTTCACATTCTGTTGTTGTTTGTATTCTGTCATTTTCAGTTATGTCTGACTCTTCCTGGGCCAATTTGGGGTTTTCTTGGCAAAGAGACTGGAGTAGTTTGCCATTTCCTTCTCCAGCTCATTTTACAAATAAGGAAACTGAGGCAAACAGGATTAAGTAACTTGCCCAAGGTCACACAGCTGATTGCCTAAAGGAGAATCATAACCTTATCTAGGCTGCAATGAATAACAGAAAATTACAAAAGAGTATGATGCATGGCATCAAATAAATGCAAGATTGACAAAGATGGGGATTTCTCTGTCACATGAACAGCAAGAAGGTGGATTAGTAATTTTCTTCAGATCCTTTTTAAATCTCTAACCCTTTAAAAATAGAAATTATTCAATGCCTAAAGAACAATCTAGAATAGTTACAAACAGTTACAAAGACAAAAGAAAAGAACAAAGGTAACATCCTTTAAATTAACATGGAAAAGCTCCATCCTTGAAAAATCCACTTGGCCTCAAGCCTTTATGATAATACTACTCCCATATGAGTACACAAGCTGACTTGGGCTTATACCCAGGAACAGGTCAAAAGATGAACTCCTCCCCATCATCTCCTGCAGAGAATCACCCTTCTCTGACCTTTCAAAAAGTATGTTAATTGGATACAGAAAGAGAAGGAAAGGAAAGTTTTCTGAGCACCCCTGGGCTTTCTCAAGGGAATGTTTCACTTTTGTTACCCCTGAACACAGAGCTTTGCAGCCCATTGTTTTTCTGCAGGGCAATGAGGGTTAAGTAACTTACCCAGGGACACAGTGTCAAATGTCTGAGGCAGGATTTGAACTCATGTCCTCCTTAATCCAGGGCCAGTGCTTTATCCACTGGGCAACCCAGCTGCCTGGCAGTATTATTCTTTTTTTTTTTTTTTTGCTGAGGCAATTGGGGTTAAGTGACTTGCCCAGGGTCACACAGCTAGTATGTGTCAAGTGTCTGAGGCAGGATTTGAACTCAGGTACTCCTGAATCCAGGGCCAGTGCTTTACCCACTACATCACCTAGCTGCCCCCAGCAGTATTATTCTTGATTCCTCACTATCACATATTCTACACATTCAATCGATGGCCAAATCTTGTCCTTTCTACATCTGTAATATCTCTTATATAAGTGTGATGGGTAAAATTAAATGTGTGGTCACCTTATTCCTGTCCCCAGTGTGGGGAAAGCTAGCTAGGGTTTACTTATAAATTAGAAGCTTTAGCACCAGTTTAGGCATTAAGCATTTATTAAAGTATATTAGAGGTCAGCAAAGAGAGAACACATATCTCTGAAAGAATAGGAAAGCCTAGCTAGGATTTATGGGAGAGAGAGGAGAAAAAGCTGCGTCCACCTAGCAGACCCAGGCCACTAAAAAATCATTCCTGTCTTTCCACAAGCAGAAGCTCCCTATGGGTCAGGAAGAGAGGCGGTCCCCACACACTGCTCCAAGCTAATTGGCTGGTAGCATTCAAGCCCATTGATTGATGAGACTTAAAAGAGGTCCATAAACAGAATGTGCTGAGGTCAGAGTTCAGATCTTCTGGCGGGAACAAGGCTTTGTAAGGTAACTTCCTGACCCTGGGTTGACATTAGAAAGGTCAATCCATGCTCTCTCAGCAGGGGACGGGGAGGGGCCCTGGTAATAATATTCTCATATAAGTTAATTTATATCTACTTCCACAATCATAGCCTACTTCAGGCCTTATTACCTATGGAACGGACTATTGCCATAGCTAACTGTGTCCCCTACCTCAAGTCTTTCCATGCTCTCCCCTCAGCTATCAAAGAGATTTTCTTATGTCTGACCATGTCTCTCTTTCTCTCTCTCTCTCTCTCACACACACACACACACACACACACACACACGATCACACCCCACTCATAAATTCCAGTGACTTCCTCTAAGATCATGCATGTTTGTATGTATAAGTATGTATGTGCACGCACATGTGTGTATGCATGTATACACACATACATATATGTGTACACACACACATATATATATAAACAAACTTCTGTATGCTATTAGATTGTTAGTTACTTGAGGGCAGAAACTATCTTTTGCATTTCTTTGTATTAGCAAAGTACAATACAGCTTAATAAATGTTTATTGACTGACTAAAATTTGAAATCCTTCACAGCCATTTTCTATCTCCCCAATCCCCAGTCCTCTTATACCATATTCTTGTTTATGCCCTCTATAATGCAGCTTCACTGGCCTAATTAAGGTTTCGTTCACCTTACACTGGATCTCCTAAATCCATGTATTTATAAAAAAATAGCTTTCCCTTGAACCAGGAATGTTCTTAATCGTCAGCTCTGCCCACAAATTTCCCTAGCTTCCTTCAAGACATCTCAAATCCTATCTTATAGGAGGCTTTCCCTGGGATATTCCTCTCTCTCTGAAATTACCCTCTGTCTTCTGTACCACGTGTATGTATCTTGAATTTACCTAATTATTCCTTGCCAATTAGAATATTGAAATATTGCTGCCAGAGATAATTTTTTTTTTATTCCCAGATTTTATCACTATGTTTGGAACATAGAAAGTTCTTAATAAATGCTTATTGACTGACTAACATTCATGTGTCAATTTAGGCATTTCTGCTATTACATTAAAAATAGCTTTATTAAATCCATTAATGTTTTATTTTAAGCTTTAATAATTTAAAATGTATGAATATATGTATGTACAGGTATACATAAGTATATATATATATCATGTTTGTGTCATAGTTGTTATAAATAATCTGTCTTAATCTGGATTTTAGTTATATTGTAATAATAACATGTTAATAATATCAATTTTAATGTGGTCAAGCTTGGTCCAACAGGAAGGTAGAAGAAGGGAGAAAGTTTAAGGCACAAAATAATAAGACTCTATTGTAATATAAAATGATAAGATTTAGTGGTAAATGAATTTATAAATAATCTAATAATCTTCCTTTTTCATAGAAAAGGTAATCAACACCCCATAGCACAAGTCAAAGGATGTGACCATGGATGGTAGAGTGGCATATATTTTGAGATGCTTAGGATATGTAAATAATAATAATAACAACAATAACAATAATAATACTACTTACCATTTAGGGTAAAAAATGCATCCTCCTTCTGGATGGTGTCACTCCTAGTTCTTTTATGATGTCACTGATTATGATGTCATCCATTCATGTGAAGCAGATTTATTCACAGCTGACTGCCAGCTGGTGGTCTGATCACATAGACTTTTGCTTGCTAGAGACCAGAGTTGGATCCTGAGAAGCCCAAGAGTAAGAGGTCTTAGTTATGCCCCAAAGGGCCTGGACCCTGGGTGGCTGGCAGCCATTTCACTTTGTGATCATCATCTTCTGATTCTTTCATAGCTTAGGTGAAAATCTCCGTGCCACCTCCATCATGGTGAATGTGGCTTCCTACTACCTGAACCTCTTCATGGTTAACTTCTTTAACTTGACTCAAGATCTCTGTATGGAGGTGGTGATACCCATTTTCTGGGTCCTGTGGCAGAGACTGCTGACAGCAGGGAACTGTGCCCTGATCTTTCTTTTCACCATGTTCCATCTGATCCAAAAATGCATCCATCACCTGATAATCTACCTGAGATACCAACCAGGCAAGGCTCTACTCAACGGGGTCCACTGGACTTATTATGGCCTTGTCATCTTCTACCAACAAAATGCTTACAAAGTCATCTTGAGGGCCATACAATACCAGCTGCTTTTCATCTTGGCAATGGCCTGCCTGGACCAGATGTGCATGGTGGGGTCTCAGGTAGTCAAGGAAGGCCTCCAGTTCCTGAAGCAAGAGGCGGTGCAGATTATGGACTCCAGTTCTGCCATGGTTAACTCTAAAGTCTGCACACCTGTGTTCCGTGCCAATAAAGTCCCTTTCGGCCAGCGTTTCCCCCAGCCCAAACCTTCCACCTTTCAGAAGCTCTCCT
This sequence comes from Dromiciops gliroides, assembly GCF_019393635.1. Lineage (NCBI taxonomy): Eukaryota > Metazoa > Chordata > Mammalia > Microbiotheria > Microbiotheriidae > Dromiciops > Dromiciops gliroides. Next base: position 230,628,669 of record NC_057865.1, read on the forward strand.
CCAGCTTCAGCTTCCTGTCAATATTCACAAACCTCAAAAAGGGAATTAAGTATTGCTGCTTTGGGACTTCCTCAACACAGACTACCAGAATCCAAGGAAAGGACAAAGAGAAGAGCGGAGTGTTCCCCTCAAGTGAAGACATAATTCATCAACTCAAGAGCACCATGGTCACCTTCTTCCTATTCTATATCTATAACACTTTTGTCTTTGTTCAGGTCATCAAATAAATTGACCACATGAGAAACAGAAAGACTGACCAAGTGTGATGCAGAAAAAAATAAACACAAGAACAACAAAAACTTAAGTGTACTTATATTTTGTTGGTCTCAATTTCCCAAAGGCAAAGCTCAGTTAATCAACTTCCCATCTTCCTAGGTCACTAAATTTAGTTCATTCTTCCCTTTGCACTATATTTTTTTCTTCATAAAGGATTTGATAGTAATTTGAAAATACCCTGATTGTGTCACATTTTTGCTCACATTTAAAATGCTGGAATTTTTCTTGTGTCAGTCAAGGTAAATAATGGATATATATATCAGTCAAGGTAAATAATAGATATATATGGATATTTGGCACTCGCCTTTAGAGAAATTTAATATATTCTTTGCCTCTTCTTCCTTGTTTAATTTTGCTTCTTTATTTTTATCGTAGAAATCTATGATTATGGAGGAACATTGAATGGAGTTTCTGTGGATAGATGGTTGGGTTCATTTAGTCAGTGATATTGAAGACAGTAGAATTCAGATGGCATAGGATTGGGGGGGGGGTCCATGGAATTGGGAAATAAATATTACCGATGCTTTTTCTAGCTGAATCTCTAGGAAATGTGAATATAGTCAAATATTTATGACTTACTTATTTATTGAATTTTTTCAAAAGTTGTACTTTCCTACCAAAGCCTAAGGGCATATTGGCATATTCACATAACAGTACAAATAATTGAAATATTTTTAAAAGAAAATAAGTTTATAGGATATGAATTTCAAACTTTAAAGAGGATGTGGGGAAATTAATAAATATTAGAGATAATATAACCAAGGATCTCTGATATTTTAAGGGAGAAAACTCCAAATTTTATAAAAGTCAAAAGACAGATAATTTTAAAACACCACAACCATCACCCAGGGAGGAAAATCTTCACAAACTAAATTTAAGAATTGTACCAAAAGTTTCATAAGCAAAAAATTATGAATATAGAGAATTTGAGGAAATGCAGAGGGCTCTCTAATCAAAATTATTTCCATCTTAAAAATGATGTTAAAGGCCTAGATGAAGTCATTTAACCTCTATTTGCCTCAATTTCCTCAATGATAAAATGGGAACAATAAATAGTATTTCAAAAGGTTGTTGTGAGGAACAAATGAGATAATATTTGTAGAGTATTGATCATAGTTCCTGGCATATAGTAGGCACTACTGTATAAATACTTATTCCCTTCTCCTCCTTCACAAGAACTTTAAAAAATTGGAACATAATTCAGTAGAACACCTGTTTGAACAATACAGACTCCCTTATCTGTGTGATATCTCTGAGTTCTTTATTTTTTGTTTTGTTTTGTTTTTCCCTCAGTTCTAGAGGGGATTTGGACTAATAAGATGAAAGCCACTTTCCAATTCTGAATCTGATGACGGGGCAAATGACTTCTAAATATATTCTTAACTTATATTGAAGCAACATTTAATCTATATTGAACATAAAGTGACATTAGTCTTATTTGGGGTTTGGGAGTACAGGAACTGGTGGTGACAGTTTTCTCTCTCAGTTCAAAATCTACTCAAAAGTGTATATTTGATTTGATTTGATATAAAAGTAATAACTAAAATTTATATTTTTTGTTGTTTGGTTGTTTTAGTCATATCCAACTCTTTGTGACCCAATTTGAGGTTTTCTTGGCAAACATACTGGAGTAGTTTCCCATTTCCTTCTCCAGGTCATTGTACAGATGTGGAAACTGAAGCAACTAGGGTTGAGTGACTTGTCCAGGTTCATACAGCTAGTAAGAGTCTGAGGCTAGATTTCAGCTCATGAAGATGATTGAGTCTTTCTGATTCTAGGCATGGTGCTGTATCCTCTGCATCACCTACTGCCCATAACATTTATATAGCACCTACTATATTACAGGTATTATACTAAGCACTTTACAATTATTATCTCATTTGATCCTTATAACAACTTTAGGAGGTAAGTTGCAATTGTTTAACCCCATTTTTCAGAAAAGGAAACTGAGGTAGACAAAATGTTAAGTGACTTGCCCAGGAGTCATGGAGCTAGTAATAAGTTTCTGAGGGAGATAAGATTTGAACTCAGGTCTTCCTGACTTCAGGCTCAGTGCTCAGTATAACTGCCTATCTATCTAGCTGATCTGAGCCACCATTTTCTCATCAATCACTTCCTTGTCAGTTGCTGATTAATCTTCCCCCAAGAGGACTAATGGCATATATGAGATTGTCAACTAGCCATAGTTGTGCTGAATATAATGAAATATAGATAGTACATACTTATCCTAAACTACTCATATGAAGTCTTAAACTAAATAAATGAATGCTAAGGAGGTCTAGTAAGGGTCAAGAGCAAAGAGAAAGAAATTATTTAAATGTCTTTTGTTATAATTAAAAGAAATGAATTTTTTTCCCCTAACAAGCAATTATTAGTGGCCATGGATATAGGAAGATGATGAGGCAATTTTTAACTAATATGTTTTATTAATATGTTAATATGATTTGCCTCTCTCCTTTGACTGGTGGAAAGCTACAGGCACAAAAGAGCACCACACTCCTTCCAACACTTTCCTTTATAAGGCTGTCACAACCTTCCTAGTAACTATGTCCATCAATCCCCGTCTAGGCTTTGACTCTATGGAACAACATATCCCACTGTTCTTCCCTGACCTTTTAGGTTCCTTTTGTGTTTCATCTTAACACATTAGATTTTTGTTTTGTTTTGTTTTGTTTTTTTTGTTTATTTGTTTGTTTTTTGGTGAGGCAATTGGGGTTAAGTGACTTGCCCAGGGTCACACAGCTAGTAAGTGTCAAGTATCTGAGGCTGGATTTGAACTAAGGTCCTTCTGACTCCAGGGCCAGTGCTCTATCTACTGCACCACCTAGCTGCCCCTTAACATATTAGATTTTAAGTTCCTTCAATATGGGAATATACGGGGGATAAAACTGGAGTCCCCAAAAGTGAAACTAGGGCAAACTGTTCTTCCCCCAAAACTTGTGTTTTGGTACTTACACCCTAGCCAGCATGCCCCTCTTCCTGTATCCACTGCCTCCACCAACTGCATGCCCATCCCCCTGCCCTCTGAACCATGCCCCACTATATGCGAGCAGCTTGCCACAATGTAATCACCATGTACCCGTGAAACCTATCTGTATCTGCACTGTACATAACTGCAGCCTGAACATGCATTCAGGGCCCAGAGTGTCAGAGAAGATTCTCCTTTGGGCCCACACAGTAATAAACTGCTCTTCCTTATTCCTGAGTGCCCTTTGGGCTTCTCAGTCGAGGTTTTGCCATAACATCTTAAGGGCAGGAACTATCTCTTTTTCTTATTTTTATCCCCAGCACTTAACACAGTTTCTAGTACATGTAGGTACCAAAAAAATTAAAAGTTCATTGAATTTAATTTATCGAATTAATTTGAATCAAATTTCACAACGGAGAGTACTGACCATGTTAAACTAAAGAGTTTATATATATATTTTTTCATGATAACAGAGAGATCTTACTTTTAAATAAATAAATGGGTTGGTAGTTTGTATGAAGTGTTAACAGAAGGCTTTAATGAAATTCATAGTACTTTGTTTAGTTTGTTTTTTTGGTGAAGCAGTTGGGGTTAAGTGACTTGCCCATGGTCACACAGCTAGCAAGTGTTAAGTGTCTGAGGCCAGATTTGAAATGAGGTCCTCTTTACTCCAGGGCTAGTTCTCTATCCACTGCACCACCTAGCTGCCCCAAAATTTATAGTACTTCGAAATAATTCACCAGGGATTCTTTCCTAACCAATTAATATGTCAATAGTCATCTCAATGCTCCCCCTTTGCAGAATAAAAAGTGTTTTCCTTCTGTTTTTCCTGATCTCTTATTTTCAGTGTTCTCTAGATCCACTGAGATGGCAAATTGCCTATATCTATTGCCCTCAAAGATAAGTTTCTGTATAAGATCAGTAAGATTCCAATTAAAAGTGGGATAACTATGCCAATGATGTTGTTATGTAAATGAATGAACAGGAATGAATGAATGAACAAATGAATGAATGTACATGAATAAATGAATATGAATGAATGAATAATGATATGTATATTTATATATTTGGATTTCAAGTCTTGTACATTTGCATAATATTCTCATTGGTGGAGAAAATGAATGATTACTTAACACTCTGCCTGAATATCTTGGCACAAAAGCTTGGGAGAAAAGAGAAAATGTATTTCTTATTGATTCCTGCTATTATGAGAGTAAGAAGGACAAGTATCTTTTTTATGAGAAAGGCTAAACTTGTCTGTGATTTCCTAGTATCTTCAAGGAAGCCTTGCCCATAGGTGGGTGAGAATTGAAGAGCCTTCTATTTTATATGATCTGAGACATCTCATTCCCACAGTAGAAGATTTTATTTATTTGAAATATTATTATATTATACTCTCTTGTACAACTTTTCTAATTTGTTTGCCAATCTACTTGGATAAAATGGATTTACTCAATTGTCACTATTTCTGAAGAGTTTTTGTGCAGACCCACAATTTGATTAAAAGGATCTATCCATGAAACCTTGACTTAGGATGAAAACTGCATACTCTTCAGAAAGAAATAGTAACAGAAAAAAAAAAATCAGTTTGAACCTAAAAATCATTTCCCCTAGATTTGAACAATATTATCAGTGAGATTCCAGATTCCAGAAATTTATGCCTTCTAGATAATTGGCATGAGCACAAACATAATCTAAATGACACGCACTTTGTATACACAGATACAATTCTTTTTTTTTATTTTTAATTTTTTTTTTTTTAGTGAGGCAATTGGGGTTAAGTGACTTGCCCAGGGTTACACAGCTAGTAAGTGTTAAGTGTCTGAGGCCGCATTCGAACTCAGGTACTCCTGACTCCAAGGCCGGCACTCTATCCACTGTGTCACCTAGCTGCCCCCACAGATACAATTCTTATATCAAGATAAGTATTTTCTTTAAAATTGAATTTATATGTACAATCATGTGTCTATGTCTATGCATACATATACTATATAGTTATATTTCTTAATCAAGAAAACATGGAAAATTGTTTCCTTTTTCATTTCTCTCCTTTTACTACTGTTGTCCTCCTGGACAAGTGAATTTCATAAGTTGAGATCTTCTGTTGATGAAATTGCTTCCATCAATTTTGATCGTCAAATATATAATTTCTATCCTTAAAGCACTGTGAAAAATGATTATTCTATCATTATATTTATAACAAATTTTATATATGAGAATCAAAGTTACTCTTTTTGATTATTAATAACTAATTATTAGTAGGTTATTTATTAGTAAGGATTTTTGTTCTCTTTTTAGTTCCTGATTCAAAATCGGATAGGGCTGACAATGAAATATTCTCCTCGATCTTGCGTGGGGCTCCAGTTAACTAGGAGAGTTTATTTCTGATTACTTTGGTAAAGTAAATCTAATATAGCTAATTCCAGCCTATTTTTCAACAACTTAAGTGGTCTGAGTGTAAATGGATTCCTTTGTCCAGACAGCTGCAGTCCTCATCAGAAGGAGCTGAAGACTTTTTGCCCATCTCCCCATTAATATGTCTACCCCCTCATTAATTGTTAATCAATCTGAGTTGATTTTCACCCTCAAGGACACACCCGTTTCCAAAGGTTTTTAGTCATTCAATGACCTTGGGTCAGGGTCTTAGGTTACAAGAGAGACCACTGACCTCAATTTATTGATTATTTGCTAGTTTAGCTAATAAATTGGTTACTAATTATCCAGAAATTCTTCTCTCAGATTTTTCATTCACATCAGTTGTCTGCAGTACTAAATGGATAAATGATTTTATTGTTCAGGGTCATAAATCTAGTATGTTATAATACTTGACCAGGTCTTTATAACTCTAAGTCTATACCATCCTATACACACACACGTGTATACAAACACATGTGTTTATATGTATTGTACATGTGAACACATGCGTGTGTGTGGTGTGTACTATGTGCATGTGACTTGTTTATAGGCATGTGACCCTATATGTACCGAGTATGGGTATTTGTGCATAAATGTTCAGGCATGTGCATTCTGTCTACATATACGCATGTACACGCATGTGTTTGTGTATGTATGGCCATGTGTGCATACATACATAGGCAGTCATGCACATGTGTATATAGATATAATCTGTTATATACATATGTGTATATATCCATATCCATGCATATGCCCATGTGTGTCTTATATGTGTGTATATACAAGCATACATACATACATATATACATACATACATACATATATACTTACATTGTGAATATGTAGCTGTGTAATGTATATAGTAATGCATATTCATGTATAACAATTTATATAACCTATTATAACTAATTTTTTTTCTTTCAAGACCACCACAAAATTTTATAAATGTTTTCCTGTTATAATAGTATTGATGAGTTACTTCCATACAAGTAAGGATTTTCTCAACAATGTTATCTTAGAAGCAAATTGACTTTATTATAATAGCACTTAAGACACTTCAGACTGGTAGGTAGGAACTCTTAAAACTGAAGTATTAATGATGTCTCCCTTATTCAGACTAGCATGAAGCAGCAGCTATGGAAATGAGTAATATTGGTGTTCTTTATCTCTGTGCTGTACACTGAGAGGATCTGTTGAATTCTAATTGCTCAGGATCATTTCTCTATGGCCTGTGCTCCATTATTTGTTTTGGGATTCAAACCAATCATTTATTCAAGTTAGAAAGAAGAGAGGAGAGGAGAGTACATGTTACTGAACTGAATTCCAAACAATTGAAATAAATTGTATTAAAAAGATATGATTTTCCTATTATTCTTAAATAATTCAGGAATATAATTAAATATCACTTTAAAAGAAGATTTATCAACTGCTGAGATGAAAAGTTCATTGAGGTGATTGCTTTGGATAATCTCTCTTCAGAGGGTATGTGGGACTATATTGTTTTTATGTTGGTCTCTCTGCTTTGTGATTTAATATTTTCAGTTCTGTCACAACACCTACCCACAAATGTACATACACACACACACATATGTATATATATATATATACTTTTAAAAGTTAAGACAAAATCTGGGAATAACAAAAGGAAATAGATGATAAAGGTATTTCCAAAGGTATAGACATACAAATTTGTTGTTTTTAATGAACAAACACACACACAAAGGAAGGAAAACATTGGTTGTGCATACTACATTTCTATTTTTAAAATAACAATTGAAATAAATAAAGAATAAAAGAAAAAAATTTTATCAATATTTTTAGTGATGCATGGCTGGAACAAGAAAATATTACTTTTTAAAAACTTTCTATTAACATTTATTAAATAGCTAATACTGGTCTTCAGTGAAGAGATGGCTCTTCGTGCAAAGGCCAACATCTCTACATGCACGTTTGGTGTAATTCCCTCCCATCCTTCCCAACAGATTATACCTACTATGATCCACAGACTCTTCTCTTCAGTCTCTACCTGTCTACTGCCTTCCTTACTGCTACCAACATAACCATGTCTCCCTCATCCTTTAGAAAACCTTCATTTGAGACTTCCTGTGCCAAAATGGCTGAGTGAGGAAGCAACTCATTAGATCTCTCCCAAATTTCCCCTCCCAATCAACACAAAACTGCCTCTGAATAGTTCCAGGAGCAGGGAAACAGCATACCAGCCTGTCAGGAAAGGTCTGTCTTACCTGGGTGGGAGGGAAGTAAGGTCCAAGAGGAGCAGGAGCAGCAGTTTCTGGGCTCACAGCAGGGGGCCTGAAGCAGGGATCTGAGCTTGGGGTGAATCACCAGCAAGGCAATCACCTGCAAACCAGCAGCCCCCTAGGCAAATGAGCATTCTGAGCAGCCTAGTAGGGACCCTCACCAGGCACCCTGCAGCTAGTACAGAGCACCAGGGGGACCTTTACCACAATGCTGAGCAATAGTAAAGGCCCACCAAAGACTGTTCAACAACAAGTTCCTGCCCCTGCTACCTCCCAACAGAGAGACTGTTTCCAGGGCAAATTAGCAGCAGGAGACTCCAACCCTCAGAAGATCGCAACAAAATTACCTTTCCAGGGCCTGCTAACACAGTGACTGGTTACCATAGCAACCCAGCAGCAGGACCTCCCCCCCAACACACACACACACACACACACACACACACACACACACACACACACACACACACATTTGGCCAGATTGGAAACAAAATTACTCCTTCAGGGCCAGCCACCAAAAAGACTGTTAACTTTAGCAACCCAGCAAAAATAAGTGGTTAAGCACTAAAGCTCAGTGAAAACCACCAGTAAGACTCAGAGCCTCACAACAAAAACTTGGGACAGCTTAGAAATAGAGCCCAACTCGAATAAAAACATCAAGGCCCAAAAAAGTCAGAAAATGAGCAAAACATCTAAGAACAACAACAACAACAACAAATCTTGACTATTGACAAATATTACAGTTTTAGGGAAAATCAAGGCATAAATATAGAGTAGGACAATAGTAATGAAAATGGCTACAGGTGCAGCTTTAAATAAAAATGCAAATTGTTCTCAGGCCCAAAAAGAATTTCCTGAAAAGTTTAAAAAATACTTTAAAAGGCAAAGTATGGAAGTAGAAGAAAAATTGGGAAAAGAAATAAAAGTAATGCAAAAGAACCATAAAAAAAATACATTTACTGAGGAAAGTAACTCCCTAAAAAACAGATTTAGCCAAATGGAAAAGGAAGTACAAAAGGTCCCTGAAGAAAATAATTTTTTTTAAAAATTAGAATTGAATAAATGGAAACTAATGACTCTATGAGACACCAAGATCCAATAAAGCAAAATCAAAAAAGTTAAATAAATAAATAAAAGAAAATGTGGGGGCAGCTAGGTGGTGCAGTGGATAGAGCACTGGCCCTGGAGTCAGGAGGACCTGAGTTCAAATCTGGCCTCAGACACTTAACACTTACTAACTGTGTGACCCTGGGCAAGTCACTTAACCCCAATTGCCCCGAAAAATAAAAAAAAGTGAAATTTCTCACTGGAAAAACAACTGACCTAGAAAATAGGTCCAGGAGAGATAACATAAGAATGACTGGACAACCCAAAAGCCATGACCAAAAAAAAAAAAAAAAAGGAAAAAAAAATCCTGGAGAATATCTTCCAAGAAATTATCAAAGAAAACTGACCTGATATATTAGAACCATTGGGCAAAATAGAAATTGAAAGAAGCCACCAATCACCACCCTAAAGACATCAAAAACTAAAAACTCCCTGAAACATTATATGTAAATTTTGAAGCTCACAGATCAAGGAAAATTCAAATACCATCTAGCTTTTTGATATAGGTTATATATTACTATCACCTTCACTGATTTTTACCCAAATGCTTTCCCCTCTGATTCCTGGATTTTTTTTATAAGCTTCAGTATACTTTCTTAGTATAAAATGTTATTCCTTATATCCCCTCCCCACCTCCATACCCTTTTATCCATGAGACATCAAGAAACAATAAAACACAATTAAAAGAATGAAAAAATAGAAGAACATATAAAACATCTCATTGAAAAATTAACTGACTTGGAAAATAGATCAAGGAAAAATAATTTAAGAATTATTGGATTACCTAAGAGCCATGATCAAAAAGGTCCTCTAGGCTCATATGCCTTAAGAAATTATAAATGTATACTGTCCCAATATTGTACATTCGGAAGATTAAAATATAAATTGAATAAATCCACTGATCAACTCCTGAAAGAGATCCCAAATTGAAAACTCCCAGGAATACAATATTCCAATTCCAAATTTTCCAGATAAAGGAAAAATACTGAAAGCATCCAGAAAGAAACATTTCAAATATCATAAAACCACAATCAAGATCACAAAAGATTTAGTGCCTTTGACATTAAAAGAGTGGAGGGCTTACAGTATTATATTCTGGCAGGCAAAGGAGCTCATCACAAAAAAATAATAATAATCTACCCCCAAAAATGAATATACTTCAGTGGGAAAATGGATATTTAATGAAATATGGGACTTTCAAGAATTCCTGATGAAATATACTAGAACTAAGTAAAAAATTTGATATTCAAACACAAGACTTAAGGGAAGCATAAAAAGGTAAACAGGAAAGAAGAAGAAAAAACACTGGACTTAACAAGTTTCTACTCCTATTTTGGAGGATAACATGAAATTCCTATGAACTTTATCATAGGGCAGTTTAGAAACAGTCTACATAATAGACAAGAGGGCATGAGTATCAGCTGAGTATATTGGGATGATATCAAAACAATGAAGGGTTGAGAAAGTGGGATGTATTGGGAGAAGGGGGAAGGGAGAGGTAGAATGGTGGAAATTATATCACATAAAAGAGGTACACAAGGAAAAGGTTTTTACAGTGGAGAGGGAAATGGGTAGGGTGACAAGAAATATTTGAACCTTACTTTCAAGTGCTTCAATGTGTAAAGAATTCTTACACAAACATATAAATACATACACATATGTATGCATTTATATATGTGTGTATATGTTATACACACACTCATTTGGGTATAGAAATCTACCTTCCCAACAGGAAAATAGGAGATAAAGGGGATAACAGTAAAGGGGGGAGGTGATTAAAGGGATGGAACATTAAAAAAAGGCAGTGGGTCTGAAGCAAAATAGACTTTTGAGGAGAGACAGGATAAAAAAAGAAGGATAAATAGAATGAAGCAGAATACAGCTAGTAATCATAATTGTGAATGTCATTGGGATGTGTTAACCCATAAAATGGAAGCAGATGGCAGAAGGGATTAAAAATCAGAATCCAAAAATATGATGTTTATAAGAGATACACTTGAAACAGAAAGATAAACAAAACCACAAAGTTAAATAAGGAGATTGAGCATAATACATTCTGAACTTAAAAAAAAAAGATAGGTGTAGGAATCATGATCTTGGATAAAGCAAAAACAGAAACAGATGTAATTAAAGTAGTTAATCATGGAATTATATTTTGATAAAAAGGTAACATAGATAATGAATATTTTAAAATTACAACAAAATTTTTCTGGTAAAGACCTATTTTCTTAAATATATGGGGAACTTAGTTTTTTTTTTTTTTTTTTGCTATAAGAAATAATGAGGGGGATGGTTTCAAAAAAATATAAGACCCATATGAACTAATGCACAGTGAAGCAAGTAACAGTAACAATATTGTAATGGTTAACAACTGTGAAAGACTTAGCTATTCTGATCATTACAATGAGATAAGGCTGTTCCAAAGGACTCATGATGAAAATACTATCTGCTTCCAGAAATAAGTTCTGACTGTGAATTTTTAAAAAATAATAAATATTTTTATTTATAGTTTTGAGTTCCAATTTTGATCCCTCCTTCCCTCCTTCCTTTCCCCCCTCTGAGGCAATAAGCAATCAAATATAGGTTATACGTGTGTGATTATGTAAATATTAGTTATTTTGCACAAGTAAACTTGAATAAAAGAAAAAAAATAATGAAAATGAAAAATAGCATGCTTCAGTCTGTGTTCAATCAATATAAGTTCTTTCTTTGGAGGTGAATAGTATGCTTCATCAATAGTCCTTTGGGATTGTTTTGGATCATTGTATTTCTGAGAATAGTTGCTGCCTCTGTGCACACTTCACTATACATCAGTTCATGCAAGTGTTTCCAGGCCTTTCTGAAATAATCCTGCTTGTCATTTTCATAACACAATAATATCCCAACACCATAATATGCCACAGCTTGTTTAGCCATTTCCCAATTGATGGGCATTCCCCTGATGCCCAATGCTTAGCCACCACAAAAAGAGCTGCTATAAATATTTTTGTATAAATGGTCTTTTTCTCTTTTGGGGAATGTCTGAATGCAAATTGAAGTATAGTTTTCTCACCTTATTTTTCTTTTTTTGTTTGTTTTTGGTTTTGGGATTTTTGTGGGGATAATGGGGGTTAAGTGACTTACCCAGGGTCACACAGCTAGTAAGTGTCAAAGTCTAAGGCCGGATTTGAACTCAGGTCCTCCTGATTCCGGAGCCAGTGTTTTATCTACTGTGCCACCTAGATGCCCCCTCTCACCTTATTTTTCTTGCTTTTTTGTGTCATATTGATAATACAAAAATGATTTGTATGATTTCACAAGTAAAAATGATACCATATCATTTGCCTTCTCAGTGGGCAGGAGAGGAGTGGGCAAGAGGGAGAAAATTTGGAACTCAAAACATGAAAGAAAATTTAAAAATAAAATGATAAATAATTTAGAAAAGAAATTTTAAAAGCATATGCAGAGGAGGATTTGAATGAATCCAGTCTTTCAGAGATAAATAAGTTGTAATACACTTACACGTATAGTGTACATACACACAGCAATAAATGCATCTGTCATTTTATACTTTTATCTGTCTATGTGTATGAACCTTTTAGAGTCACTGCTGAGTTGGCAAGCCTGTCTTAAGGACTTTTCTTAAACTGTTCTTGTCATTTTCTCCTTACCGGGTCTTGCAAGGGTCTGGTGGGGGTTAGGGGGAGACAGTCCTCAAATTTCTGTCTTTAATAATCTTACCCTGGAGTTTTCTCTGCTGTAGAAACCTAGGCAATTATAATCTGTACAGAAATGCATCTTCTTGTGCAAGCTATTGTACAAGTATTACTAAAACCCTTAAGCAAACTTGACTCCATATCTCTTGTGAGTCATGTTAAAGCCTCCACACACTAAATTGCTCCCAGAAACAGATTTAAAACTTCATTTCTTTTGTTATTGCTAAGAAACTCAAAAGGGGAAGACCTGAAATGGAATGCCAATACTATACTAGTACAATCATAAAGAAAGAACCTAAGAACTGAACAAGAGGGCAGACCTGTTGGGAATGGCCTTAAATTGAAGTATAAGGGATTTTGGTAGGGTACAAATCTTCCCTTTGGCAAGGGCTATCAAATATGTTCGAATATTCGGCTTAGTATGGGAAGTAGCAGAAATTAATTCTTTGGATATTCAAAGACGGAACAAAGCAATGACCCTCTGTGGAGAAGAGAAATTGAACTAGCTTTTTATTTGACTCAGCCTAGGATTGTGTAGGGTCTTTTAAGTCATGTTACTGAAAAAAAAGAATATTAATATCAGGAATTTTAAGAAGGCAGTAAAAGAGAAAAGTCCATAGGATCATCAACAGCATTGGCAAAGACTTTAGGTTACATCTAATCCAATGACTTAATTTGAACAATAGGTAACTGAGGTTCAGGAAAAGAAAAATGTCACCTGCCTCACATAGATACTATAGTGGTAAAGAAAGAATTTAGGACCCATGTTCTCTGACTCCAACTCTAGCACTCTTTTCATTGGGTCATACTGTGTCTCAACCTTCAGCTATGCTTCATGTGAAGAACTGTCACAGATTTCAAAGGTCTCTGAATCTGGGATGCCTGGTTCTAACAAATGAATCAGATACCCCAGAATATGGCTATGTGATACTATTTTGGGCTGCTAGGTAGCACTGCAATTGGATAGAATGCAAGTCCTTGAGTAGGGAAGACTCATCTTCCTGAGTTCAAATCTGGCCTCAAACCTTCCATATCTGTGTGGCCCTGGGCAAGTCACTTGACCTTGTTTACATTAATTCCTCATCCATAAAATGAACTGGGGAAGAAAATGGCAAATCACTCCACTATTTTTGCCAAGAAAACCCCAAATGGGATCACGAAAAGTTGGATATGACTGAAATGGCTGAACAACATTCCCTTCTAGAGGCTTGGGCACAGATTTTGTATAGGTAGGTCTACACAGTACATGTATACATGCATGCATGCATATATGTGTATGTATTTATACATGTGTATATATGTTGTATTTTGTGTATAATATTGTATATACATGTATATGTATATTATCTGTATATGCATGTGTATACATATTGTTAAACAGTAGGTCCCCTACATTTCTGGCTCCTCTTGTCCCTAGTGTAGTGACAAATATTTCCAGTATAGTTATGTACAATGGTTTAAAATCCCATAAAGGAGTGAAATCTCTGTCAAGATAGGCAGGTTCATAAAATCAAATATCAAAGCATTTAATTAGGACAGAATAGCCATGTAAATAGGAAAAAATCAACCAACAAGATCAATGTCTATCACACTATACACAAAAGAGGGAAATTTTACACAAATTTGAATGCCCATGAGAGAAAAAACACTTCAAATAGATTATTCAGGTTCCTAGGGTTCTACTGTAACACCTTTCATATCTCACACACCTGGCTATGCCTTCACTGATCCTCCACACCACTTCTGACACTGTCATTGCTCCTTCTCTCCAGAGACATTGATCACTATAGCTATTTCCTGGAGCTGTCATCCATCTTTATGGTTTCTTCTCTCAGTGTCTGTTATTGCTCTCACTTGGAATTGCAGTGGTCATTCTCTGTAGCTTTTTTTTTTTCCTCAAAGGGAAAGTTATCCTTCTTTTGTAAGCTTTTTGGAGCTAATCATATGTTTATCTCTTTAGTAAGTCAAGCCTATGGCCAGGTCTGCCAGTCAAACATAACACCTGGCTTCTAAGGTAGGTATTAAACTTTTTGTTGCTGTTCTCTCTCTCATCTGCTCCCTATATATACACCCCACAGAATCTAAATCATTTCCAAGAAAAAAAATACCTTGAAGTTTTGTGAAGAACTCAAGGACTCAAGAAGGAAGAGTTGGTGTAGAGCTGTTGATTTCTGCTTGACATTCATATTGCTAAGACTAAAGTTTTTCTCCCCCTTATAAATATAAATACGTGGGATGGAACTGCTTGCTTCCACAAAGGCTAAAGAGACCAAAGCAGGAATGTATGCTGGTAACTGGTTCTCTGGGGGAAAAATGTATACATTACACTATGTATTATATTTATTATATTATTACATTTGTAGTTCTGTCAATATTGGGCATAGTGCTTTGAATTTAATAAATTCTCAATATATTGACTTATTTGATTTAGTAATAAAGAGCCTTTGTACTTAATAAACAGAAAATTAAGAAGACATAAGTGAAAACAGTAATATGATTTAGAGTTTCAGAACTAGACTTAGAAATTGTCTAGGGTGATTCTGTTATTTTAAAGAAGAGACTGAGAAAATAAAGCCACCACACTAAGCTGTGGGAAAGAATAATTAGAACTCAAGATTCCTGAAACTGAGTCTTAAAAGACTGAAAAAAAAGACAAAAAAAAATTTGCATGTCTTTTGTTTTGAAGTCACATTTATTTTCACATAGATATATTTCAGTACTTCCCTGCCAAGCTAACCTTCCCTTGTAACCAAAAAAAACCAAAAGACCAACTGACACATGAACCACACATTACAGGAAAAACTGTAGAACCCCATCTCTGCAAAAAGGAGGGAAGTGTAGTTTCTTAATTCTACTATGAGACTTAGGTTGACCAATAATAAGTTTACAAAAAAAAAAGGTTCAGTTGTATTTTATAAGAGTAGTCCTTTTTATTTTACTGGTTCTACTTCATACAAATAGCCTCTGACAACCGAAGCCCAACTCCTGGACTTCTCGTCGTGGAACTGTTTCCGCTAACAGGAGAAGGGGCGAAGGCGAGTCACTGGAGCCTTAAAACCAGTCGCTTCGGGCAGGTGGGGCTTGTTAGCCTTGGCAGGCAACCCACCTAGGGGAAGGAACCCTGATTTTAAACCTCCGCTGCCTTGCGGCTATACCCATATATGGGAAAGGCTTCAGGAGTTAACCCGGAGTAAAAATCAGGAGTCGGAGTCCCTTAGGCAGTTGAATGTTGGACATCACATCCCTCTGGCAACTCCTTCATCGGCACTGGTGCCAAACTGTATTGGCTCTGCCTCTCCTTTGGATCCACCAATGTCGCGGAGAGGGAAAACCTGCTGCATGGGCAACAGCTTCTTTTCCATATTGATCTGCCCAGGCTAGCACCCTGGAGAGGACACTCCAGCTACTTCTTATGGGGTAGATACAACACGGGATGCGGCAGTTACTGGTTATAAGTCACTCAGGAGCTGCGGCTCCCACATTGTACTGCATAGCCACACTGTGGCTTGTGGCTCTTCAAGGCACTGATCCATGGTCGTCCACGACTGGTGGAGGCCTACTACTTCATACTGCTGAATTAGTTCATGTCCAAATGATATGTGTGTATATATGTATATCTACATCTCTCTCTCTCTCTCTCTCTCTCTCTCTATATATATATATATGTATATATGTATGTGTGTATATACTGTCAGAAAGAGCCTATCATATATGTATATAATATATAGATATAGATATATACATATACACACATATGTGTGTGATAGGCTCTTTCTGACTTTCTACCCCTCTGTCCTCATCTATTAAACCATTATAAGAGATAGCTAAGGTAGAGTTTCCCCACCTACACTAATACCACCCTAACCCCACTCTGCTTTCTTTCCCTTCTTATCCTAGCTGCTTTACCTGACTGGAAAAACACGTAAAAATAAATATGTATCATCAGAGAATAAAAATGTCAAGAGGAAATTAATATTTAAGGAACTGGGTAGTTATTTGCCCAAAGTAA
Source organism: Dromiciops gliroides (assembly GCF_019393635.1). Lineage (NCBI taxonomy): Eukaryota > Metazoa > Chordata > Mammalia > Microbiotheria > Microbiotheriidae > Dromiciops > Dromiciops gliroides. The sequence goes on from NC_057865.1 coordinate 230,645,394, forward strand.
ACTATAGTTATATCTCAATTAATACAAATTTTGAGACTGCATTATTTAAATTAACATGATTCAGAGTTATAACTCTATGTAAAAAATGGTCCTTGGTCTCAACCCAATGGAAATATTCAATTGGAGATAGTGATAGAATACTGCTTTGCTATAAGAGATGATGAGCTCATTGATTATAAAAAGAACACAGGTAGACGTACATGAAATGATGATGAGTTAAATGAGCATAACCAGGAGAACGTTGTATACAGTAACAGCAATATTGTTCTTAAAACAACTCTAAGCAACTGTCATTTTGACTATTATAAATACCAAATTAACTACAAAGGACCTATATGTAGATTCTATCTGTACATATCTGTATATATTATATATGTGCATATACTATGTATATATACAAACATGCACATAAACACATACAAGCACACATGCATACAGGCATGCATGTATCTAATAGTAGCCATCTCTAGGGCAGGGGATGAGGGAACCAAAAATGGGGGGGAAAGAAATTAATATCATAACTTTATTATATATTTAAAAGGAATAGCAAGTTATATATAAAAGATGTTTCATGTGGAATCTTTTTTTATTCTACTATGTTATGAAAATGCTTGTATTATTTCATATATTAAAAAAGATTTAATAAAAGAAATATTCAATGGAAATTCAAATAATATGACCACTTTGCATTCTTGTTTCCTTCAGGTTTAGAATGTCCTCGGTATAGTCTTTGTTACTGACTGGTCAGAATCAATGTTTGTCATCTATTTTGGACTGTGTGTGTTTACAAGTTGGAATTAGCTTGAGTCATGACATCAGGTGACAAGGTCCCACAGTCAGATTATGAAGCACAGAACTGTGAGATCAATTGCACAAAGCTTAGGATATAGTTTTGGAATAAAGATATGGAGTAGAAGTTGCAACTATTTCAGTTATCCATTTATTAAGATGTATATATTTCATGCTGACCTTGTTGGTTCATTATTTGTTATGCCACATCTGAGTATTATATTTCCTATTTTAAAAAGTTTAGTTTGAAGAGGTTTGTGTAAAACCCCTCTATCATCCTTCCCATCATCTGAACCTGTGGTAGCCTTATTTCACCCCACTATGTAGTTGTTTTGTTTTCCAGTGACAAAAGGCCACAAAACAAGCATGGTAACTTCTGCTTTGTCCCTCATTTAAAAGCACACAAGTATCAATTCACCATTCAGCTCAGTGTCTCATATGCAAGTAGTCTACCCTTTATCAAGTTTGTTTACAGTACCCTGCCTGGATGTCCAAAGTGCACCTGCCCACTCCAATGCCAAGTGAGATTTATTTTGTTTCTTTGCTGAATAATATAACTAGGACAAAATGCACTTTTAAAATTCTGCAGGTGTCTGAGAAGTACTGGTCTATAGACAGAAAAAAAAATCATTCTAGAAAGTCCAAGTGAGAACATAGACTACAAATCAGCAGAATTAAAGGTGAAAGGTCAACTGCTCCAATTTCAAACTATTGATCAATGGTAATTTTTTGGCACCCTTGGGTTAGTCAATCTGGCATATGGCAAGTAAGCAAACCACTAAGGTTAAGTATGAATCATCAATACCAATGTAATTCAACTTTGATAGTTTTTCATAGGTGTACTGAACTAATACTCTATTGCATTTCATTTTGCAGTGGTCTTGCTGTTGCAAGTAAGAAAGTGCCAGGAAGTTTGCACCTTAAAAAAATGTTTGTTGAAAACTTGTACCAAATACCCTTTTTATTCAGTCTAAATGAAGGTTTAGGTTAGTGATCTTTAAGGTGCCTTTCAAATCTAAATCTGTGATCTTAAGAAGAAGCTTATTATTTCTCCCTTAATTTGGGAAGAGCAACAAATGAACTTGGGCAAGCTTTCAACATATTTAAATTTTTGAAAATGTCAGTTTCCCAGATGTTTCTCACTTTGATGTAATCCTAATGCAAAATTGAATGTGGCAGAGTGATAGTTTACTTAGTCAACCACTAGAAGGTGCTGTGGATAAAGTACTGGGACTAAAGTTAGGAAGACTCATCTTCATGAGTTCAAAGCCAGCCTCAGACCCTTACTAGCTGTCTGATCCTTGGCAAGTCACTAAATCCTGTTTGCCTCAGTTTTCTCATCTGTAAAATGAGCTGGCGAAGGAAATTACAAAGCATTCTACTATCTCCTCCAAGAAAACCCCAGGTTGGGTCATGAAGAGCCAGACATAACTGAAAATAACTGAACACCATTTGGAAGAATACAGGGTTGTCATATTCTATGTATACTCTGTGGTAGGTAGGTTAAGATTGTCATAATGAAGGAAGCAATGTATTGTACTATGAAAGATCATTAGGTTCCGAGTCATTTGCTACATGGGTTCAAATGCTGCCTCCTCTACCCATGTGACCATAGACATTTGTTCCTATCTCTGGGCTTCAGCTTCCTCAACATACTGAAACTATGAAATCTTGGATTTGAAAGGAATCTTAGATTCCATTTAGTCCAGAAGATGGCAGAGGAAAGGCAGTAGATGCTCAGACCTCCTGACACAAATACTCCAAAAAAAAAAAAGAAAGAAAGAAAGAAAGAAACCCTCCAAACACAGGCAGAAAACAACTCCTGGAACAGCAGAACCCACAAAAAGATGGCTGAGATTATTTTCAAGCCAAAGACACCTTGGAAGTTCAGGAGAAGGGGGAGCTGGGCTGGTTGTGCCAACACAGATACAGTTCCAGTCAGGCTGCACCAGAGAACCTTATCACCAAGTCTCCAAATCAGCTGCACTGCTGGAGTCTTTTGGAACTAAGCTCACAGTCTGGTGAGAGGGCTGAACAGCTGGTTGGGGGAGTCTACAGGGGTATATGCAGGAGCTAAGGGGGGATTTGGATATCTTACCCCAGCAGGGAACCAGGAAGAAACCTTGAGTGGTGGTGGTGGTGGAGGAGGAATGTAAGCTCATTGGAACTAGCAACCACAGCAATAAACTTTTGTTGCCTGGCTGATTGGCAAGATGGCCTGGGGTTATCTATGGATCAGAGAAAGGGCCAAGCGAGTGAAGAAACTGCCCCTCATTAAATCATAACACCTGGGACACCCTGAAGCTTGAGATAGTGTATCCTAGAAGCAGGACCCCACCCTAAGAAGGAGTTAAAAATCAAGTGAAAGACAGGCAGGATAAGCAGACAGAGAAAGTTGTGAACCATAGATAGCTTCTTTAGTGAAAAGGAAGATTGAGATGCACCCTCAGAAGATGATAGCATAAGAAAAATATAGGGGCAGCTAGGTGGCTCAGTTGATAAAGCATTGGCCTTGGATTCAGGAGGACCTGAGTTTAAATCCAGCCTCAGACACTTGACACTTAACTAGCTGTGTGACCCTGGGCAAGTCACTTAACCCTCACTGCCCTGCAAAAAAACCAAAACAAAGCAAAAAATAAAACAAAAAAAAAAAAGAAAAAGAAAAATATGAATTGGTCTCAGGCCATAGAGGCACTCAAAAAGCACTTTGAAGATCAAATTAGAGAGGCAGAGGGAAAGAAATGGAAAGAGAAATGAGGGTGATGCAGGAAAGCCATGAGAAAAAAGTCAACAGCTTGAAAAGCCAAATGGAAAAGCTCTCTGACAAAAATAATTGCCTAAGAATTAGGATTGAACAAATGGAAGCTAGTCACTTTATTAGAAACCAAGAAACAATAAAGCAAATCTAAATGAATAAAAAATAGAGGGAAATATGAAATATATTCTTGGAAAAACTGCTGACCTGGAAAACAGATCCAGGAGGGATAATTTGAAAATCATTGGACTAACTGAAAACTACGATCAAGGAAATAGCTTAGACATCATCTTCCAAGAAATTGTCAGGGAAATTTGCCCTATTTTTGTGGAAGCAGAAGGTAAAGCAGAAATTGAAAGAATCCACAGATCACCTCCTGAAAGAGCTCCCAAAAGGAAAACTTCCAGGAATATTATAGCCGAATTCAAGGGCTCCCAGGTCAAGAAGAAAATATTGCGACCAGCCAGAAAGAAGTAGTTCAAATACTGTGGAGCTACGGTAAGGATAGCATAGGATCTAGCAGCTTCTACATTAAAGGACCGGAAGGCATGGAATATGACATTCCAGAGGGCAAAGGACTTGGGTTTACAGCCAACAATTACCTACCCAGGAAAACTCAGTATAATCTTTCAGAGGAAAAAAATGGGACTTTAACAAATAAGAGCAATTGCAGGTAATTGTGATGAAAAGACATGAACTGAATTGAAAATTTGACTTTCAAATACAAGACCCTAGAGAAGCATAAAAAGGGAAAGAGGAAAAAGAAATCATGAGGGATATTCAAAGGTTAAACTGCTTACATTCCTCCATGGGCAGATGCTACTTCTAACTCATAAGAACTTTCTCAGTATTAGGGCAGCTGAAAGGAATATACTTAGACAGTAGAAATAGGTGGGAAATTATTATGAAGGGATGATACCTGTAAAGCATTTTTTTTTCTTTGGGGGGGGGCAGTTCGGTTAATGACTGTCTTGTGTCAGAGGCCAAATTTGGGCTTGGGTCCTCCTGGGTCCACTCTGTCACTTAGCTGCCCCATGATTATATCTTTGGGGTAAAATTGAGGTGGAAGAGGAATACACGGGGGGAGGGGATAGACAGTGGCAGAACGGGGTGAAATCTCCTATGAAAGGCACAGTAAAGGGTATATGGAGTGGAGTGAGAGATGGGGGAGGTGCGGGGAAATAAAGGAGCTTTATACACATCTGAATTGGTTCAAAGAGTAAATCTCATCAGCATTGACTAAAGGATGGAATAACATTCACACCCAATTGGGTGGAATAATCTATCTAACCCTGCAGGAAAGTAGGAGGGGAAGAGAATAAGGAGGGAAGGTTGAAAGAAGGGAGAGCAGAGCAGGGGAGGAGGAAGTCAGAAGCAAAACACTTTTGAGGAATAATAGGGTAAAATACGATAGAAAATAGAGTAAATATCATGTGAAGGGAATAGGATGTAGGGAAACAGTTATGATGATTGACTATAATGGTAAAACATATGGTATTTGCTTTGCTGGGCTATTGTGAAGAAAATTCATTGTCAAGATTAAGGTATTCTATAAAACTTATAATGAACAGGATGAGATCAGAAAAACCTAGAAAGACCTACATGAACTGAAGCAGAGTGAAATGTATACAAAATAACAGCAATAGTGTAAGATGATCTGCTGTGAAGGACATGGTTATTTTCAGCAATGCAATGATCCAATATAACTCTGAAGGACTTATGAAAATTGCAATCCATCTACAGAGAAAGAACTTATGGTATCTGAAAACAGATTGAAGCATAATTTTTTTGATAGTTCCTTAATCTGAAGTTTTGTTTTTGTCTGTATTCTTTCACAACCTGGCTAATGTGGAGATGTTTTGCATGACTACTCATGTATAACTTATATTGAATTGCTTGAGTTCTTGGGGGTGGGGAGGGAGGAAAAGAAGTTGGAGCACAAAGTTTTAAAAAAATTGATGTTACAATTTGTTTTTACATGTAATTTGGAAAATAAAATTCTAAACAGAAAAAAAAAAAGAAAGGAATCTTAGGAAAACCTAGTCCAACCACTATGTGAATCATGAATCCTATTTCTAAACTTCATTTCAAATAGCTATCTGGATTCCACACGAAAATCTCAACTAATAAAGAATTCACTACCTATTATGGAAGCCCATTTTCATTTTGGACAGTTGAATTATTGATAAATTATTTCTTGGATTGAGCCAAAACCTCTATCACTAGAATATTTTCTATCGTGTCATTGGGGTACAGGCAACATAAATCTAATCCCTTTTTCATTATAAAATAGTTTTGATGTTTAAGAACCTCATTAATCTTAGTCTAGTCAATTTCTACATTTATCAATGTATATAGATCTTCAGATGGTAGAAAAGAAAGAGTGCTCAGCCTAGAGTCAGTGAGACCTAAGTTCAAATCCAGCTTTGGACACTTAGTAGTAACTCTGGGCAAGTCACTTAGCCTCTGTATGTCTCAATTTCCTCAACTATATAATAGAAATAATAATATCACCTATTGCCTGTGTTGTGAATATCAAATGAAATAATATTTAAATGCTTAGCACAGTACCTGGAATATGGTAAGTACCTAATTATTTCCTTCCTTCCTTCCTTCCTTCCTTCCTTCCTTCCTTCCTTCCTTCCTTCCTTCCTTCCTTCCTTCCTTTCTTGTCCCTCTGAGAGATGTTCAGAAAAATTGAAGATAGTGGTATAAATGTAATTGGCCCATGACAAAGTACAAAAGGACTATACTACTTTAGTACAGTTAGCTTACTCCCTCTCAAAATAACTATTTATAGGTATGTATTGTTTTACCTCAGTAGAAGGTAAGTTATTTGAAGGCAAGGATCATTTCACCTTTGTCTTTATATCTTTATTGTCTAGCACTAGTATAGTAGGTGCTTAATAAATATTTATCATTTCATTCTCACCTTCTCCAATGGAGTTTAGATGGAAATGATCCTGGGACAATTTTTATGATATTCTTTTATATTTAATATGCTCTGTATTATTACCTAGGTGGGTAAAATAACTGCTTTTTGTAGTTAATCAAAATATTCCAGGCACTCCTCCTTGGTGATAACCAGTTATTGTGGTTTGTACTGAGTTCAGTTTGGGGAAGTCTTCTTCTAACTAGGGATATTAAGTTCCCTATTCTCACACTGTAGCTCATTAAATTCTCACCCATGTCATGATACTTATCATAAGCATAGCAGGAAATGAATTGAATACATTACACTAATAGTTGATATGTCACTCTATATCATCATATACATGTCACATATTTCAAATTCATCTATCCATCTATCATCTGTATCTGTCTATCTATCTATCTACCTATCTATCTATCTATCTCTCTATCTATCATCTACTGTTTTAAATATATCATTTAATCCTGTGGAAAAATTCTGCATTCTAAATTCCAGACACAAACCTGCCAGAAATCACATTTTAGATTAAAGTAATTCTGAAAGAGCAATGTAGAGGCTGAAAAAAAAAAAAGTGGGCAGAGCTGCCCAGTGCCGCTGACATTTCTTTGTCAAACAAGTCACTTTGAAGTTACAAGTCATGCTATCCTCAAATAATAGACGATATTCCACAGTCAAGATTTAGGAAAGGTATAGTATTTTAGTAATACTTCAATTAAGAGTTTGTTTAATTGAAAAAATAGTCATAAAACCTAGAGAATCATTTTCTGAAAACCATTTTTACCCTTTTTGATAGCTCCTTTTATAGATTCTTCTTTCCATTTTGTTAAGAGTGAACTCAGAAGACAGTTCCAATAGCTGTAGTAATCAAAGACTATTTTTCTCTTAATCTAAGCATTACCCTAATTGGAAAAAAAAAGCATGGGAAAAAAGGTTAAATGCATGAAACAAGGATCTCTTGCCTTTGTCAGGCCACCACCCTAATTTTATTATGAGGAAAACAGTATATTCTTGAAGTTTTTAACCTAGTTTTCTCAAAGGACATTATTAGGTCTTTGTTAAAGGGAAAAAGGAATTTAATTTAGGGCATTTTTTTTTCAGAATTGATAGTTAAAGACTGCAAAGATTTCTCATTTACATTAGTCCAAAGGCTTCAGGCTAGGATAATGGGAAAAATTCTCGTAATATTTCTAAAAGAGAGGGGAGGCATAGGGCTTGGTTTGCTTTGATAGCTTTAACAACAGAACCAAGAGACAGGTTATTAAAATTATTCTTCTCCAATTCTTATAGAAGAGAGTAATGAGGCACTATTAAGTTAATTGTCCATAGTCACATGTGGGCAGCTAGGTGGCACAGTGTATTGAGATCACTGGGCTTGTAATCACAAAGACTTGTCCTCATAGCTGACTAGCTGTGTGACCCTAGTTAGTCAAACCTTGTTTGCCTCAGTTTCTCATCTGTAAAATGAGCTAGAGAAGGAAATGGAAAGCCACTCCAGTATCTCTGTTTTGTTTTTTAAATTTTTTTTCTTTATCTTTTTTTTTGGCGAGGCAATGGGGGTTAAGTCACTTGCTCAGGGTCACACAGCCAGTAAGTGTCAAGTGTCTGAGGCAAGATTTCAACTCTGGTCCTCCTGAATCCAGGGCCAGTGCTTTATCTACTACACCACCTAACTGCCCCCTGTTTTTTTTTTTTGTTGTTGTTTTTTTGTTTTTTTCATTTTTTCAGTATCTCTGTTAAAGAAAGTTCCAAATGGGATCATGAAGAGTTAGACATGTCTAAAAATGATTGAACATCTGCCCAAGGGACAGAGAGAAAGTAGATGTCAGAGCTGGAATTCAAATACAGCTTTTCCTGACTCTCAGTCCAGTACTCCTCCCATGACTTCACATTACCTCCCTGTTTTGCCATTTCAGATAGTTTGGTTCTATTATATCACATTAAAGAGTTGCTTTTTATAAGTAAAACTTTCTCAGAGAAATTGGAATAATAAATTATTTAGTTGTTTTCTGCCTGCTAATTTGGTTGCAAACTTTGGGAATGTTTACTTAGAAAATGGAATGGAAAAGCAGGCCCTTTTTGTCCAATGCAGGTAAATTTTCGAGATGCCCAGGCATATTAGAAGTAGGAATTTGGGTTTGAATATAGCTTTGATATTCACTTAACCATTCTTATATTCAGTTCTTCATGCATAGCAGAAGGGGATTGGATTGGATTAGATAGATTCTAATATTACTTCTAGCTCTAAATCTGTTATTCTGATCCCATTTAGATAAAACGTCCCAATGATTTACTTAATTTTTGAGACATTTTGTAAGTTTTTTAATTATTCTTTTTTCCCCAGCTCCTTCTACATTAGTTATTTAATAAGAAGACTGCAAAAAAAAAATTCCTCTGGTAGTTGAAAAGTGGTTTGAGATCATTCAAAAATGAGTTCCTGGTAGGCAAGACATAGTCCTTTGTTGTTACAAAATGTATTTTCCTTTAATAGCTGAGACAATTGGAAAATTAAACTTTTGTGTATTCAACTCTAGCAGGAAAAAAAAAAAACTACCTTCATTCCCCCAAATCTACACAGAACTTCTAGGAAAACAAATTCATGTTAAGTGAATGAATTTATTTTGAAAGTGAAAATAAAAATGGAAGGGCTTTTTTTATTACACTTAACTTGATGGAATGGACTGGTTAGAAGTACAAAGTAACTTAGACAGATTTAATAAAAGTATGAGGGAGCCTCTGAGCTGTTGAAATCAGATGATCATCCTTCGTGAGGAACAACAAAGAGGCCAGTGTTATTGTATTGCAAAATGTATGTAGGAAAAATAAGGGGTAAGAAGATTGGAAATGTAAAATGGGACTGGATTATGAAGGGCTTTAAAAAGCAAAATGTATACTTTATATTTTATCCTGGAGGAAATAGGGAACAACTAAAGTTGATTAAATGGCATAGGTGATATAGTTAGATCAGACTGACATATTTGTTAACTGAAATGGAACATGGATTGGGGAGGAAATTGAGGAAGAGACTACCCAGAGAGCTTTCTTATAAGCAAGGTGTGAGGTGATAAGGGACTGCATTATGATGGTGACGGTGACAGAGGAGAAAAGGAGGGGTGAAAATATAAAAGATGTTGCAAAATAAAAATGGCAGAACTTAGCAACAAATTGGATATAGGGGGTAAGAGAGAGTAAGTAGAGAGTGACATCTAAATTGCCAGTCTGGATACTTTGGAATTTGGAGAATGGTGGTGCCACTGAGAGAGAGAGAGAGAGAGAGAGAGAGAGAGAGAGAGAGAGAGAGAGAGAGAGAGAGAGAGAGATGGTAGAGGGAGGAAGGAAGGAAGGAAAAAGGGAAAAAATGAGAAGATCTGGGAGGAAAAAATATGTTTAGTTAGGGACACATTAATTTTAAGATATTTACAGGATATTCAATTTGTATGTCCATTTGTCAGCTGGAGATGTAAGTCTAGAAATAATGAGAGAGGTTAGGGTTGGACAAACAGATCTGAATATTATCTGCTGAGAGGTGAATAATTGAATCCATGGGAGTTGATGACATAACCAAACTCAATAGTACAGAGGGAAGAGAAAAACAAACAAACAAACCAACCCCGGGAATCTTTGAGGACAGCCATAGTTAGGTGAAGTGTCCTTAATGAAAATTCAACAAAGATGACAAAGAAGAAGTAGTCAGAGAGGTAGAAACAGAGCCAGAAGTGAGTAGATTAAGGAAAAACAGGTGATTGGAAGTGTCAAGAGCTACAAAGAAGTCAAGGTCTTTTTGAATTAAGAAAATGCCATTAGATTGCAATTAAGGGATGATTAGTAACTTTTGAAATAGCTGTATCAGTTGACTGCCATATGAGGGGGAAATCAGAAGAGAGTGAGAGGGAAGCAAATGGCAGCACCAAATATAGATGGCTTTTTTAAGGAATTTTGCAAAAAGTGGAGGTGGGACATGACAACAAGCAAGAATGGAAATATCAATCAAAGGAGGGTTTTTGAAGAAGGAGGAGATATGGGAGTTTGCTTATAGGCAGTAGGGAAGCAAACAGTAAATAGAAAGTGCTTAAAGATTAGACAGAGAGGGGAAACTAGGTGGTGCAGTGGATAAAGCACCGGCCCTCGATTCAGGAGTACCTGAGTTCAAATCTGACCTCAGACACTTGACACTTACTAGCTGTGTGACCCTGGGCAAGTCACTTTACCGTCATTGCCCCCCCCAAAAACAAAACAACAACAACAAAAGATTAGACAGAGAGTGGAGATGAAAGAGGAGCAATTGTCTGGAGAAGATGTGATGGAATAGGAAGCTTAGCCCAGGAGAAAGGATACTTCTTTATGTAAAAGGAAGTAATGCTCACATTACTCAGAAGAAGGAAGAAGAAACAACTCTTGGTGAATGGCCTCCAGTTTTCAGTGCAATGTGAAACAAAGTTGTCAGCTGAAAGGGGGAAAATATGGTATATTAGGAAAAAGACAAAAAAAAATGGGGGGAAGCACATGTTGAGTGAGTTGTGAATGGATTAGGGAGTTGTAAAGGGATTGCTTTGTTGCAGTGATGTCCCAGTTGAGAATATATCCAATGATTTTATAGTGGAACAATCCAGTCTGCATGAATTTGTGATTTTCTCCAGCATTTATAAAATGAAGTTAATAAAATGGCATTTGTGCATGCCCTACATACAAGGGTCTTTCTCCCTACATTTCATCCTTCTATATACTTTAATATATTCAGAAACAATTCATTTAAAAAAACTTATTTACAATTACAACTGCCTTGTGGTTATATATTTTACCTGAACTTTTCTTTTTCGTCTAGAAGTTTATCTGTATTTTAACTTGGGGTTAACTCACCTTATCTTTACTTCCCGTCGACACCTCCACCCATTCCAGAATCTAACTTCCCACATTATTTCTTCTCTCCTTATTGGTTCAAACCCACAGTCATGTCTCACCTCTGGTTAAACCCTAAAATACTCAAACATTAAAAGCTTTTTGTGTTTATTCAAAGAATCTTTACAGAGTATTCTGTGGAATTCAGTCTGCTCAATTGGGTTCAACAACTCTGGTAGATTTCTTTAATTTAGGGAACTTATAAATGTGTGTCTATATATTTTATGTGTTTGTATTATTTATATATTATACAAAATATATATTATAATTCCATATTATAGTATATCATGTATTCTATATAAGAATATAGGTAGTATAAATTGTGTGCACATATAATATTATATTACATATCATATATCATATTGTATCATATCACATCACAATATATAATTTTATATTAATTATGATGTAAGTAATATTATCTAATATATAGAAATTTCACCATATCTTGATATATAATGCATAATCTATGATACACCTTATTAAACCACATGTTCTATATCACATCCATAATATAGTATATACCTATATATAATTAGATTGGCAATAAAGATATTAATTACATAATGGTATAATATGTATATCTCAAATGATTAATATATTATATTACACATATATAATAATCTATCATGTACACATAATACTATATCATAATATATTAAGTACCACATAGCATATGTATACTATAACATGCATATAATAATATAACATTTAATAATACCATAATGTATAGTATACTTCTATATTATCAAATAGTATACATGGTATAAATGATTATATATGTCTTATATAATAATATAGCATTATATTATACATATAGGGGAATGATGTATTACATGAATGTGTATATCATTATATAAATGTATTATATCATTATATATATATATGTGTGTGTATATATATATATATTTCCTAATATGGCATTATATACAATCATATATCATAACATAAAATAGAAGCATAGTAGCATATAATATACTATAGTATGGTATATAATGTTATTAGAGATAAATAATATTTATAGTGCATATATCTGTTATATATGTATATATACATACATACATAAATACATACATATACATATACACACATATTTATATATACACACTTTTTCCCCTGTGTCTAGCTGTAGCTAGCCAATAGGCATTTGTTGTAATAGGTTAATGGTCCACTTGGTCCCATTCCATCTATAGATCCACAATCATTCCCAGTAGCAGCATACTGACCTAAGAATCTTGATATGTCTCCTTGTCAGAACCAATTAATCAAGCCTATCAGGAGTAGGAAAGGTCTCTTTGATTGAAATAGCAGCTATACCCGGTGGAAGGATGCTCTTTGTCTTGGCAACACCTGTGAGCCAAAGGGGACTGCTGAGTCTTGGTGGCCAAGTGTCTTCTGTTTCTCTAATCTAACCATTATATCTCCTCTCATTTCTAGCTCTGCTCTACACTCAGTAGGTGCTTCATAAATATTTGTTAAGTGAAATCAAATGAATGTTTTAAAATTTTTTTTTTAATAAAATTTGAAATGTTTGCTATTTTAAATTCAGAACTGAGAGAGTCAAACTTCCATACATTTTTAATTTTACTTCCCCACCCCTATGAGAGAGAGACAGAGACAGACAGACAGGGACACAGAGAGAGACAGAATGACGAGACAAAAGGAGGCAGAAGGAGAGACAGAGAGAGAGAAAGGCAGACAGACAGAGGAAGGGACTTAGGGAGGGAGGTAGAGAGGGAGAGGGAGAGGTATAGAGACAGTAACAGAGACAAAGGGCGGGGTGGGGCAAACAAACAAACTAATGTTTTAATCCCTCCTCTCTGAGCTAGGACAATTCATTCCCTTTCTATTGAGGCTACTGTGTGCCCTAATGGATGGAGTTCTGGGTTGCCCAGCCTGAAGTCAGGAAGCTCAAATATGACCTCAGACAATTACTCATGGTGGGATCTCTGAGTAAGTCATGTAGCTTCTCTTTGCCTTAGTTTCCCCAACTGCAAAAGACAGATAATAATAGAACTTACGGGGGCAGCTGGGTGGAGCAGTGGATAGAGCACTGACCCTGGGTCAGGATGACCTGAGTTCAAATGTGACCTCAGACACTTGACACTAAGCAGCTGTGTGACCCTGGGCAAGTCACTTAACCCCAATTGCTTCACCAAAAAAACAAACAAAAAATAATAGCGCTTACTTCTCAAAGTTATTGTGAGAATAAAATAAGGTAATGTTTGTAAATGATATTTGTAAAATGCTTAGAACAGTGCCTACCACATAGTAGGCACTTAAGAAATTCTTATTTCCTCCCTCCTTTCCTTCCCTTCCTTCCCTTCCTTCCTTCCTTCTTCCCTCCTTTCGTTCCCTCTCCCTCCTTCCCTGTCCCTCCTTCCCTCCTTCTTTTTTTCCTTTCTTCCTTCCTTCCTTGCTAAATTAGGGTGTTGGACTAGATAAGATGTTTTTCCAGCTTTTATATTCTATGTACATAATGTGTATGAGAGACTTGGTATTATAGAGTCATAGATAAAAACCTGGAGGAGACTGTACAGATCCTTTAGTCCAACTAACTAAATGAGAGAAACAAGGCCTAGGGATGTGAAGGGACTTGAACTACATCACATGGGTTGCTAAGTATTATTGCTTGTTCTTTCAATTTCAGCCAAGGTGGCTTTGCTCTGTTAAGAATACCGTGCTGCATTCATGACTTAATATCAATTAATGTAACATGTTAATTCCATAAAATAATGAACTACAGGCTGTTAGCACAAAAATCAATCGAGAAAGAAAAACTCAAGTATAATAGTAAGTTTTGTTTTTAAGAAAATAACATATTGAAGTGAAAAATGTCCTTATTCTATGTATAAAAGATATGTTCATTCTTGGAGGTATTTTCTGCTGCTCCCTGCCTGCCTCTCCTGTCAGCATGGATGCACGATGAAATGAGCAGAATTTTATGTCATCCTGCTTCTAAATAATTTCCTTCTGCAATTTCTTGCATCAATATCAACCACAAGGAAATGAAAAAGGGCAGGCATCAGTCAGGCGAGACTGAATTAGTTAATCCACACAGTGATACAATAAAGCTCTAATAAGGACAAAGGAAATTTAAAAACATGTTGGGGGAAAAATAAAAACAATTCAGCTGCTAAAGAAAGTATAAACCCCAAACCTGAACCTGCTGACTTTATAAATTATTTCTTCCGTGTAAATAAAGCAGCATCTTTAAGCCAAGGATGACATTCAGTATGTTGAGGCAGTGTATTGTTAGAAAATAGGCAAACAAACTGAAAGAAATGGAGTAATTAATTGTCCCCTTTAGAGTCATCATTTTAGATTCTGAAGAATCAGAAAAATTCTGTCTCTGCATTTTAATCTCCCAATATAAGATTCTAAAGTTACCATTTTATAGGCAGGACAACTGAGGTGCAGAAGTCTCATGTGACTAGCAGATTGTAGAGTTGGGGGTAAGCTGTAGTCTGCCCTAGTTTATAAGACCTCATTGTTAAGTTTTCAATGTGATCAACTCTATATGAGAAATCCAGGTAATAACTACAAATCAGGGCTTGATCTATTGTTTTATTGATTACATAGATTTAAGAAAGTGGTAATAATTCCAATTAAACTTTAAAGTGAAGACTTTTTCTTTTTATGGAGTGCCTGGTTGTTAAACATTTACCAGCACATTTCTATATTGCTCTGTTAATATAGCTTAAGCATATCAGGAATGCGATGCAATAGAAAGCTCAGGGAATGATGTCTTCACAACACTAGACTATGATGATGATGACGACGACGATGGCATCGTAAGTGGTGGAGACAGTGACAATTATGGAGACAGTGATGATGGTGGTGGTGGTGATTATAGAACAACAACAAAAATAACAATAACTGGCATTAATATAATGATTTAAGGTTTGCAAAATGCTTTGCCTTCATTATATCAATTGAGTCTCACAACACTTCTGGGTAGAGGCCTAAATTCTGTGCTTATAAGGATTGATAGATAGATTTTAGATAGATAGATAGATAGATAGATAGATAGATAGATAGATAGATAGATAGATAGATAGATAAACGATTGGAATGACGCCACCTGCTGGAGACTTACTGTAGAAAAGCTCCACCATGAGGTGAAGGTCTCTGAGGGCAAGACCATGCATCTTTTCTTTGGCGTCAGGAAGTGACGTTTGCTGGTGGGAAGAAGAAGGGGGAGGCTGGCGCCCTGACTCACTCTTTTTTTCCTGAGGACTCCAGTGGAGAAGGGAGCTAGAAATGCGCTCTCCCTTTAATAGATAGATGAATGTAGGCCTTTCTCTCTCTCTCTTTACCAAATTCTTATTCTCTTTAATAAATGCTTAAAAGTCTAACTCTTGCTAAAGCTTATAATTTATTGGCGACCACTCATTAGATATTTTAGACAATATAGCTAGAATTTTAGCCTTTACGATAGATAGATAGATAGATAGATAGATAGATAGATAGATAGATAGATAGATAGATAGATAGATAGATAGATAGATGATAGACAGGTGATGATAGATGAGAGAGAAAGATTGATATGATAGGTAGATAGACACACATATATACACATATATACCTATATTCAAACATATACATGTGTGTATAAATATATTACATTCATGTGACTTATCATGTGTCACATCATATACATATATGTGCTGTGCCTATATCTGCAGATATAGGTGCATGTGTTACACACAAATGGTGTGGCTATACATATGTACATTTGCAGATACATATACATCTACATATGTGTGTATTAAAATGTCCACTATAACACCTTGATTCAGAAGTTTGCTTACATTTATTAGAAAAAAATTAGCTTCATATATACATTTAACTAATATAGATAACTTTTAATCATCTGTATGATGATTATGTACTTTGAAGATTAGATAGTAAAGAATTAATTTTGCTTTCTTGCTAACTCCTCACACTCACCCATCACATATATCAATCAATCAACAAACATTTGCGAACTACTTTGTTCTGAAATGAGTTGGTTTGAAAATATTGCAAAGTAGAAAGAATACTGGTTTCTGAGTCAGAAAATTAGAGCCTGGCTCCAACATTTTTTAATTGTGACCTTGGGAAAGTCTCTGTGTCTCTATTTTTCTATTTATAAATGGAAATACCATCCCTATCTTGAGAACATAGTATTTTAGAGAAGTATTTTGAAGGCTTCTCTCTGTCTCTGTCTCTGTCTCTGTCTCTCTGCCTCTCTCTCTCTCTCTCTCTCTCACTCTCTCTCTCTTTCTCTCTTGCAAACAATTTATAGAATAATAGAATTATTGTTCTTTAAATGTTTGACACAATTGATTTATGTATCCATTTGGCTTTGTTTGTTTTTCTTCTTTTGGGAAGTCCTTTAAGATTTATTTAATGTTTCTGAGATTCAATTATTTAAATTCTTTATCTTTTTTCTTTTGCTAAACTGATTATTTTAGATTTTTATAAATAGCGCTTCATTATCTATTTTGTTGGCATATAATTAGGCAAAATATTTTATAGCAATTTTCTTTATTTCCCCTTCATCTTTTGTGAATTCTCCTTTTTTATTTTAGAGTAGTAATTTGATTTCCAACTCACTTTTAAAATCAAATTAGCTAATGGAATGCTGATTTCATTAGTTTCTTCAAAAAAAAGCTCCTACTTTTATTTATAATTCAATTTTAAAATTTTATTTCCAATTTTGTTTAATTTTCTTTAATGTTACTGGTTATAGATTAGGATAGAAATCTGAAATTTATTGTTTGTACACATTTCTTCAAAGTACATAGTGATTATATATCCAAATTAATCTAACTATAGTTTCCCCTATCAATTGCTCAGAAGTACATTTCTTTTTCATTCTGTGGGAAAAATAATTTCCTGCAACTTTCTTAACAACCTTGTACCATTACATTCTTATTACAATTATTCAGTAGCTAATTATCCCATCAGTAGGTTTATTCTTGCTTCTCTTTCTTGTTGCTGAATGAACTCATGCTTAAAACTGGTATTGTCTCACTGTCTAATTAAAGTAGTCCATAGTCTCTCAAGACAAGGAAATACTATGGCAATCAATTCTAAAACATTTGTGCTAATTGGAGCCGTATAGCAGTACAGATATAGCCAAAGCACAGAAAATATAGAAATTCTTTCTCTTTTGTCCAGAATAATTAAAAAACAATGTAAAAGAGCACCCATGGCCTAAAAGACTCATGCTAGGCTGTGTGAGTCACTAAAGTGAAAAAGGCATGGCCTTTAAGAAATATTTAAGGAGTATTAAAAATATGTAGAATGTGTTGAGAATATAGAAGACATGAAGATAATGTCATTAGAGAGTCCAGAGAAGGGAGTGATCAGACTTTGGAAAACACATGAAGGCACCATAGACCAATGATATTAGAACTTGGATGATGGTTATTATCTCAGTACATAAAAATGGAGGGATAGGGAATTCTATGTGTAGAGGACAGTATAGACAAAGCAGGAGAAGAGAAGAGAAAACAGTCAAATATTGGTTGAAACATGGGGAACACAAAGAATAATTTGTAAGTTGCTATTAGAAAGATCTTGAATGCCAAAGTAAGGATTTTTTCCCCTCCTGCTATTTGATAGGCAATTTTGTTCAGTCATTTTTCTGTTATGTCTGATTCTTCATGATCCTATTTTGGTCAAAGCAATTATGAACTATTAAAATTATAAATTATCTAACCAAAACCTATTAAACTGTGACCCACTGATATATTTACCAGGTCTAAGTACAAAGAGATTTTTAAAAACAAATAAATAAACAAGGGAAAAGGACCCATATAGATACCAAAATATAGATAGCAACTCCTTTTTTTGGTGTGAAAGAATTAGAAAGTGAAAGGGTGCTCATCAATTGAGAATGCCTGAACAAATTATGGTTTATGGATGTGGTGAAATATTATTGTGTTGTAAGGAGTTATAAAAAATGATTTGAGAGAAATGTAGTTAGACTTGTATGAACTGATGTATGGTGAAGCAAGCAGAGCCAGGAAAATAATTTATATTATAACATTATAGTAAAGACAACTTTAAAATATTTGGGAATGCTAATCAGAATAATGACCAGCCCTTATTCCAGGGGATTCATGATGAAATCTTCTGCCCAATTCCTAATAGACAGATGATAGACTCAGAGTGAGAATTATGACATTTTTTTAAACATGATGAATGAAAAATAAAATTGTGTGTCTTGACTATACAGATTTGTAACAGTAGTTTTGGTTGTTTATTTTTTTGTTTTTTGTTTTTGTTTTGTTTTGTTTTGTTTTTGCTTCCTCAATGGAAGGAGAGAGAAAGGGAAGGGAGAAATGGTTAAAAATGTTATACATTACAACTTTACTACATTAAAAAATGTTATACATAACAACTTTAACAAATTAAATATATTTTTATGTTTTAAAAAAGAAATTGTGTGGGAAATGTGTTCTCTAGAAAAGAATATTGTTCCTAGGAAGAATAATGGATACTCACCTGATAGCACTTATTCCTAAAATTTTCTCATCACCATTTATTCACTGTGTCCTGATAACAGTACCTACATCACTCTGCTAATTTTGTACTTACTTCTCGCAGCATCATAGAATCTCTCATTCATCTTACAAGTCTGTACAAGCCTGAATTTATACTTTTTCTTCTCAACCCAGTTTGAAGATGAAAAAACAAAACAGCAAGCATGTTTCATTTGGCAAAAAAAAAACAGGTTTAGAAGTATAGCTAGTAATCCATGGTCTGATTGTGTCTTTTTATGTACAAGTATTAAAAATTATTGGATCAAGCCAGGAAAAAGCAGAGTACTCGGTTCTTCAGAAAATTGTTGATTATCACAAAGCCTTTCCTTCTGTTCTGTACTCATGGCTTATTTATATAAAATAATCTGAAATATACTGAAAACTATATTAGAACAATTGTAGGGGCAGCTAGGTGGCACAGTGGATAGAGCACCGACCCTGGAGTCAGGAGTACCTGAGTTCAAATCCGGCCTCAGACACTTAACACTTACTAGCTGTGTGACCCTAGGCAAGTCACTTAACCCCAATTGCCTCACTAAAAAAAAAAAAAAAGAAAAGAACAATTGTATCTTCTACTTAAAATGTGTTATCAAAGCAATATTATCAAGAACAATTAATACAAAGCATGGCAGTTTTCAGAAAGATGGTTTCAGCTTATTATTGTTAATTCATTATCAGATCCCCTAAGTAGAACTAAGCATGATTTTCAAATTAATGAGAATTTTATTAATCACACAATGTACAAGGATATAAGCAAGCAAATGTCTATTAAAACATATTAAACAATCTCTTTAATTAATACAATCTTTCATCAATGATAGTAGTAGAATGTTATTTTTATTTAAGTCTCTTGTTCTTATTCTTTACCCAGAAAAGATAGAAACTGAATTCTTTTGAGCTTGTATTAAGAAGTTGCTTTAATCCAAAGGATTATAACAATACCTGAAGATTGCTTCATTTCCACAAGGTAAGACACATAAAAGATAAAGATGTCAAATAGAAGGTTATGGCTAACTAAATTAAGAGATTTATGGCATCTTGAACTGAAAGATATATCTGAAAACCATATTTATAGCAATTAACACTGATGCAATGCTATTCTTAATGTATACTTTTCAGATTGTAAAATGGACAATAACAGATTTGGAAAGCATCTTAATAAAAATTGATATGATGTTAATTAAACAAAGTTCATTTCTGTAAGGCAACTATACCAGGATGAACATACCCTTGATAAAAAGGAAAAAAAAGAAATAAAACGAGAAGATGAAGAAAAGGCAGGTACTCACCTAAGTTCTCCCCTGAACCTCTCCAAATACCTTTAAATTATGTTTCAATACAAATTCTAGAGTGGCAGAACCCACAAAAGGATGGAGTGAAACAGTTTTCCAGGCCAAGACAACTTAGAAGTTTGGCAGGAAAGGTCTCTCACACCAAGGTGAGAGAAGAGGGCAGTCCAACACACAGACCAGGCCAGGCTTTGGGAGGCAACTGAATCAATGGTGTTTTCCAGACATCTCAGTCCACAGAAGGTAAAATTAAGGGATGAGAGAGTAAAAGGAGAAGAGAGAGGAAGAAGGAGAGGAGAAGGGGAAAGGGAGTGGTAGAATGGAATATATTATCTGACATAAAAGAGGCACAAAAGAGCTTTTTCAATGGATGGTAAGATGGGGCAGGTGGAGGAGGGGAGTGCTTGAACCTTACTCTCAAACAAAATTGACTCTGAGAGCAAATAAACATACACACTCAGTTGTGTGTAGAAATCTATCATACCATACTGGAAAGTGGGAGAGAAAAGGATTAAGAGAAGTCGGTTAGGGTGAAAGAAGAAAGGGAAGATTGGGGGTAATAAAAGTCAGAAGCAAAACATTTTGAGAATGGACAGGGTAGGGGCAGCTAGATGGTGCAGTGGATAAAGCCTTTTCCCTGGATTCAGGAGGATCTGAGTTCAAATCCAGCCTCAGACACTTGAGAGTTACTCGCTATGTGACCCTGGGCAAGTCACTTAACCCTCATTGCCTCTCAAAAAAAAGAGACTGGACAGGGTGAAAGAAGAGAGATAATAGGATAAATAGTGGGAAAATAGAATAGAGGGAAATACATAATAATAATTACTATGAAAAAAATTACAGCAAGTTTCTCTGATAAAGCCCTCATTTCTCAAATATATAGGAAACTGAGTCAAATTTATAGAAATAAGAGTCATTCCTCAACTGATAAATGGTTAAAGAATGTTAAAAAAACTCTAATTATGAGGGGATGCAAAATGCAGTGCAGTGATAATGATTTTAAGCAATTTTTAAAATTTAATTTTTAATTAATTTAATTTTTAATTAATTTAATTTTTAAGAAAAAGGTCATCAGAGAAGCAAGAACAATGTTGTAACTATAGTGGTAAATTCAAAGTATATTTTTTTAAAAATCCTCTGTCTAATGGATATTCATAATTTCCTATGTAGTCCTCTTTTTCTGTTCTTAGTGTAGGAAAATATTTATGTTTGTGGTTGTTTGGTAAGTTCATGATAACGAAAAAGAAATTTTAAAACAACAAAATAAAAATTCCATAAAACCTTTGTAGGAAAGAAATCCGAATCAGCAGTAGAGTCTATATGGTAGCTTTAAAGTTATGAATACATTTGCATTTACAAAAGGAATTTAACTCAATTCCTCATACTTACCTGTCAAGATCAAAATGCAGGGTTCCTAAAATATGGTATGCAGGGTATAGGCCATATAGCCCTTGTAATCCAGGCTCTTATTTGCATTTTGGTACTGATATAATGAATCATGTGAAAAGTAAATCATTTCTATATGTTCTTCTAGCAGAATTCATGCTCACATTTACCTTTAGCACTAGGGATTGTAATAGTATCATAAGACTTAAAGGGAAGGAAAAAATAGATCAATTATTTTGTAGTTGTATATGAGACTGAGTTATTCTCTGCAGAACATGGCTTTGCATAATTAGCAACTTTTGTTGTTTGTGCCAGAGGGTTTTTAAGCATTGAAAAAGGTTACAAAGTATGGTTGTATGTTTCTGGTTGAAGAAGTAGTTAAGAAATCTCTTAATAGGGGCAGCTAGGTGGTGCAATGGATAAAACACTGGCCCTGGATTCAGGAGGACCTGAGTTCAAACATGGCCTCAGACACTTGACACTTACTAACTGTGTGACCCTGGGCAAGTCACTTAACCCTCATTGCCCCGCAATAAATAAATAAATTAAAAAAATAAAAACAAAAGTAAAAGCATCAAGTAACATAAAGGCTATAAATTCTTTTTTTAATAATAAAAGTATTTTATTATTTTCCAGTTACATGTAGAGATAGTTTTCAACATTTGTTTTTATAAGATTTCTAATTTCAAATTTTTCTCCCTCCCTCCCCTCCTTCCCCCCCTCCACAAGACAGCAGGTAATCTGATATAAGTTATATATGTACAATAACACTAAACATTTTTCTGCATTAGTCATGTTTTTTTTATGAGATATTTTATTTTTGCCGTTACATGTAAAGATAGTTCTCAACTTTTGTTTATACATGCTTTACAATTTCAGATTTTTCTCCCTCCCTCCCCTCCCTCCCCCCTCCCCTAGACAGCAGGTAATCCGATATAGGTTATATCTATATATCTCTATACGTATACATATAGATATATATATACACACACATATATATATACACATAATAACATTAATCCTATTTCTGCATTAATCCTGTTACAAGAGAAAGAATCAGAGCAGTGATGCAAAACCTCAAAATAGAAAAAAAAACCAACAGCACCCAAAACAAAAGAAATAATATGGTTCAATCAGCATCTATACTCCACAGTTTGTTCTTTCTTTTTTTTTTCTTGGATTTGGAGATCCTCTTCTATCATGAGTTCCCTGGAACTCTTCTGTACCATTGCATTGGTGAGAAGAATATAGTCCATCACAGTAGGTCAACACTCAATGTTGATGATACTGTGTACAATGTTCTTCTGGTTCTGCTCATCTCACTCATCATCAGTTCATGTAAGACCCTCCAGGTTTGTCTGAACTCTTCCTGCTCATCATTTCTTACAGCACAATAGTATTCCATTGTATTCATATACCACAACTTGTCCAGTCATTCCCCAATTGATGGGCACCCCCTCAACTTCCAATTCCTTGCTACCACGTAAAGAGCAGCTATAAATATTTTTGTACATGTGCGTGCCTTTCCCCCTTCCATGATTTCTTTGGGCAAAAGACCTAAAAGTGGGATTGCTGGGTCAAAGGGTATGCACAGCTTTATCGCCCTTTGGGCATAATTCCAAATTGCTCTCCAGAATGGTTGGATCAGTTCACAGCTCCACCAACAATGCATTAGTGTTCCAATTTTCCCACAGCCTCTTCAACATTTATTATCTTCCTTTTTTGTCATTTTAGCCAATCTGATAGGTGTCAGGTGGTACCTCAGAGTTGTTTTAATTTGCATCTCTCTAATCATTAGAGATTTAGAGCATTTTTTCCTATGGGAATAGATAGCTTTGGTTTCTTCATCAGAAAACTGCCTGTTCATATCCTTTGACCATTTCTCAATTGGGGAATGACTTGGATTCTTATAAATTTGATTTAATTCCCTATATATTTTAGAGATGAGGCCTTTATCAGAAGCACTGGCCTCAAAAATGGTTTCCCAGCTTTCTGCCTCCCTTCTAATTTTGGATGCATTGCTTCTGTTTGTACAAAAATTTTTTAATTTAATATAATCAAAATCATCCACTTTGCAATTTATAATATACTCTATCTCATGTTTGGTCAAAAACTGTTCTCCTTTCCAAAGATCTGATAGGTACACTATTCCTTTCTCTCCTAATTTACCTATGGTATCACCTCTTATGTCTAAATCATGTATCCATTTTGACCTTATTTTAGTATAAGGTGTAAGATGTTGGTCTAAGCCTAATTTCTGCCATACTATCTTCCAGTTTTCCCAGCAGTTTTTGTCAAATACTGAGTTCCTATCCCAGAAGCTGGAGTCTTTGGGTTTATCAAACACTACATTACTAGTGACATTTACTACTGCATTTCCTGAGCCTAGCCTATTCCATTGATCTACCACTCTATTTTTTAGCCAGTACCAGATAGTTTTGATGACTGCCGCTTTATAGTAAAGCTCCAGGTTTGGTACCGCTAACCCACCTTCCTGTGAATTTTTTTTCATTATTTCCCTGGATATTCTTGATTTTTTGTTTTTCCAGATGAATTTTGTTAGTATTTTTTCTAGCTGTATAAAATAATTTTTAGGTAGCCTGATTGGTATGGCACTGAATAAGTAAATTAATTTAGGCAGTATTGTCATTTTTACCATATTAGCTCTGCCTATCCATGAGAAATTGATATCTTTCCAATTATTTAGATCTGATTTGATTTGTGTGAAGAGTGTTTGGTAGTTGTGTTCATAGAGTTCCTGGGTTTGTCTTGGCAAGTAGACTCCCAAGTATTTTATATTACCTACCGTTACTTTAAATGGAATTTTTCTTTCTATCTCTTGCTGCTGGACTTTGTTGGTCATGTATAGAAATGCTGATGATTTATGTGGATTTATTTTATATCCTGCTACTTTGCTAAAGTTGTTAATTGTTTCAAGTAATTTTTGATTTGATTCTCGAGGATTCCTTAAGTATACCATCATATCATCTGCAAAGAGTGATAGTTTTGTTTCCTCCTTGCCTATTCTAATTCCTTTAATTCCTTTCTCTTCTCTGATTGCTAAAGCTAACATTTCTAGGACAATATTAAATAATAGGGGTGATAATGGACATCCCTGTTTCACCCCTGATCTTATTGGGAAGGCCTCTAATTTATCTCCATTGCATATAATACTTGCTGATGGCTTTAGGTAGATACTGTTTATTATTCTAAGGAAAGCTCCCCCTATTCCTAAACTCTCTAGTGTTTTTATTAGGAATGGGTGCTGTACTTTGTCAAAAGCTTTCTCTGCATCTATTGAGATAATCATATGATTTTGGTTGGTTTTCTTATTGATGTGGTTGATTATGTTAATAGTTTTCCTACTGTTGAAGCAGCCCTGCATTCCTGGGATAAATCCCACCTGGTTATAGTGTATTATCCTGGTGATCACTTGCTGTAATCTCCCTGCTAATATCTTATTTAAGATTTTAGCATCAATATTCATTAGGGAAATTGGTCTATAATTTTCTTTCTCTGTTTTTGCTTTGCCTGGTTTTGGTATCACCACCATATTTGTGTCATAAAACGAATTTGGTAGAACTCCTTCTTCGCCTATTTTTCCAAATAATTTGTATAATATTGGAATTAATTGTTCTTTAAATGTTTGGTAAAATTCACCCGTAAACCCATCTGGCCCTGGGGATTTTTTCTTAGGGAGTTCATTAATAGCTTGTTCAATTTCTTTTTCTAATATGGGTTTATTTAAGGATTTTATTTCCTCTTCAGTTAACCTGGGCAGTTTGTATTTTTGTAAATATTCATCCATTTCATTTAGATTGTCAAATTTATTGGCATACAGTTGGGCAAAATATTTCCTAATTATTGCTTTAATTTCCACTTCATTGGTGGTAACATCACACTTTTCATTTTTGATACTGGTAATTTGGTTTTCTTCTTTCTTTTTTTTAATTAAATTAACCAGTATTTTATCTATTTTATTGGTTTTTTCATAAAACCAGCTCTTAGTTTTATTGATTAATTCTATAGTTTTTTTGCTTTCAATCTTATTGATTTCTCCTTTAATTTTCAGGATCTCTAATTTAGTGTCTAATTGGGGATTTCTAATTTGTTCTTTTTCTAGCTTTTTAAGTTGCATGCCCAATTCATTAATCTCCTCTTTCTCTTTCTTATTCATGTAAGCATTTAGAGCTATAAATTTTCCCCTAAGCACTGCTTTGGCTGCATCCCATAGATTTTGGTATGTTGTCTCATTATTGTCATTCTCTTGGATAAAGTTATTGATTGTTTCTATGATTTCTTGTTTGGCCCATTCATTCTTTAGAATGAAATTATTTAGTTTCCAATTGATTTTCTTTCTACTTTTCCCTGGCTCTTTCTTACATGTAATTTTTATTGCATCATGATCTGAGAAGGATGCATTTACTATTTCTGCCTTTCTACATTTGACTATGATGTTTTTGTGCCCTAATACATGGTCAATTTTTGAAAATGTGCCATGTACTGCTGAGAAAAAGGTATATTCCTTTCTATCCCCATTCAATTTTCTCCAGACATCTATCATGTCTAACTTTTCTAGTAATCTATTCACCTCTTTCACTTCTTTCTTATTTATTTTTTGGCTAGATTTATCTAATTCTGAGAGGGGGAGATTCAGATCCCCCACTAGTATAGTATTACTATCTAATTCCTCTTGTAACTCATTTAACTTCTCTTCTAAGAACTTGGATGCTATACCACTTGGCGCATACATATTCAATATTGATATTACTTCATTATCTATAGTAACTTTAAGTAAGATGTAATTTCCTTCCTTATCTCTTTTAATGAGATCTATTTTTGCCTGCACTTTGTCTGAGATAAGGATTGCTACCCCTGCCTTTTTTACTTTAGCTGAGGCATAATATATTCTGCTCCAGCCTTTTACCTTTACTCTGTGTGTATCTCTCTGCTTCAAATGTGTTTCTTGTAAACAGCATATTCTAGGGTTCTGTTTTTTAATCCACTCTGCAATTCGCTTCCGTTTTATAGCAGAGTTCATCCCATTCACATTCACAGTTATTATTACTGACTGTCTATTCCCCTCCATTCTATTTACCCCCTTTGTACTTTTCCCCCCTTCTTTCACCCTATTCCTCCTCACCTACGTTTTACTTCTTACCCCTGCCTCCCCCAATCTGCCCTCCCTTTTTATCACCCCCCTCTCTTTTCTTTACCCTTTTCTCCCTTGCTTTTGTCCTCCCTTCTATCAGTCCCCCCCTTTCCCTTCCCCTTTTGTTTCCCTAAAGAATGAGTTAAGTTTCTTTATCCCGATGAACGTATATGTTATTCCCTCTTTGAGTCAAATCTAATGAGAATAGGGTTGAAACCATGTTCCCCCCTCCTTTCTTTCCCTCTATTATAATAGGTTTTTTCCACCTCTTCATATGATATAATTCATCCCATTCCACCTCCCCTTTCCTTTCCTCCCCATAGACTCCCTTTTTATCCCCTTAATTCTTTTGTATCATCACATCAAAGACAATTTATATTTATACCCTCTATATAAAGTCCTTCTCTCTGCCCAAATACATTTACAGTTCTTAAGAGTTATGAGTATTATCTTCCTGTGTAGGGATATAAACAGTTTAACCTAATAGGGTAACTTTTTTTTTTCCCCTCTGTTTACCTTTTTAAACTTCTCTTGAGTCTTGTATGTTGAGATCAAATTTCCTATTCAGTTCTGGTCTTTTCACCAGGAAAGATTGAAAGTCCCCAATGTCATTAAATGTCCATCTTTTCCCCTGAAAGAAAATGCACATTTTTGCTGGGTAATAGATTCTCGGCTGCAATCCAATCTCCTTTGCCTTCCGGAATATCATATTCCAAGCCTTGCGGTCCTTTAATGTTGAAGCTGCCAGGTCCTGAGCAATCCTGACTGTGGCTCCATGATATTTAAATTGCTTCTTTCTGGCTGCTTGGAGTATTTTCTCCTTCACCTGATAATTCTGGAATTTGGCTACAATATTCCTTGGAGTTTTCCTTTTGGGGTCTCTTTCAGGAGGTGATCGATGGATTCTTTCAATGATGATTTTATCCTCTGATTCTATGATATCAGGGCAGTTCTCCTTAATAATTTCCTGGAATATGGTATCTAGATTCTTTTTCTGGTCATGGCTTTCAGGCAGTCCAATGATTCTCAAATTGTCTCTCCTCGATCTGTTTTCCAGATCAGTTGTCTTTCCAATGAGGTATTTCACATTTTCTTCTATTTTTTCATTTTTTTTATTCTGCTTGACTGATTCTTGGTGTCTCATGGATTCCTTTTCTTCCAACTGTCCCACTTTAATTTTTAAGGCATTGTTTTCTTCAGTGAGATTATGCACCTTTTTTTCCATTTGGCTAAGTGAATTTTTTAAGGTATTGTTTTCTTCAGTGAGATTATGCAGCTTTTTTTCCATTTGGCCAAATGAATTTTTTAAGGCTTTGTTTTCTTCAGCTTCCTTTTCCAAGCTGCTGATTCTTTTTTCATAGTTTTTTTGTTTTGCTTTCATTTCTCTCCCCATTTTTTCTTCTACCTCTTGCAATCGATTTTTAAAATCCTTTTTGAGCTCTTCCAGGAAGGCTTTTTATTCTTGCGACCAATTCACCTTCCCTTGTGAGGCTTCAGATGTAGACAATTTGAGGCTATTGTCCTCATCTGAGTTTGTGTTGGCTTCTTCCCTATTGATACAGAAGCTCTCAATGGAGAGGGCTCTTTTTTGCTTCTTACTCATTATTGCAGCTTATTTATTTATTCTTTAAGTTGAGGTCTGCTCTGGGGGCACCAGGGTCCCTGTTTTGGGCTTCTTGTGCAGGTGTATAGGTGCTGTGTGACCGGGCTTTTACTCTGAGGCCTTTATGGTGTGTGGAGATGCCCCGCCCTGCACTTCCTGTATGATTGTGCTCGGCCAGCCAGGCACCAGACCCCAGCGTCTGATCCTGCCGTTCGTGGCCCTCTCGGCCAGTGCAGGTAAGTTTTTCCACTGTCCTTCTTGGCCACCAGATTTTTGAACCAGGTTCCGGGAGCCTCAGTTGTTCGGCTGTGGCCCGCAGCTCCTGCTGACTTGCCCCGACCCCCTCAGCGCTGGGTTGCTGCCCTGCGCTGGGCCTCCCTTTTGCCCGAGTCAGACCGACCTTTTCCTGAAGTCTTCTAAATTATCTCTGGTTGGAGGACTGTGTCTCTCTGTCTCTTTGCAGGTTCTGTAGTTTCAGAATCCATCCAGAGGCTTGATTTAATGTTCGTTTTGAGGGAACAGAAGGAGAGCTCAGGCAGCTTGCTGCTTCCTCTCCGCCATCTTGGCTCCGCCCCTCTGCATTAGTCATGTTATAAGAGAAGAATCAGATCAAAAAGAAAAAAATTCAAAAAAGAAAAACAACAGCGCCAAAACCAAAAGAAATAGTATGGTTCAATCTGCATCCACATTCCACAGGTTTTTTTTTTTGTTTGTTTGTTTTTTCTGGAGTTGGAGAGCCTTTTCCATTATAAGTCCTTTGGAACTTTCTTGTACCGTTGTATTGGTGAGAAGAATCTAGTCTATCACAGTTGCTCAACATATAACTTTGATGATACTGTGTACAATGTTCTCCTGGTTCTGCTCATCTCACTCATCATCAGTTCATGCAAGTCCTTCCAGGTTTCTCTGAACTCCTCCTACTCATCATTTCTTATAGAACAATAGAATTCCATTACATTCTTATACCACAACTTAAGCAGCGATTCCCCAATTGATTAGCAGCCCCTCAATTTCCAATTCCTTGCCACAACAAAAAGAGCAGCTAGAAATATTTTTGTACATGTGGACCATTTTCCCTTTTTTATGATCTCTTTGGGAAAAAGCCCCAAAAGTGGTATTGCTGGGTCAAAGGGTATGCACAGCTTTGCAGCCCTTTGGGCATAATCCCAGATTGTTCTACAGAATGTTTGGATCAGGGGCAGCTAGGTGGTGCAGTGGATAAAGCACTAGCCTTAGATTCAGGACTACCCAGGTTCAAATCCGGCCTCAGACACTTGACACTTACTAGCTGTGTGACCCTGGGCAAGTCACTTAACCCCAATTGCCTCACTAAAAAAAAAAAAAAGGAATGGTTGGATCAGTTCACAGTTCCACCAACAATTCATTAGTGTTCCATTTTTTTCCATAGCTTCTCCAAAATTTCTTATTTTCCTTTTTTTGTCATATCATGGCTATAAATTCTTAAAAGAAAAAAAATAGATAAACTAAAAAAAGGCATCAGTAGTAGCCTAGGTAGCTAGGTCACTTTGTGGACAGAGAACTGGGCCTAGAGTCAGGAAGACCTATGTTCAAATCTGGTTTTAAACACTTACTAGCTGTATGACACTGGTCAAGTGACTTAAACTCTGTTTGCTTCAATACACTGGAGAAGGAAATGGCAAACTACTCCAATTATCTTTTGAAAGGAAAATCTCATGGACAGTTTGTTCCATGGGGCAACAAAGAATCAGAATATTCAATGACTGAACAACAACAAATATCTGTAAACTTTAATATTCTCCCAGTTGTATAAATGCAATGGAAAAAATAGGTGTTGTTTGTCCTTTGGTTTTTTGTTTTTTCATTTTTTTTCAATGCAACAAACATTTATTTTATTTTTTCCAGTTCAATATAAGGGTAGTTTTCAACATTCATTTTAATAAGTTTTAGAATTCCAAATTTTTCTCCCTCCCTCCCTCCCTTTCCTCCCCCCCTCAACAAGATAGCAACCAATCTGATATAGGTTATATATGTATAATCCACAAGTGCTCATATTATCAGTTCTTTCTATGGAAGTGGATAGTATGCTTCATCATTAGTCCTTTGGGATTGTCTTGGATCATTGTATTGCTGAGAGTAATTAAGTCATTCACAATTGTTCAATGAAAAGTATTACTCTCACTATGCACAATGTCTTCCCAGTTCTGCTCACTTCACTATATATTAGTCTATATGAGTCTTTCCAGGTTTTTCTGGTATCATCCTGTTTTTCATTTTCTATAGCACAATACCATTCCACTGCAATAATATACTACAGGAGCAGCTAGGTGGCGCAGTGGATAGAGCACCGGCCCTGGAGTCAGGAGGACCTGAGTTCAAATCCGGCCTCAGACACTTAACTCTTACTAGCTGTGTGACCCTGGGCAATTGCCTCACTAAAACAAAAAACAAAAAACAAAATACAAAAATAATATACTACAGATTCTTCAATCATTCCTCAATTGATGGACATTCCCTTGATTGCCAATTCTTAGCCACTACAAAGAGCTGTTATAAATATTTTTTGTACAATTTTCCCCCTTTTCTCTTTTTCATGATTACTATTGTTAATCATTCCCCTCCAACTTATTCCCTTTCCTGTCATATTTACTCTATTATCTATCTTCTTTCACCCTATGCCTCTTCAAAAGGGATCTGCTTCTGTCTGTACCTTCCCCCAATCTGCCCTCCCTTCTTTTGCCCCTCTCTCTTTATCCCTTCCCCTCTAATTTTCCAGCATCCACCCTGGACCTATGGGATTCTCAGCCAAAACCCGGCCTCAGACACAAGACAGTCACCCACTGCATGACCCCAGGTATGTCCCTCAACTCCAATTTTTCTATGGTTCCCTAGGGTCTTGTATTTGAAAGTAAAATTTCCCATTCAGTCCAGGTCTTTTAATCACGAATGCCTAGAAGTCTTCTTTTTCATTGAAGTTCAATTTTTTTCCTCTAAAAGATTATACTCAGTTTTGCTTGACATGTGATTCTTGGTTGTAATCATAACTCCTTTGCCCTCTGGAATATCATATCCCATGCCCTCCCATCCTTTAATGTAGAAGCTGCTAAATCTTTTACTATCCTGACTGGGGCTCCACAGTACTTGAATTCTTTCTTTTTGGAAGCTTGTAATATTTTCTCCTTGACCTAAGAACTCTGAAATTTGGCTATAATATTCCTGGCAGTTTTCCTTTTGGGATCTCTTTCAGGAGATGATCTGTGGATTCATTTAATTTACAATTTATCTTCTGCTTCTAGAATATCAGGGCAATTTTCCCTCAGAATTTCTTGGAAGATGATGTCTAAGCTTTTTCCTTGATCATGGTTTTCAGTTAGACCAATACTTTCAAATTATCTCTCCTAGATCTATTTTCCAGGTCAGCAGTTTTTCCAAGAAGATATTTCACATTGCCCTCTATTTTTTTTTATTCATTTGGATTTGCTTTATTGTTTCTTGGTTTCTCGTAAAGTCACTGGCTTCCATTTGTTCAATCCTAATTCTTATACAATTATTTTCATCAGGGAGCTTTTTCATTTGGCTTTTGAAGCTGTTGACTTTTTTCTCATGTCTTTCCTGTATCACCCTCATTTCTCTTTCCATTTTTTTCCTCTACCTCTCTAACTTTATCTTCAAAATCCTTTTTGAGTGTCTCTATGGCCTGAAACAAATTCATATTTTCCTTGGAAGCTTAAGATATAGGGGCCCTGGTGTTGAAAACTTCCTCTGAGGATGTATCTTGATCTTCCTTGTCACTAAAGAAACTTTCTATGGTCCTCACCGTCATCCATCTGCTCATCTTGCCATTCTTTTACTTGACTTTTAGCTCCTTAAAGCAGGGTACTGTTTCCAGGCTGTACTATCCCAAGCTTCAGGAGGTCCCAGGTGGTATGATCTAAGGAGGAGCAGGTTCTTCATTCTCTTAACCTGTTCCCTGGTGGGTAGATGACCCTAGGGGAACTTGCTAATCAACTAGCTTTGTGTGCTGTTGTTAGCTGATGAGCCTGTGCCCCTCCCCCATCCGGGCCACTGCTACTCAAGCCTACTTCCTGGTTCCCAGCAGGGGTGAAAAACCCAAGTTCTGCCTCAACACCAGCAGAAACCCCTGTAATCTCCCACCTTCCAAGGGCTTAGCCCTATCACCAGACTGTGAGCTTAATTCCTGATGACACTGGCTCTGCAGGTGATTCAGAGACTCTAGGGGTCCTTTCTCTGGCAAGGCCTTCCTGGGACTGGATCTGTATCATTGTGACTGTGAGGTTGGGCTCCACCCCTGTCTCAGCACAGAAGCTTCTTCCTTCCAACCTTCCAAGCCATCCTTGGTTGGAAAATTGTCCTTTATTTTCAAAGAGGACCAATGACAATCATGGTTATTATTTTGAATTGTATATGAATTGAATTTAAGTGAGGCAGAATTGCAAAAAGAAATTTTTCTTCCTTATTCTATCTGCCAGAGATACAGAGACAAGTCAGGATGACTGCTTATGTCCTGGGATGCAGTGGATGACCTTGGCATCTTTGATGCCTGACCAAGCTCTAAGCACTCCACAAGTGCCTGCATCAGTCACCTGTATGGCTGTTGGAACAAATTGTTCTCTTACACACATGCTTTGGGGTAAAGTCTTCACAGGCTTTCCCCACCACAACTCACCAATGAATTTGAGGTGAGAAAGAAAATGTAGAGTTGAAAAAATGCTGGATAAACTACATTTTACTGACCCATGGCATTTTTTTTCCTTATACTAACTTGTGGGTCTCTCTCCCTAGTGCTTTTTATTTCTTTGTCCAATCCCTCACTCCATGGCTTTACTTGTATTGTTGTGCTTGCTTTTGTTTGTTCTACTCTTTCCCTTTCAAGCTTAGATAAGAGGGTGGCACTTAATTATCCACTCCTCTCTTTCAGTGGTTTTAATTCGTAATACCCCTTTTCCAATAAGTGTTATTTTCTATCCATTTTCATCTTAGTTTTCACCCCTTCTATGAATTGGGAAGCTTTTTCTAGGAATGTTAACACTTGATGAAGGTGGTGCATATTGTTTTTTGTTTTTATTTTTAGTGAGGCAATTGGGGTTAAGTGACTTGCCCAGGGTAACAGCTAGTAAGTGTTAAGTGTCTGAGGCCAGATTTGAACTCAGGTACTCCTGACTCCAGGGCGGGTGCTCTATCCACTGCGCCATCTAGCTTCCCCCAAGGTGGTGCATATTGGCAAGTGTTTTGTCAAATTTATTCCATTAGACCTAATTTTCGTGTTTCCCTTTCTGTATCCATTATTCCTTTTTTTTTTTTTTCCTTTCTGATGTCACCTTCCCTTTGAACCTGTAGATTCCTTATTCTACCCTTTTGGAGCATTTCCTCCTCAGATACCCACCTACTTCCTCTGCCCCACTCAGTGGGAGTTAGTACAACTTACATCTTGTCCTTTTGAAAGTATGATTCATTTTTTTTCTTTTGATTAATGTTCTGATATTTTCCCTGATATTTAATCATTCTTTTACAGGATGTTATTTTAAGGTGCCAGCCAATATCATCTCCTCTTCTCTTTTTTTTGGATATCTTGTAACTACCAAGTGAAATAGGGTAATATCATAGATCATAGAGCCTCTATTTTTTAAACTCCCTGGGTTAGATAAGTTTGGTTTCTCTCAGAGGGTGAGTAGCCAATTGGAACTTTACTGAAGGGAGAAACTGGGTGGTCCTGATAGCAATGTTTGTTGCCGATCTTTACCAGTAACTCTCTTCTGGGCTCCATTTTTCCTTTCTGTAACTTACTTCATTCATACTCTAGGTTGGACCCTGGAGGTTGGTCATGAAGGTAGTAAGGGGTGGGTCATCAGAATGCTAATAAGAGGGGTAATTCAAAACACCTTAAGAGTTGGATCTTTTCTTCATCCTTCTCTCACTTCTACGCCTTCCTTTTTCAACATGTGCTATATTAATTGCTTATAATCAGTAGTTTCTGTCAACAAGCATTTGCTGAGAGCTTACAATGTGCTAAAAGCTAAGGATAAAATGAAAAATAAAAACTCCCTTCCCTCAAGTAGCTTATATTCTAATGGAGGGAACAGAATGAAAATAGCTATGTACATACATATACAGAATAGTTGTAAGGCCACCACATAAGGAATGCATTAGCAAGGAGGGAGAGAGCTACAGGAAGTGCCTCATGCAGAAAGTCAGATTTGAAAGTCTTCTGTCTTGGGGGCAGCTAGGTGGTACAGTGGATAAAGCACTAGTCCTGGATTCAAGAGGACCTGAGTTCAAATCTAGCCTCAGACACTTGACACTTACTCACTGTGTGACCCTGGGCAAATCACTTAAACCTCATTGCCCTACAAAAAACAAACAAACAAAATGTAATTGAGGAATATCTAACAATATAAATTAAAAAAAAAAGAATTACCTTCTGACAAGTTCTATCATTTTTTAAATAAACCTTCTAAACTTGGGAACTTTCTTGGTATTATTTGGGTTCTGGGGGAAAAGCTATCATTTGGAAACTTCTAATTTTACCATCTTCCCAGGATTCCCAAGATTTATAATTTATAAAACTCATAAGTATTTTATAGAGAGAAAAATGTAAGCAGATGGTTTGATAATCACTTATGTCTCCTGGTCATTTAAGAATAATATCATCTGTGATTCCCGCCCCCCCCCCAATTATTTGGTATTTTTTCTTCTTTGAGATATCTTGAAAGAGTATCTTTTGGTGACTTCAAAATTATATCATCTTTCAAATTTTATTCTCTTTGTACTTGATGTGGTTCAGTGTATCTTCACAATTTTTAATAACAAATAGATCAAGTCAGGCTTGGTGGCTCAAGGACCTACTATTTGAAAAGCTGAGATTGGTGAATCAATCACTTGTACTCAAAAATCTCAAGCTACAGTGTGCTGAGCTAATTGGGTGTCCCTATAAGTCTAACCCCTAACCCCATAGGACCACCTAACTTCCCAAGCAGGGGAGAACTAGATCAAGTCAGAATCAGAATAGGAAAAACCTCTTCTACCCATCAACAGTAGGATCAACCTATGAGTATTTGCTGTACTTCCAGGAATTGAGATAGTGAGACCTAGCCTCCAAATAAATAACTAAATAAGTAACTAATTAGCTAGACAGGTAGATAGATAGATAGATAGATAGATAGATAGATAGATAGATAGATAGATAGATAGATAGATAGATGGATAGATAGATGATAGATAGATAGATAGATGAATAGAAAGATATTTTTCCATTAACTGAAAATTGAATTTTATAATGGAATTTGATTCAGTGCAAAGCCTAGATTTTGCCTGGGCTAAATTAATTAAAAGGGGATCTAGAAATTATAACGAGGTGTGTTTGTGTTTGTGGACAGTATTTAAAACTATATACATTCTTGAAAGGTTGAATTGGATTGAATTGAATTTTAGAGTACAAATTTATGTGATCTCATCCCAGGTCACACTCTGAATGATGACTAATAAGCTGCATAAAAAGTTTATATCATGAAGTCAGCCACACTATTCTTTGTCCCTGGAATCCATGGTTAATAGAGTGGGGACTTCTGAGAGCTAGTATGTTGGTAGAGTGTTCAGTGTTCTGCCTGCCCATATTTTCAGAAACATCAACTTGATCAGTCATGAAAGATGATAAATGTGGTGAGGATTATTGCTCCAAACTCCCCTTCACAGGACATGTGGTAATTTGTTCCTAAGAGAAGTTATCTTCTGCCTTTGA
Source organism: Dromiciops gliroides (assembly GCF_019393635.1). Classification (NCBI taxonomy): domain Eukaryota; kingdom Metazoa; phylum Chordata; class Mammalia; order Microbiotheria; family Microbiotheriidae; genus Dromiciops; species Dromiciops gliroides. Next base: position 230,681,466 of record NC_057865.1, read on the forward strand.
ACCTTTGTCTTTGCTTTCTCCCATGCCTGGAATGCCTTCCCTTTCTCAGAATTCATAGTTTTCTTCAAAGTTCCACTCAAGTGTCACTTTCCATAATGAGATCTGTCCTGATGTCCCTAGGTACTCATGCCTCCTCCCTCCTGCCAAACCCTGGCTTCCCCAAAGAATTAACAAAAAGCTAGCAGACTTCTTTACCAAGTTAAACACAGCACAAAAATTAGGTAAGTTATACAAATTAGAATAGAACAAAGAATACATTAGAAAAGATGAAATCTTCATCCAGAAGACAATATCTCACATCAAACATTAAGAGAATGTCGAGAGGTGGGGCAGAAGGAGCCCATTATTTGTAGTATCCAGGAATGCAGCCACTGAGAATCAAAGGACATGTTGAGGGATGGGGGTCAGCTTTCTCACACATCCACACTTATAAAGAGATCTATCTACTACCCAAAAGGTCACTCTTACTTCTCTTTACCAAATCTTCATTTCTTTCTTGAAGTGTTTTCCTATATACATAAGAATTGGCTGTCAGCTCAGAGGCCCCTCAGTCAGTTGTCATATCTCTCTGAGTAAGGAACCCTCAGAGCCACAGGACTGTAACGATTGGAATGACGCCACCTGCTGGATACTTACTGTAGAAGAGTTCTGCCCATGAAGTGAAGGTCTTTGAGGGCAAGACCAGGAGTCTTTTCTTTGGCGGGGAGGAAGTGACGCAGACTAGGGGGAGGAGGGAGGAAGAGACTGGCACTCAGTCTGGGGCTCTTTTCCTCTGGACTCTGGTGGAGAAGGGAGCTAGAAATGTGCTCTCCCTTTAATAGATAGAAATCTAGGCCTTTTTCTCTCTCTTACCAAATTCTTATTCTCCTTAATAAATGCTTAAAAGTCTAACTCTTGCTAAAGCTTATAATTTATTGGCGACCACTCATTAGATATTTTAGACAGTTTAGCTAGAATTTTAGCCCTTAACAGGACTATTCCTCAAAAAACTGTTCCAGTGTTGGGTGGAAGTCAGGTGAATTATAAATACATGTGTAGTTTTCTCTGCTTAAATTGTAGGCTCTCTAAGGGCAGTTTTGACTTTGTATGTCTAGTATCTAGAATAATGCCTAACACATATAGTGTTTAATAAAGGCTTGTTGAATGATTGGTTAGTTACCATTCTACAAGTCTTTGGCCTTATCTAATCTCTTTGATTCTTAGGCCTGAACTATATTTTCCACTAAGTTCCACCTTCAAATTGAAGTTACCATGTATCAAGATAGTTTTTGAAATAATTTGGAAAACCTGGTCAAAACTATCAGTTAATCTGTGATTATCTTTATGTTATTTTGTAGGTCGAATCATGTGCTCTACAGTGTGAGATGATCCCATGAAATAAAGACTCTTACTACCTTTGGCATTATAATAAAAACACACACAAACACATTTCCATGAACTATTATATTTGACTCACCAATTAGAATCTATAAGTCATTGTTCCATTTAGCAGCTATACTTTAACAAACATTTCAAAAGGAAAACGAATTCAAAGGACCAGATTAGGTGCTGTTCATAGTTTTACTATTATCATTACATAATAGAGAAGTATCACAGGTGTGGTAAAAAGTGAAAGCTTTTAGAGTTGGTTAGTGATAATTGAAGGATGCCAGTTTTTGAAGGACCGCCCTTTCAGGGAGGAGACCGTGACGAACAGCTGTGAGTCTGCTAAGCACTCCACTTCCAGGGTGTGAGCTTAAAGGCAAGGAGAGAATGGAAGTGAGGCCTCTTCTTCTCTCCTCACCCGCTCGCTTGCTCTGCACACACACACGCTGACTCAGGTTTGACAGCATGGTCCTTGGTATTAGGCCTAGTCCTCTGTAATAGCAGGTGCTTGACGCGGTTCTCAGCCTCAGAGGTGGCCTTGGGTTTTTGGTGAGTTCTATACGGAATATAGACTAAGCTTAGATCTAAGACTATTTATTTGTATTTCTACTTTCCTATTTCTCTAATCAGCATCACCTTGCTTGTTGGCTAATTAATTCCCAAACAATAAAAGCTAAGTAATCCATTTCTAACTAAAGCTCAGAGGTTTCTTTCTCTTACTGGTCTGGGAGATATATAAGGGAAAGGTTAAAGGGGAGTTTAATGCTCTTATATACAAATTTAAATCTCACACAGGATAGTGACTAGAGAGCTAGGTTCAAAACCACTAAAACCTGGGTTGCAGCTACAGTTCTGACACATTCTGGCTATGTGGTCTTGTACAAATCACTTAGCCCCTCCCAGTCCTAGGCATCACTCTAAGAATATAACTTGCAGAAAAGATCCAGACCCCTTTCTCCTAGCAAAGGGAGTTTCTTCACCTGAACTTTTTCTATTCTAATGAAAATGTCACCATCACCACATAGCAATCCCTTCGAGGGACTGCCCATTAAAAGAGAAAAACATGGGACTGATTAAGGACAATTTACCCTGTCTTACACATGTGAACTTTTGTTAGCTTATAAATTGAGGGTTTCGGTGGGGAGCAGACAGGAGACAGTTATCAGGGGAAAAAAATAAACCATAATATACCCAACTACTTATTGTAACACAATTAACCTCTTTGTCCTACTTTATCAATCAATTTAAAGGAATAAAAGGATTAGATCAATAATACAAGAAGATAGTAGGAACAACAATCTTTTACTCTCTTTGTTGACTAATAGAGCTCTATGGTTGTTTTTGTTGTAAGATAAACTACCTGATGAGTTTCCCTATCATGAGCCCAGAATTTGACAGGAACCTCTGTTTGACTTTCTAACCCTTCTAGTAGGAAACTAGCCATAATGACTCATCCACTATCTTCTCCAACCATAATCAATGTGGAGGATTCAGCCCATAGTCTCGACCACAGTTGTAGTCCTGTTGTCTAGAATGGCCCCTTTCCATGGAATTTTTAGCTCTTTCTGAATAAAACCCAGCTTAGATCTAGGACAGGCTTGAAGTGAGAATGTATTTGCAATCTCCTGGTAGTCAGTGGTTAAGAAACAAACAAACTTTACTATCTCTGTTTTTCTTTTCTGAGAAGCAAGGAGCCCCTGAGGAGTACAATGGGAGTAATTCTGTCTGCTATAGTTTACAATCATCCAGAAGCCTAAGGTTTTACAATAAAAGATGACTCCCTCGCCTTAGTTGATGAATAGCTATAATTTTCCATTGGACATCCTGAATCGGCTAGCCTGCCAGAGAAGGGAAGAAGCTCTCTAACTCTGAATTGAAGGTATAATTCTAAAATGTGAGGCTCCACTGTGCAATACCAACACATTTTCTAGATATCCTTGACATTCAAGTATTGTGAGGGGGAAAAAGATAACATGGTAGTTATTTACAAAGGACAGACATTTGGAATAAATGCAGCAATTTCATTACAAAGGACAAAGGGATAATGAGATATGGGAATAAGAAAACCATAATACCAAGATAAGAAATTTAGTGAAAATATACTTTAGTCAATGTTAGCAAGTGTATCTACAGTGGTCATTTAGTTAATATTTATAGGGGAATATTTATGGAGGGGAAATCTGAGGATGCAGATGCATACACACATACACATGTGTGTACATATGAATGCTTTTACATGTTCACACATAAAAAGACTATCATCCTGAAAAGCTTATCTTTTTGTCATGTCAAACATGAAAAAAAAACCCAAAATTTTCCAGCTCTATCTCCTAGCATGACTGGTTGATTTATCCACTGTCATTCCTTTCCCAGAAGTCAGCAGCTAGGCCATATTGATTCAAACTCTTCCCTCGGAGCTGATGGAATTATGTTGCCTTTGGCTCATATGTCGCTTTGAGACAGCTGGTTCAAATGCTATCTGTGATGCCTTTGGCTGGGTCCAACCCTTGAATTCACTTAGCAATTTGGCTATTACTATTTCTCTGTAGAAGGGAAGAAATATGGCATAGTGGACAGATTAGAAGTGTAGCATGCTGGTGAAAGTGCTAGATTTGGCATTAGGAAGACTTGAATTTGAATCCCACCTCAGACACTAATTAGCTGTGTGACCCTGGACAAACCATTTACCCTATCTTTGGTTCAGTTTCCTCCTTTATAAAACATGGATAATAACAACACCTTTTTTGACAAGATCATTTTGAGGACAAAATAATATAATTTATGCAAAAATTTTTTTAAGCCTTAAAGCACTAAAAAAAACTGGTTATTATTTTCAGAAGTCCCATCATATGTGGAGCTTCACTGATGTGACATTTTATCTATACACACAATGTAAAATGAAGAACTGGGACAATTATCAAATTCAACATATATTCTTAGCACCTACTATATACCTAGGTTATACCTACATATACTATATACCTAGGTTATAGCATTGCATTCTGGGGGGAGGGGAGAATAAAATGCAAAATTATATGTGTTGCCTCTATAAAAATAACATAATGGGGAATTTCAGGTAGCAGCAGGATTTACAAAATGCCGGCAAACAACTTAATAGAAAGGGGAGTCACTGCTAAGAGAGAGGGTTAAGAATATAAACTACTGTCCCCTACTTATCACCCTAGTGGGATCATGTTGCTAGGGAAACATCTTAGCATGGTGAAAAGTGTTTGTAGTGAATAATAAAATTGGATTGCTTCTGTAGTAGATGACCAGGCACTTAAGGATTTTCTTTTCCTCTTCTCTTCTATCTCTCTGAATGTCTCTTTAACTTACTCCTAGGTCCTCTACATTTCTCAGTCCTGTGCCTTAGCGAGTCTCTGTCTAGGCTTCTATATTTTTTCCCTTCAGTGACTCTTATGGCCAAGCCTAAAGAATGTATAAATAAGAATGTTAAGATGAGAGAGTGACTTTAGTGGTTACCTAGTGTAACTACAAATCACATGCAAGCATCCATCTTTGATAGTTCTAAACAGGGGGTCATCTAGCTTTGGGCTCTCTTCCTCCTCAAATGGTCTTCGTAATACTTATGTGCATGTCAGATCCCCTAGTGGAATGTAAACTCCTTGAAAATAGGAATTATCTTTGCATATCTTGTACTTCTCAGATGCTTGTACCTAATATAGGACTTAGAAAATGTTTGTCACTGAAAGTCATCTTGTCCCATTCTCTTATATTGCATATGAGGAAAATGAGACCCAAAGAGGATATGTGATATGCGTTATAAGGCAGAGCAGCTAGGTTGAGCAGTGGATAAACACTGGCCCTGGAGTAAGAAGGACCTGAGTTCAAATCTCACCTCAGACACTTACTAGCTGTGTGACCTTGGACAAGTCACTTAACCCCAACTGTCTTAAAAAACAAAATAAAACATCTGGGGCCATCTCCAGTCATCATGATATATATCTTGCCACTGGACCCAGATGGCTTTGGAGGACAGACTGAGTGACCTTGCACAGACTTCCCTCACTTAAATCCAAGTTATGACATCACCCCGATGCCATGGTCATCTTTGAGAACAAAGGACAAACAACAGTGACAACAACAATGACAGCAACAATATTTGACAGAGGATAGGGTGGGCCTTCAGTCAGGAAAATTTATCTTCCCGAGTTCAAATCCAGCCTCAGACAGTTACTAGCTGTGTGACCCTAGGCAAGTCACTTAACCCTTTTTGCTTCAATTTCCTCATTTGTAAAATGAGCTGGCAAAGGCAATGGCAAAACACTCCTATATATTTGCAAAGAAAACCCCAAATGAGTTCACAGAGTATAAGACATGACTGAAATGACTAAACAATTTCTAATATCAAATCTATTTGGCCATCTTGTTAGTAAAAAAGAGAAGGAAAATTCTTTTAAATTTATTATTATTGGAACTCAAAACTTTAAATTAAAATGTTTATTTTTAAAAATTAGAATAAAATCATTATTATTACCACAATCACATGCCTTGCCTTCTTCTGGAAGAGAGGAATGATAAAATTATATGCATAATGTTAAAATATTTCCTTTATTCACAATGTTTGGAAGAGCAGTTCTCAATTAAAGTTTTGCAATAGAGTATAATGATTTTAAGGATCATCCTAACCATGAATTCCAGTCACACTGAACTTTGGTTATCCATCTCCAAAGAAGCTGAATTGGCAGAGATCCAGAAACATGTCTTGCTCTAATTATGTTGCTATTTATGTGGACCAAAAAGATTGGCTAAAAAGTTAGAATAAAAATATTTGGAACAATTCTGCCATCTTGCATGCAAACACAGCCAAAGTGTGAGAATACACTTTCCTTTTACTTATATATAACCTAGAAGTAGAAGTGTGATAATTTTCTATAATCTGAACTGTGATAATATCACACACAATCACTGCATTAGAGAATCTTCAGAGGTCATTTAATCTAAACTTATATCTGAAGAATAATCCTGCTTATCCCCCACCAGTATCTTATTTAAAACAGATTTCTTCAAGGCTTTAATGAAGTCCTCCATTGAGGGAATCCAACTAGGTCCTAAGGCAGCCCCTTTCACTTTGGGATAGTGCTATTTGTTGTGACATTTTCTACCATCAAGTCCAAATCCTTCTGTCTGAGACTTCCATTCCTTGATGCTCTTCCTGCCTTTTAGAATGAAGCAGCATCCTCTTTCACAGCTCATCCCTTCAAATAGTTCATTAGAGCCAGGATGCTTGCCTGGACCTACCTGTTACTATAATTTATAATTCCTAGGAGAAACATACTGTTTTTTTCAACTGGTCTTCCTATAATATGATTATATGATATAGTCTGTCCCTGTACTCCTCTGGACCCTCTTCAGAGGCTGTCAATGTCTTTCCTACAAAAGACTTTCCAGATGCAAACACAGTCTTCATAGTCTGACTAGGACCTCCATCTAACCTCCATCTAAACTACATCAGGACCTCCATCCAACTCGCTTGGGACTTAATGCTTCTATTAGTGCAACCTAAAACAATCCTCACTTTTCCTTCTTTCTTTGGTGGGGCAATGAGGGTTATGTGACTTGCCCAGGGTCATACAGCCAGTAAGTGTCAGTGTCTGAGGCCAGATTTGAACTCAGGTTCTCCTGAATCCAAGGCCAGTGCTTTATCTACTGTACCACCTAGCTGCCCCAATCCTCACTTTTCAAGGTGTCTTGTCAGATGGTCAAAAAAGACTTAGTTTTTAGCCCCTAAAATTCAGAAAAAAAAATTAAATAGCATCACACATGCAAACTAGCTGTACTGCTCCCTATCTATACTTGTTCGCTTGATTATTTAGGTTCCACCCTGTTTCTACAGATTCGTTGTCAATTATTTCTCTTTCTACACTCTAAAATACAGCCAAATTCCCTTCTTTGTCCTTCCTATTTGGTACATTATCTCTCATTCCTCTGAGGCAGCTAGGTGGTTCCGTAGATAGAGGGCTGGTCCTGGATTCAGGAAGACCTAAATTTGAATCCAGCCTCAGAAATGTACTATGTGACCCTGGGCAAGTCACTTAACTTCTTTTTGCCTTAATCCACTGGAAAAGAAAATGGTAAACGACCCCAGAATCTTTGCCAAGAAAACCCCACAAGCAGTCACAGTCAGACCCATCTGAACAATAACAACAACTTTTATTCCTCTGCCTGTGCATTGGCTGTACTATATATGAGCCTCATTCCTGATGTATAAATTTCCTTAGGAAGCTTTTACTGATCCCTTGGATTGCTAATACTTACCATGCTAACTGTCTTGTATTTAATAATTTTGTATTTATTGCATATGTAAACAAATAGGTAATGAATAAATGTGTGTGTGTGTGTGTCTGTGACCCCTTGTGGGATTTTCTTAGCAAAGATACTAGAGGGATTTGCCTTTTCCATCTCCAGCCCATTTTACAGATGAAGAACCAAGGTAAATAGGGTTAAGTGACTTATTCAGAGTCACACAGCTAGTAATTGTCTGAGGCTGGATTTGAGCTTGTGAAGATGAGTCTTCCTGATTCCAAGCCCAGTATTCTAACCAACTGCTCCACCTAGCTGCATAAAAATCACTTGTACCATTAGAGGGGTTAGTCATGACAAAGAGAAAGACCACCTTTTCATGTGAGAGAGGGTGAAGAATGAAATTGTGGCATAAGTCATCTGGTCAGTGTGAGTTGATGAGCAGCAAAGAAGACAGAATAACTTTTTTTTTTTTAATGAAATACCAGACAAAGATCTCAGCTGAGAGGGTTGGAAGATGGAAAGCCTTTGGACTATTTGAGGAAGGATGAAAAGGTGCTATATTGAATGTGATAGTAAGTCATTTAAATAGTGGGAAAATGATTGTATTTTCTTAGTGAAAGCTTGGTTGAGATTATATAACATAAATTTGTAGTGGACTCCATCAGTACAATCCCATGATTTTCTCAATTCTTTCAGTAACACATAAATAGGAATGAAGGCAGTGGATAGTGGGAGTAATGCATGACTGAGGCTTGGCAGGACAAGATCTCTGAAAGATAGAGGGGAAAGAAGGGAGTAGTATAGAATTAAACGTATTTGTGAAGATAGTGAAGAGAGAAGTGTTTAATCAGTGAAGGGTTGATGGCCTGAGAAAAACCAGAAAGGTAGAAGGAATTGAGGTCACTGTGATGTTTAAGAACAGAATTAGGGGATGAAAGGTAGAGGTAAAGGTGGAATAAAAATAGATTGTGATTAGAAAAAGAAATTTCAGAATTCATAAACATAGGAGTGGACCACTATGGGTAATGATGATGTGTAGTTGAGGTGGGGGTAGGAGTAGTTCAAGGGAAATAAGTAAATTGAGGATTTGGGAGGTTCTGATCTTTGAGGGAGTATCAATGTTTAATAACCCTACTATGCAGGAATTGGGGAGGAAAGATAGGCTGAACCACTGAACTCATTGAGGAGGAAGGAGAGTATCTTAGAGCTTGATAGACAACAGCTTCCAGTCTTTATGGGATGATACATTTGGATGTAATGAACCTCAGAGGAAAAGAGTTTATGAAGTTATAGTTGTAGAAGGAAAACCTAAAAGTAGCAGGGGGTGGGGGTTTCACAAAGAGGTTTATAACTCCTCTCTCCCCCTCACACATCATACATACACGTGCACACACCCAACTAAAGATTTAACACTAGCTACTGTCTAAAATAGAGAACATTAAATTAGTAAGTTGAGTTCTATTTACAATTTTACAGTCAAGGCTTAATCATTTATTTAAATTAAGATGCTCTATCTTCATTAAAAAACATTGCTATACAATAGTAATGTTACACATAGGTAATATGTGTATTTCAGTATTTGAATTTCACATGATGTATTTAACAATAAAGACACAGTTGAGAGAATCCATTTGTTTGTATCTATAATAAAAGCAAATGATCTTATTAACTTTATAAATTAGCATGTTTAAAAACATATCAATGAGGACCAATTAATGAATTCATTGAAATTCTGTCATTACCCCTACAAGATTTATATATGTTTAATTTAACCATCTTGAACTAGGAGAAAGAAAAAAATCAGAATGTTGAAGAGCAAATAACTTATAATGAATATAAAACAGCTGTATGATTCCATAAAAACTGTCAGTTATATTAAAGCACCTTGGTAGGTATGGCAGATAGGTAGTACAATGATTAGAGTGCTAGGTCTGGAATCTGGAACACCTGAGCTCAGATCTGGCCTCAGACACTTATTAGCTGTCTAGCCCTGGACGAGTTACTTAACCATTTGCCTCAGTTTCTTCATCTGTAAAATAAGTTAAAGAAGGAAATGGTAAACCATTCCAGCATCTTTGTCAAGAAAACCCCAATTAAAGTCATGCAGAGTCAGACATGGCTGAAACAACTGAACAATGAGGACGTTAGCTAAAACTAGCAATGAATGCTAAGAAGAACAAAAAGGGCTTTGTAAACACTCATTTAAGGGGTATAGGAAGATCAAAGAAGGGATCTCTAAGTAGATGGTTAGGACAATAATCATATATGATGGAGATAAGGCTAAAATATGCAAATTGGTTTTTGCTCAGATTTTCCCCACCAAGGGGATCTTGAATCTGAGAGTAGAAAAGGGAGGGAATAGAACAAACATGATTACTAGGGAATTGAAATCCAAATAAATTAAAAGACCATTTCATTTCATAGATGTTTCAAGTGAGCACTTAACTTCCTTTAAACTTTTTAATTTACTAGATGGACAAACTGCATCCCCCAATCATAAAAAATAAAATGAAATATATAAATAAACAACAAAAACTTTTGCAGGATCCTAACTCTTGGAAAAATTTTGTACTTCATTTCCTCCAGTTGTGTCCTCTCACCCTCTACAATGGGCATCTCACAGCTGAAACTGCTCTAGGAAAATCAATGTCAACAAGAATTTCTGCTAGGTACCGTACTACAGTTCAATGCCTCTACTAGGCACTGGAGGTACAAACATAAAGAATACCTATTTTCATGAATTCTAATAGAAGAGAAAAGAAGTGCATATATTTGTACATAGAGGATAAACATAAAAATAATAACGCCAACGTAGATAATCACAAGCTATTTTGGAAGACAATGATGTTGAGGTGATAAGGAAATGCTTCACACAGAGCATGATAGTTGAGTTGTATCTTGAAGGAAATGGAAGACTGTTTAAGGCAGAGATGAGGAGGGAGTACTTTCTAGGAATGAGGAATGGTCCAAACAAAGATGTAAGAATGGGAGATGGGGTGTCATGTGTGAGGAATAGAAAGAAGGATATTTTGGCTGTATCACAGAAATGTGATTGGATCAATTGATGCACAATGGGACTGTATGATGTGCTGGAGCCAGGTTGTTAGAAAGCCTTAAAAGCTAAACAGAAGAGCTATCAATGATCTCTTAATTGACAAATCTAATGGCTACTTTTCAATTCCCATCCTTTTCCAATTTTCTGTGGCATTATGAACTGTTGGCCACATTTCTCTCCTTTATAATCTCTCCTTTCTGGAGTTTTTAATGCCATTACTTGCTTCTGGTTCTCTTCCAACATGTCTGATGATGCACTTAAAATCTTTTGCTGTATCTTCATCCATATCATACTCCCATAGCTTTGGTTGTATCCTGAGTTTTGGGATTGAGCCCTTTTCTGTTTATCTTTACACTAAATCTGCAAATGAGCATCAGCAATTATAAATTTGGGGCAGGCACAAAAGTGGAGAGGGAGAAAGACCTAGGGTTTGTGTCCAAATTGTGGCTTCAGTGATTACATGGATTGAAGTATAGAAAATAATATGAAAAGAAAACTAAGTCCAACATCCCTATTTGCCACTAACCATTTCCAAACTCTCCTCCTATTTCTTTCCCAGTTTTTAGGTTCTGAGGAAAGGAATTTCTAACACACCTGCACATATCTCTTAGATAAGAATTAGCAAAAGGGGTATACACTCCTCAGTTCTAACTCCTAGAATAAAAAAAAAAAACAGAAAGGGGAGAACATTGTAAGAGACTTCCACTTTTCATCTTAGACTTAACAACTAATAACTCACAAGAGTTATTAAGGTCATGAACTCCAGAACATTTGTGCTCACAACTTGCTCCCAGATTATCATCTTCTCAAGGTTCCTTGTACTGGTGGTCATAGTATTTACATTTCCCCATCTGGTTCTGGATCATATTAGCTTTTCTTTTCTGTCTCCTCTCCCAGAAGTCATAATGGGAAGGTCAGAGGACAGTAGAAGATAGAAAAAGGATGAAAGTTAAGAGTTCTCTTCATCCTTTTGCATAGTTTATGACCAAGGATAAGTCCACAAAGAGGCTCTCTTTCTGAAAGTCATGGCAGTCTTATTTCTGGTTACAAAACTAATATATTCTACTGCATTTGTCTACATCATTTAAATTCCAAAACAAAGTACTTAGTTTCCAAATTCATCATTCTTATCCATTGCAACATGGAGCCTCTGATTGTGGATCTGAAGGGACAGGCATGATAACCAGTGTTTGGGGGTAGCTAGGTGGCACAGTGGATAGAGCACTGGCCGTGGATTCAGGAGGACCTGAGTTCAAATCCGGTTTCAGACACTTGACACTTACTAGCTATGTGACCTTGGGCAAGGTACTTAACCCCAATTGCCTCAAACACACAAAATAAATAAATAAATAACCAGTGTTTGAAGTAGAAGCAGATCCAAAACCAGGGCACAATGAAATTCAAGGTGAATAACAGGAAATTATATCTAGAATTGGGCTGAAGTAGTTGGCTTCTGAATTATGTGTGAGGAGACTGTAGATGTGGTACCAAGAAGGAATATAAGAGATCAAAAGATCAGGAGTCAGGGTGTTTATTACTCACAGACATGAATGCTTATACCTTCCTAGCCCTAGAGGACCTCTAGTAGCAAAGACTCTGGCATGCTGTGTAATGCATACCTGTGACTGACTCCAATTTCTTTGATACACCACCTTCCCCCCAGGCAAGCTGATTGTCCCAAGCTTTTCTGATGCAGATTGCAGGCTTGCCTGTATAACAGATCCCAGTTTTGTGCATTCAGTGCCTCTTAGATTTGATAGAGGCCCAGACCACTCAAATTGCCATAAACTGTTGATGTACTGACTATTTTAAAATGCAGATGAGGGGTCCCACATCTAGGGAAGCCAAGTACCATTATCTTCTTGCAGTATATCCTTGCTATGTTTGGACTAAGTAAACCTTCTTTGTTCAATGATTCATGGAGTGCTTCATTTTGTCCCAAACATCAAATTTGAACTAAGATGGCCCATAAGTTAGACATGTACTTACAATAGTATTCTGAGCTAGAACCCAGTTCTCTGAGTCTCTTACCTTATATTTGATTGTTGTTGGTGGGAAAACTCATGTGGACTGATTGAGAACAGGACCTTAGGGTCATTTAAGTAATGGGTTATTTGGACTGCAACCCCTTCCTCCTACTTATGGACCACAAGGGTATTTTCTGTTATATAAACAAGGGGTCAAACAAGGAGTTACTTCTGTCACCTAGGTCCTAGCAATAGGCTAATACAGTATCCAGGTTATTTTGACAACATGTTCTCTCAATTATTCATTTAGTGTGGGTTTGTTTAATCAAATAATCTGCGAGTGTATATGTAATATTTTAAGGCCTAATCTTGTACTCTACCATCTATCTGCCTGCCCACAAGTTTTCAAAGAATTCCTTTAAATTGAAGAATTGCTATCACCATCACCCTCATTTTTATTTCCTCTTTAGAAGAGTCAATTCTAAGAAATGGTAGGCAACAGGCTAATGAGAACTCAAAGCAATGTGAATTGATCTTATATCACTGTGGAGTCTTTACAATGGAATATATCTTTTTTTGTCAGGGGGGGGGTGTGTTGTTCAGGATCTGTGATTTCATCAGTGTAGGGAATTCCTGGAGAGGAAACTTCATCTATTAATTTTGTTGTTGTTCAGTCCTTTCAGCCACACCTGGCTCTTTTTGTTTGTTTGTTTTTGCAGGGCAATGAGGGTTAAATGACTTGCCCAGGGTCACACAGCTAGTAAGCTTCAAGTGTCTGAGGCTGAATTTGAACTCAGATCCTCCTGAATCCAGGGCCAGTGCACTATCCACTGCACCACCTAGCTGCCCCTTCCAATGCAATATATCTACTTCAGAAGGCGTAATCAAAGAACTCCTGAAAAGAGCACAGCTGAAATAGTGGAAGGAAAAGAAAAAGAGATACCAGCTCAGTCTCTCCAGTTTTAAAGATAGAGACATTTGATAGGTGACACATCAAGCTTCAAATTAGGCTTACTAAAAAGTCAGGTTATAATATGATGTCAAAAACTACCCTAATTGATGTAAATGAAGCTGCTGAAAATATAACAAAAAAAAAGTTCAAATGACAGAGGATGTGGAAAATGCATATGCCCTAGAATATGACATCAATTGAAAAGTTCAAAAAACATGATAATGAAGTCTGTGGCTCAAGACCTCTATGATTAATTTTAAACATGTTCTCACCTTGCAACAGATATTGCTCATCTAGGTCATAGAAACAGGATTCATATAAACTTTAATATTCTTAATTTACCCTTAAGAAAAATTTGTGACCTAAAACTAACAAGTTCTGAGATGCACCAAAATGGAAATTTGAGGTAAAAAAAAAAGATGAGTAAAAAGAGTGTCTTTAGTAATGGAACATACTGAAATGATAGATAAAAAGAGTGAGAAAGTCAAGGTGATTGATTTGAAACAAATGCACATTCAAGATACAGAAATCATAAGCAATTAACTCTATTCTTTGTCTTTGGAGAACATTAAGGAACTCAGGAAACTGGTGTCAGCTTGTGTATGATTATTTTGCAAAACAATTACAATTTTAGAAAGAGTAAATAGAATGCAAGCCCCAGTGTCAGGAAGACCTGAATTCAAATCCCACCCAAGTCTTGTGTGATCCTGACTGTGGCTCCAAGATATTTGAATTGTTTCTTTTAAGCTGCTTGCAGTATTTTCACCCTAACCTGGGAGATCTGGAATTTGGCTATAATATTATTGGGAGTTTTCTTTTTGGAGTATCTTTCAGGAGGTGATAGGTAGATTCTTTCAATTTTCATTTTGCTCTCTGGCTATAGAATATAAGGGCATTTTCAGTGATAATTTCCTGAAATTTCTGTCTTTGTCTTTCAGGTATTCCAATAATTCTTAAATTATCTTTCCTCAGTTTATTTTCCAGGGAGGTTGTTTTTCTTATGAGATATTTCACATTTTATTTTACTTTTTATTCTTTTAATTATTTTTTGTTTGTTTTTAATCATAAAAGTATTTTATTATTTTCCAATTACATGCAAAGATAATTTTCAACATTGTTTTCACAAGATTTTTAGTTGCAAATTTTTCTTTCTCCTTCCCTTCCCTCCCCTCCCCCTCCCCAAGACAGAAAGCAATCTAATATATGTCATATATGTACAATCACATTAAACATATTTCTGCATTAGTCATGTTGTGAGAGAAGAATCAGAACACAAGGGGAAAAAAAATCTCAAAAAAAGAAAAAAAAAGACAACCAAAAAGTAGAAACAGTATGGTTCAATCTGCATTCAGAATCCACAGTTCTTTATTTTCCAGATGTGGAGTGCATTTTCCATCATGAATTCTTTGGAATTGTCTTGGATTGTTGCATCACTGAGAAAAGCCAAGTCTATCACAGTTGATCATCACACAATGTTGCTGTTACTGTGTACAATGTTCTCCTGGTTCTGCTCACTTCACTCAGCATCAGTCCACTTAAGTCTTTCCAGGTTTTTCTGAAATCTGCCTGCTCATCATTTCTTACAGCACAATAGTATTCCATTACATTCATATACCACAACTTCTTCGTCCATTCCCCAATTAATGGGTATTCCCTTGATTTCTAATTCTTTGCCACCATAAGAGAGCCACTATAAACATTTTTGTACATGTGGGTCCCTTTCCAATTTTATTGTTTGTTGAAGTCTCACAAAGTCAATAGCTTCCAGTTGCCAAATTCTAATTTTTAAGTGATTGTTTTCTTCAGTGAACATTTGTACCTCTTTTCCCATTTGGTCAATTATGCTTTTAAAGGAGCATTTTTCTTGAGTGAATTTCCATAACTCCTTTTCCATGTGGTCTATTCTACTTTTTAAAAATTTCCTTTCTTCAGTGAATTTTTATGCCCTTTTTTACATTAGGCCAACTGTCTTTTTTAAAGTGTTATTTTCTTCAGTATTTTCTGTGCCTCTTTTACCATACTGTTAATTTTCTTTTCGAAATGCTCTCATATTACTTTTATTTATTTTCACAGTTTTTCCTCTACCACTCTATTTTCTTTCCTTGATTCTTCTGGAAATTCTTACTGGCCTTGGGTTTAATTAGCATTTCACTTTGAGGCTTTGCTTGTAACTATTTTCACATTGTTTGCTTCTAAGTTTATGTCTTGTTCTTTCCTGCCACTCTATTGTCTTTTTATGGTCAAGTTCTTCTTGTTGTTTGCTCATTTGCTCAGCCTATTTTTTTTTTTTTCATTTTAAATTTTATGTTAAAGTTGAATTCTGCTCACCTAGGTAGGGAGGCACTGTGACAAGGTTCAGGCTTTTTCACACTGCTGTTTTCAGAGCTAGGTATGTGGGTCTGCAAGTTTTTGGTGTTTTAAAGGTGGTGTTATCCTGGGGAAAATGTGGTTACTTCTCTTCTGGTCTATGCTCTGCTTTACCCAGGAAAGGCTCATGCTCCCCTACAGCCAAACATAGGAATGCTTCTCTTCACACTGGAACTGAGACAAGAGAAACTCTTCCCTTCTGACTGATCACAATTATTACTCTCTGTCCAGGTACTGCAACCCAGAATTGCTTATGAGCAATCCAGTTGCCAATCAGTACCAGATGCATCTAGTGCTAGCAAAGGGTCCCATGGAATCTCTGACCAGTTGTCAGATCTCCTTATTTTCTGGAGGTTAAGAGCTCCCAAAGGTACCGATCCTGCTCTTATGATGTACATTTTTTTTGGTGAGGTAATGGGGGTTAAGTGACTTGCCCAGGGTCACACAGCTAGTAAGTGTTAAGTGTCTGAGACTGGATTTGAATTCAGGTCCTCCTGACTCCAGGGCCAGTGTTTTTCCCACTGCGCCACCTAGCTGCCCCTTGTACATTTTAATATAGTTAATGTTATGACTTGGTAGGGAACTTCCCTAGCTAGAAGTTCCCTCCACCAATGAAATGAAAAGTCCACTAAAAAAGAAAAATCTCAAAATATTCACAAATATTCAGGAGAGGGTTAGAAACCTGGGGAAGATCCTCTGTGAAGGATATATTAAAGTACATGACTCCTGGAGGTAGAGGCAAGATGATGTAGAGGAGGCTGCTGAGGTTTCCCATCATTCCTCTCTAAGTGACCTTAAAGCAATGCTTCAAATCAAAATCTGAAGTGTCATAGTCAACAAAAGTTTGGGGTGAGACATTTTTTTCTAACCCAAGATAAGAAATCATAAGAAGAGGTCTGTGACATAAAGCTGAGGGCTGGCTCAGAGTCCTCGTTGTGACAGCTTTGGGTTTTATAGGTGGCAACATCATCAGGTCTGGGAGTTTAAAAACAAGAGACAGTAAGGGGATTAGGTAACTGATCATAAAGAAACTACAGGTGATTCCTGTGCTACCACTGGGTGCAAGAGAGGGTGCTGTTAGCAATTGCACTGCCTAGATCCATTTCTGCGTCACAATTCCCAGGTGGAGAGGAGCACTTGCTATGACGAGGGAGCAGAGGTGTTGAAGAGCCCTATCACTTTCAGACACAAGGGAGCAGTGACCCTAACTATCCCTGGATTACAACACTTGGAACACTGAAAACTCCTAAACCTCCAGAAGTAACTCTGAAAGCAGCAGTATAAAAACGCCTGATCTTTGGGACATTGTGCCTCCCACACCCACTACAGAGTCCATCTTTAACATAGAGTTCAAAGTCAAAAAATAGTCTGGAAAAATCATCAATTAACAAAAAAAGAACTGAACTTTATAATTATTAAGAATTTAGAAGGACTCCCCACACATAGAGGGCACTGTTGTGAGTGGAAATGGATGGGTGAGAAAAAAGGATGTATTGGGAGAAGAGGGAAGGGAGAAGAAGGAGGGGAGGAAGTATTTCACATAAAAGAGGCATGCAAGGAAAAGCTTTTACAGTGGAGGGAAGAATGTGTGGTGATGGCAGACAGTGGTTCAACTTCACTCTCATTTTAATTGGTTCAGAGTGAAGAATACACTCGCACACAAACACACAATTGGGTATAGAATCTATCTTACCAAATAGAGAAGAAGAAGAGGAGGGAAATAAGAGTAAGGTGGGAAAGGTGGTGATAAAAGGGTAGATTAAGGAAAGCGGTGGTCAGAAGCAAAACATTTTTGAAGAGGACAAGGTAAAAAGAGAGAATGATAAAATAAAAGAAAATAGGTTAAAGGGAAATGTACAGTTAGTAACCATAACTCTGAATATGAATGGGGATTAATTATCTCATAAAACAAAAGCAGAAAGCAGAATGTCTTGGGGTGCAGAGCACCCCAGAAGTTCTCTGGGGCACACCAAGGAGTCTTCTCCTTGAGAAACTAAACCAGAGGACAGATAACGCCTAGAGAGATAAGATGAACCAAATCAGACTGAGCTAGCTTGGGATTCCTACCCTTCATTCTGGTCTCCCTTATCCTGGGGAGAGAAGTTTGGGTGTGGCTGTGGCCTTTGAGTTCTGAAGAGGGATCTGTAGCCACCCCTCACCCAATTCCTTTAGTCACTACCAGTGGGGGATGGTCCTCCACTCCTCACCCAATTCCCCCAGCTACCACCAGTGGGGGATGGTCCACCTTCACAAAAGGAACTTTTCACGGGCAGATGGTCCACCCCCATCAGTCCTCTATAAAAGTACCTTCCAGTCTCCTGTTCCAGGAGATTTGGTACCTCTGAGCCATGTGCTTTATGCCAAATCTCCCCATGAAAAGTGCAAGGATTTCTTTCATGGTTTCCCTCCCCCCATCCTTCCCTTCCCTTGCTCCTAAATAAACTATCACCTTATTCTAACTCCGTTTTGTGTGCAAGAGGGTGTAATTCTTTAAAGAGGAATTCCCAAGAACCCCAATCCCTAACCCAACCCGTACCCCATTTTCCCACCATATCAAGAATGAACTAGAAATCAGAATCTAACAATATGTTGTTTGTTTTTCTTATTAGAAACACAACTGAAACAGAAAGACACACAGAGTTCAAATAAGGGATTAGAGTACAATCTATTTTGTTTCAACTGAAGTAAAAAAGTCTGGGATAGTAATTGTGATCTTACACAAAGCAAAAGTAAAAACAAACTTAATTTAAAAAATGGTAAGAAAGAAGCTACATCTTACTCAAAGGTACCATAGACAATGAAGTAATATCAATACTACATATATAGTTGAAATTTAATATATAGTTTAATCTGCCTATTTACTACAAACAGAATTAATAAATAGATCAGAGAAATTATAATATCTCCTTCAGTTTGTTTCCATACCTGTCCTGCTCCTACAAAAATAATAAACAGATTAGATAACATGGCTAAAAACCAAATCAGAGAACTTAATGTCTCCTACAAGATAAACCAGATCACAGACAGGCAAAAAAATAAATACCAACATAAAACTAATTTAATTTTGTCCCAAGAAAAAAGAACCAAGATCTTGTGGAGATCCTTCCCAAAAGGGCTCAGAGAGCCCTTCTTTTCTAAGGATTTTTAAGATTTCTTTGCTAACAGGTTATGGAATAACTTCATTAGCATGATACAAATGAACCCAAAGCAAATACTACAAATGTAAATCAATAAAAATCAGTTTAACAGCTCAACTTAAAGCAGATTCTATGGTTAGATTATGTGGAGAAAGGAAGGGTATTATCAAAGACAAGGAGGTCTATATAGTTGATCAGAAGAACAATAAGATCTATTCACTTCCTTGGGAAAGAAGATAGTGAATAAGGAATTAAAAGGGGCATTTAAATTTGTTTATTCTCTTGGGGAAAGTAATTAGGGACTGTCTGGTTTCAGTTTGAAATCTTTGAGCAAAGGGCATTTTGTTCCTATTAATTCAGGGTCTCATAAAATCCATTTGGATAATAAGGCAGCTCCATTAAATCCAGCTGATCTGTACATTCACACACACACACACACATACACACACGTGTGTGTGTGTATGTGTGTGCATATATACATATATATATTAGTATAGTTATACTATATTTTTCTTCCTATAACTCATGAACTCATTTAACTTTTTCATTAAGAATCTGAGTGCTATACCGTTTGTTGAATACATTTATATAGTATGTATTCAACAAATATATATATATATATATATATTATATATAGTACAATTATACTAATGGGGAAATTCAACTATATTACTCTCAGAGCTAAATAAATCTAACCACAAAAAGTGGGAAAAAAGAAGTTAAAGAGATTAATAGAATTTCATAAAAGTTAGACATGATAATCCTCTGAATAAAACTGAATGGAAATAAAAAGAAGTATGCCTTTTTTCAGTTGCCTTTTTTCAGCCAAAGCAGTAATTGAAATTTCTTTCTCTAAATATATACATAAATAAAAAAGAAAAAGATCAAATCAATGAATTGGTCAAGTAAATAAAGAAAAGAAAAGAAAAGAAAAAGAACAAATTAAAAACCCCAATTCAAGACCAAAATGAAAATCCTGAAAATCAAAAGAGAAATGAATAAAATTGAAAGTTAAAAAATGAACTAATAGGGGGCAGCTAGGTGGTGTAGTGGATAAAGCACTAGCTCTGGATTCAGGAGGACCTGAGTTCAAAGCCAGCCTCAGACACTTGACACTTACTAGCTGTGTGACCCTGGGCAAGTTACTTAACCCTCATTGCCCCGCAAAAAAAAAAAAAAAATGAACTAATAAATAAAAGTAGAAGTTGTTTTATGGGGAAAAAAGAATAAAATAGATAAACTATTGGTTAATTTGACTTATAAAAAGAAAACTAAATTACCAGTATCAAAAATGAAAACAGTGAATTCACAACCAATCAAGATGAAATTAAAGCAACTATTAGAAGTTATTTTATTCAAACTGATAATCCAAATGAAATGGATATTTACCAAAAAAAAGTGGTTTGCCGATATTAACATGAGAGGAAATAGAAAACTCTAAAAAGCACTGTCTTAGGAAAATAAATTGAATATCATAAATATGCTTCCTAATAAAAAAAATCCTCAAGTGAATTCTTCCAGCCCTTTAAGTAACAATTAATTCCAATACTCTATAAATTATTTGTTATTGTTCATCCCTTGTTCTCCAGGAGTACCAAAGATATCAGGAGGGTGATGGATTTACTTGCAAGTGAATTGGAATTAAATGAGGCAGGCTGTGCAAAGTTATCAGCCTCACTCTCTCCTCCAAAATCAAAGAAGTACAGGGGCAAGAAGTAGGTCCAGGAAACTCACAGTGTCTCTAGAAGTAGTGGGACATCTTGGCTTTTTTAACCTAAGATTTTTCCCAAGTGTCAGTTTGTCTGAGGCAACACCCATTCAGTGAGTGATTAAAGGCTAGGTAAGAAGCGAGGCAAGAAGTGGCCTAATTTTCCTTTGAGAAGGAAATCATGCTGGTAGAGAAGACTTTTAGGTTTCCAGTCAGAATAATAATTGCTATTTACATCACTTTGACCCATTAAAACACAAACAAATGAGCAAGTGAGGCATGGACTGGGACCTCTTGTTGGCCAATCAGTGAGAGTCAGAGTGATTTGGATTTAAAGGCATAGTCAGGTCCATTTGAATCCTATGAACTTTATCAAAGTCTGGTTTTTCAGAGCTTTATTTCAAGAAATCATAAATGAGGGGACAGCTAGATGGTGCAGTGGTTGAAGCACCAGCCCTGAATTCAGGAGGACCTGAGTTCAAATCTGACCTCAGACACTTGACACTTACTAGCTGTGTGATCCTGGGCAAGTCACTTAACTCATTGCCCCAAAGAAAAAAATATCATAAATGAAAGCTACATGAGACAAAAGAGTTAATTGTCCAAGTTTTTCAGAAAAAAAAATTATAGAAAAAAAGTAGAAAAGAAAAAAAGTCTAGCCCCCATACCCCAAAATATCTTGTTAAGTATAAGCAATCAAAATTTATATTTGTTTAGACAGAGCACCTACATGTAAGGGTATGACTTTCCTCGTGGACAAAGGGAGAAGAGAGAAAAGAAGGAAGGAAGGAAGGAGGGAAGGAAGGAAGGAAGGAAGGAAGGAAGGAAGGAAGGAAGGAAGGAAGGAAGGAAGGAAGGAAGGAAGGAAGGAAGGAAGGAAGGAAGGAAGGAAGGAGAGAGGAAGGAAATAGTATTGCTCAACTGCAGCAGGCTAGTTGGATATCCAGTAAGGCAGCTACTACTACTCACAGATTATTGTTCATCCTTTGTTCTGAGAGGATAAAAGCCATGAAAAGGGTGATGTCTTGACTTGCAAGTAAATTGGATTGAGATTAATTTGAGGTCTCACTTAAATCCAATAAACTATTTGAAAGATAATAATTAAAGAATTCCTATCATTTTTATGATACGTACATGATTTTGATACCTAAGCCAGGGAGAGCAAAAACAGACAGAAAATTAGATGCCTATTTCCATAATGAATCTGGTTGTAAATATTTAAATAAAATACTAGCAAGTAGATTATAGCAAAATATTAAAAGATCATACACTATGACCAAGTAGGACTTCACAAAGTTGCAGAATACAAAATAAACCCACATAAATCATCAGTATTTCTGTATGTTACCAACAAAACCCAGAATGAATAAATAGAAATAGAAATTTTATTTAAAATGACTGTAGACATGAAATACTTGGGAGTCTACTGACCAAGACAAACCCAGGGACTCAAAATACTTTTCACACAAATAATGACATATCTAAAAATTGGAGAAAATTAATTGTTCATAGGTAAATCAAAACAATATCATTTTAAAATGGTAATTCAACATAAATTAATTTATTTCTTCAGTGCCATGCCAAACTACCAAAGAACTATTTTAAGAATTAGAAAAAAATATCAAACTTCATCTGAAAGAACAAAAGGTCAAGAATATCAAGGAAATCAACAAAAATAATATATAAAGGAAGGTAGGTTATCTGTAGCAGATTTCAGAATATATTACAAAGCAGTAAGAATCAAAACAATTTGGTATGGACTAAGTAATGGATTAGTGGATTAGTGGAATAGATTAGGTGCGCCATACAGAGTTACAAATTATTATAGTACTTCTTGTTTGATAAATCCAATGATTCAAGTTTTTGGATCTTGAACTCACCATTGTATAACAACTGCTATGGGAAATGGAAAGCAGTTTGGCAGAAAGAAGGCATAGACAAACAACTCACTATATGCCAAAATAAGGTCAAAATAGGTGCATGATTTAGACATAAAGTGTGATGCTATAGGCAAATTAGAGAATTACGGAAAAACTCACCTCTCAGATCTATGGATAAGAGAAGAGTTTATGACCAAATGAGATAGAGTGAATCATGAGAAGTAAAATGGATCATTTTGATTATAATTTTTTTTGGTAATATTGTAATGATAATCAACTATGAAAGATTTGGCTACTCTGATTAATTCAATGATCCAAGACCCACGATGAAAAATACTATCTACTTCCAGAAAGAGATCTTAGGACTTCTGAGTGTACTTTAAAACATGCTTTTTTTTCAATTTTATGTTTCTTGCTTTTTGTTGTTGTTGTTGTTTTCATTATGGCTAATATGGAAATATGGTTTGCTTGAATCCACACATGTAAGTTATATCATATTGTTTGTCTTCTCAATAAGTGGGAGAAGAAAAGGATAGAGGGTCAAAATTTAAAACTCATTTAAAATATATATATTAAAATAAATTATTTTTTTAAATTAAAAAATGTAAAATTTTAAAATTTTCTGGGGAAAAATACATGAAATAAACTTTTAAGTAAAAGAAACAAAAGTACATGTATGGGAGTCATGAAAAAAGATAAAGCATTATGGGATTGTGATTCAGTGGCAGCAATACATAACCTGGTGAGATACTGAATTCACTGAATTATCAAGTTTGTGACATTTACTTACCCCCCAAAATTCTATCCCTATTATTTATTTTATTGGATATTTATTCTGATATCTCATCAAAGCACAGAAGTAAGCCTTAATTGTGTTCTTTTTTAGCACAAATTATGAAATTGGAAAGGCTTCCCATTCAGGCTTGGCAAGAGAACATGTCTGCTATTTGAGAATTGGCTTAGTTAAAAAACAGAGAAGTTCCTCACCAGAAAATTAGTAATCAGAATATGAATTTTCTATTTTTGGCCACTGTGAATCCATGAATAGATTAAAAACCTCAGGTCTGCCCAGCATCCCTCTGCACAATTTTCCATGGCAGAAAGATAAATTTAGAAATCCAATGAAGAACTTGACAATATATTTTAAACTAAATCAACAGATTATTTAAATTCACTTACTTTAATTTAAAGGTGGGTTTAGGGAGCAAGGCTAAAAACCTAAGAAATCAACAAGGCACTAACTAGGCTGCCAGATTCCTTAAAAGCTTCTTTAAGTGGTCAGATTATTGATTGTATAAACACACACACATATATGTGAATACCTAAATACACACACACACACACACACACACATATATATATATGTGTGTGTGTGTGTGTACATAAAGGTATATATACACACACATACAGAGAGAGAGCGAGAGAGAGAATAGGCTAATGATGAGAACAAACTATTTGACCACAGTAACCCTAATCCAAACTGTTTAAACAAGCTACAAACTCAGAGTGAGGGTGGGGGAAAGGATAAAAATAAGATGAACTCTATCACCATTTATTTGTATTTAAATAATATATACATATATGTGTATATATCTATCTATCCATCTATCTATCTATCTTACACAAGAGTTTCTTCCCAATAATCTTCTACTGCCTGCATTATATAATGTATATTTACAAAAACACAAAACCATTTTATGGTATGCTTATGACAAATAATAAGTTAGCTTTCTACTTTAAACAAATGTGGTTTTACTTTTTTTTTAATTAATAAAGTATTTTATTTTTTTCCTATTACATGTAAAGATAGTTCTCAACTTTTGTTTATACAAGCTTTCCAATTTCAGATTTTTCTCCCTTCCTCCCCTCCCTTATCCTCCCCTAGACAGAAGATCATCTGATATATATATACATACACATAATAACATTAATCATATTTCTGCATTAGTCATGTTATAAGAGAAAAAATCAGAGCAATGATGAAAAACCTCAAAATAGAAAAAAACAACAGCACCAAAAACAAAAGAAATAGTATGGTTCATTCAGCATCTATACTCCACAGTTCTTTTTTTTTTTTTCTTGGATTTGGAGATCCTCTTCTATCATGAGTTCCCTGGAACTCTTCTGTATCATTGCATTGGTGAGATGAATCTAGTCTATCACAGTTGATCAACGCTCAATGTTGATGATACTGTGTACAATGTTCTTCTGGTTCTGCTCATATCACTCATCATCAGCCCATGCAAGACCCTCCAGGTTTCTCTGAACTCCTCCTGCTCATTGTTTCTTACAGCACAATAGTATTCCATTGTATTCATATACCACAACTTGTCCAGCCATTCCCCAATTGATGGGCATACCCTCAACTTCCAATTCCTTGCTACCACATAAAGAGCAGCTATAAATATTTTTGTACATGTGGCTCCCTTTCCCCTTTCCATGATTTCTTTGGGAAAAAGACCCAAAAGTGGTATTGCTGGGTCAAAGGGTATGGACAGCTTTATTGCCCTTTGGGAATAGTTCCAAATTGCTCTCCAGAATGGTTGGATCAGTTCACAGCTCCACCAACAATGCATTAGTTTTCCAATTTTTCCACAGCTTGTCCAACATTTATTATTTTCCTTTTTTGTCATTTTAGCCAATCTGATAGGTGTCAGGTGGTACCTCAGAGTTGTTTTAATTTGCATCTCTCTAATCATTAGAGATTTAGAGCATTTTTTCCTATGGGAATAGATAGCTTTGGTTTCTTCATCAGAAAACTGCCTGTTCATATCCTTTGACCATTTCTCAATTGGGGAATGACTTGGATTCTTATAAATTTGATTTAGTTCCCTATATATTTTAGAGATGAGGCCTTTATCAGAAGTACTGTCCACAAAAATTGTTTCCCAGCTTTCTGCCTCCCTTCTAATTTTGGATGCATTGTTTCTGTTTGTACAAAAAATTTTTAATTTAATGTAATCAAAATCATCCATTTTGCATTTTATTAAATACTCTATCTCTTGTTTGGTCATATACTGTTTTCCTTTCCAAAGATCTGATAGGTAGACTATTCCTTTCTCTCCTAATTTACCTATGGTATCACCTCTTATGTCTAGATCATGTATCCATTGTGACCTTATTTTAGTATAAGGTGTCAGATGTTGGTCTATGCCTAATTTCTGCCATACTATCCTCCAGTTTTCCCAGCAGTTTTTGTCAAATACTGAGTTCCTATCCCAGAAGCTGGAATCTTTGGGTTTATCAAACACTACATTACTAGTGTCATTTACTACTGCATTTCCTGTGCCTAGCCTATTCCATTGATTTTCCACTCTATTTCTTAGACAGTACCAGATAGTTTTGATGACTGCCACTTTATAGTAAAGCTCCAGGTTTGGTACTGCCAACCCACCTTCCTGTGAATTTTTTCCATTATTTCCCTGTGTATTCTTGATTTTTTGTTTTTCCAGATGAATTTTGTTATTATTTTTTCTAGCCCTATAAAATAATTTTAGGTAGTCTGATTGGTATGGCACCAAATAAGTAAATTAATTTAGGCAGTTTTGTCATTTTTACTATATTAGCTCTGCCTATCCATGAGCAATTGATATCTTCCCAGTTATTTAGATCTGATTTGATTTGTGTGAAGAGTGTTTGGTAGTTGTGTTCATAGAGTTCCTGGGTTTGTCTTGGCAAGTAGACTCCCAAGTATTTTATATTATCTACCATTACTTTATTTATTTATTTATTTATTTATTTGTTTGTTTGTTTGTTTGTTTGTTTATTTATTTTTTTGCGGGGCAATGTGGGTTAAGTGACTTGCCCAGGGTCACACAGCTAGTAAGTGTCAAGTGTCTGAGGTCGGATTTGAACTCAGGAACTCCTGAATCCAGGGCCGGTGCTTTATCCACTGGACCACCTAGCCGCCCCCTCTACCATTACTTTAAATGGAATTTCTCCTTCTATCTCTTGCTGCTAGACTTTGTTGGTCATGTATAGAAATGCTGATGATTTATGTGGATTTATTTTATATCCTGCTACTTTGCTAAAGTTGTTAATTGTTTCAAGTAATTTTTGAGTTGTTTCTCTAGGATTCTTTAAGTATACCATCGTATCATCTGCAAAGAGTGATAGTTTTGTTTCCTCCTTGCCTATTCTAATTCCTTTAATTCCTTTCTCTTCTCTGATTGCTAAAGCTAACATTTCTACGACAATATTAAATAATAGAGGTGATAATGGACATCCCTGTTTCACCCCTGATCTTATTGGGAAGGCCTCTAATTTATCTCCATTGCATATAATACTTGCTGATGGTTTTAGGTAGATACTGTTTATTATTTTAAGGAAAGCTCCACCTATTCCTAAACTCTCTAATGTTTTTATTAGGAATGAGTGCTGTATTTTGTCTTTCTCTGCATCTATTGAGAAAATCATATGATTTTGGTTGGTTTTCTTATTGATGTGGTTAATTATGTTAATTGGTTTTACTTAATAGAAAGAATTTTAAAATATAAACAGTAAATCTTGGATGGGCTGTGAGAAGATATGCACAATAATATACTGTTAACTTAGCTGTGAATTCTTACAAACATTCTAAAAAACAATTTGCAATAAAGTGAGAAAAGTCACTGACCTGGCATTTGTCCCAAAGAGGATTAAGACAAAAGAACAGTCGATAATAAAATAAAATATTCATATCTGCATTTTTTATGTTAAAGAACTAAAAACAAGTTGAGTTATCCATTCTTTATAAATATTTAAATAAATGGTGGTATACAGCATAAGAAATGATGAAAATGAGGAATTTGAAATGATATGTGAAAATATAGGAATGGGGAAGAGTGAAATAAGGGAAACTCAAAATTAAGGTAAGTATTGCAATAAAGTAAATTATCTAGGTTTTATGTACATTGCATTTGGTGGGAGAGGAGTCACATTCTGAAGCCTTACCTTCCCTTACTCTCTTGTTTTTATTCATTTCCAAAATTTTGAAATTTTTTCTTCTTTTTTTCTTTCTTTCATCTAGTAATCTAATTTTCCCTCTCTTTTTTCTTAACTAACTAGTTAAGAAATATTGCCTTATCTTTCCCTTCAACATTTTTTGTTTCAAAGCTTTAAAATAAATTCATTGTGACTTTTTTTAAAGGACATCTGTATCTAGTTCTCTTCATTATGTTTCTTCCCTTTTCATCTTTTCTAGACATTTGTTCTTTTATTCATGGTCTGTATATTTATTTATTTTTGTTTTTGTTTTTTCTTTTTGCAGGGCAATGGGGGTTAAGTGACTTGCCCAAGGTCACACAGCTAGTAAGTGTCAAGTGTCTGAGGCCGGATTTTAACTCAGGTATTCCTGAATCCAGGGCCGGTGCTTTATCCACTGTGCCACCTCGCTGCCCCCTTATTTATTTTGTTTTAGTCATTATATTCCTAATGGAATTAAGACTTGTGAAGTACCTATTTTGACCTACCTTCTTCTAAACAGCTTCTGTGTTACTGCTTTGTACATCTTCCCCCAACCTCTTTTGTCTCTTAACCCTCACTCTTAGAATACCAATTACTGCAGATGATAGAGAGAACAGAAATATTACCAAATGGTAGAAACTTCCTAATGACCCTGAATGTGCATCTCATTTACTACTTTTGCTTTCCCAGTGATCTTTTCTTTTTTCCTCTTTTGCCATTTAGTCTCCCAGGGGAACATTTTTCAGTAAGATGCTCTTCATCAATCAATCGATCAACATTTATTAAGTATCTACTACTTGCCAGGCACTATGCTAAATACTGGAGATACAAGAAAGGAAAAAGATGGTCTCTGCCCTCAAGGAGTTTACAGTCTAACGTGGCAGACAACATGCAAATATAAACAAAACAAACTACATTCAGGATAAATAGAAAATAATAAACAGAGGGAAGGCACTAGAATTAGGGAATGGAAAAGGCTTCCTACAGAAGGTGAGATTTTATTTGAGACTTAGGGGAGGCTAGGGAGGTCAGTTGTTGGAGGAGAGGAGAGCATTCTAGGGAACAACCAGAAAAAAATAAGTCAAGATTTCTGCCTTTGTTTCTCCATTTCAATTGCTTATTTTGCCCTCAACCATTCTTTAATTTACAGAGGAGGTGCTAATCTACATTGGTAGTGAGATTTGTTTCACTTAGGAATTTACTATATCAAATGAAATCACAGACAGTCCCATTATCATGAAAAATCTATCCTCCAAGCAAGGGTTTCATTGTTCCCCTCCACTGTCTCATTCTTAAATCCAAGATTCTCATATCTTCATTACCCACAATGAACACACCTTACAACTTGGAAGATTCTGTCCTAAAAACTATCTTTAGACATACTGCTCATTGTCAGGATGGTCTAAGGACATAAGTTTGGAAATCAACCAATTGATTGTTGTCTTCCTCCAAGAATAAGCCTAAAAAAGATGCTGAATCAGATGCAATAAAAGAACATTTCTTATCTCCCCCTCCCTACCCATACTATGTGAATAGTTTTAAATGCAAAAATGGGATTTTGGTTCACTCTATTTCATACAAAAAGTCTATAAACCAAACTACAGACCATCAATCTACTGGTGTATAAATTAATACCAAACTTCCCTTTCTGGGACCTCTGACCCCTTTTTTACTCAAATAGTCCAGAACAATCCCATAGTGGTATGCAACTGGGCTAAAGATAGGAAACAATGCAGTCCTAACTCAGTTCAGTGAGCAAATCATCTGACCTTGGAGAAGTCATTTGATACTCAAATGTCACAGGGAGATAAAGCAGGTTACTTGTATTTATAGAGGAAAATATCGTTTGCATCCTGTGCTTGACATACAGTCAAACTGTGCAGTCTGCTTTCCTATGCAACCTGAAAAACCTCAGTGGGCATTTTATGATTCTTATTTTCTTTCCCTAAGGTAAATGGGCAAGCATCAGACTTTGCTGAGTCATTCCACTGTTGCTAAGGCCTCAAAACTTTTATCATTTTCAGTTACCTGCAGGTAGAGTATCCATACCAGCAACGAGATGATTAGGAAGGCCAGGAGAACTTAGCCTAAATCTCCTGAGCCAGCCCTGCACCTAGTAGCACAATCCTTTCAATGTTTATGTAAGAAGAACATAGATTTGTCAGAAATTTAGCAGGGCTTGACATTTAAAAATGAATTTGCAAGGGGAATGTTTATCCTATTTAAGATGGCTACTGAGATTCTCCAGTGTATTGGCACTAACCCTGGAGTGGATTAAAGTGAGATTGCTTGACAAAAGGAACAAATAGCCCAGTTAGTATATTGAATTTTATGAATGCAGTCTTCTCTTGACCTAGAATGGGCAAAAGCCAACACCTGCTAGAAAGCTTGTGAGAAATACAAAGCAGTATGTATTAGGGAAAATGTAATTATCTTCAGAAGAGGGACTGTCTCCTACTGCTTCTTTGTATCCCTGGGGTCTTAAATTAGGACCCAACTTGATTTCACTTAATAAACGTTCATCGACTGATTGGCCAAAGTGATTATGGTGTTAAGAAATTTAATACAGTTAAACTTCATTTGGCATATTTGATATGGAGGCCGATCTGAATTATTGAAAAGGCTGAATTAACTAATTTTTCAATGACATGCAATTTTATTATTGTCATGAACCTAGAGTAACACGAAGTAATCTTGAGGGAACTACTTAAATGAATACATGATAACAACATGTATTCTTATGGAATTACTTTATGTGATAACACTGGATAACTCCCATATTAATCAGAGGGAGGAAAGCCTAGGATCACATCCTGCCTGACACTCACCATGTCATCGGGGGCAAGTCACTTTACCTTTCTGAAACTCAAATAACTCTCTAAGGCTCTAAGATATACCTGGCAGAGGCATATGCCGATAGTTAATGTAAAAATTCTGAATTTGTTCTCTTGTGTAGGATAACAATTTCCTCCTCTAGATGGCGCCATAGTGCAAAGAGCGCTGGGCCCGGAATTAGGAAGACCTGGGATTCAGACATATGGATTCAGACAGCCATTTGATCTTGGGCAAGTCACTTAGCTTCCCCCCCACCCCAGTTTTCTCATCTGTAAAATGGGGATAATAATAGCACCTATCTCCCGGGGTTTGGGGGAAGCTCAAATATTTGCAAAGTGTTTAGCCAGTGCCTAGCATATAATATTTTTAAATATTTTTTTTCTTTTTCTTTTCTTCTTTGTGTCTCTCTCTCTCTCACCCTTTCTTTCTTTCTCTCTTTCTTTCTCTCTTTCTTTCTTTCTTTCTTTCTTTCTTTCTTTCTTTCTTTCTTTCTTTCTTTCTTTCTTTCTTTCTTTCTTTCTTTCTTTCTTTCTTTCTTTCTTTCTTTCTTTCTTTCTTTCTTTTTGTGGTGCAATGAGAGTTAAGTGACTTGCAGCCAGGGTCACACAGCTAGTAAGTGTCAAGTGTATGAAGCCAAATTTGAACTCAGGTCCCCCTGAATCCAGGACTTGTGCTTTATCCACTGCACTACATAGCTACCCCCTAGAATAATAGTATTATACAAATATTAGCCATCATCATCTTGCTTATATTAAAAAAATGTTTTATACCCCTCTCCCATATTAAAATAAACATGCTCTTCTTCAAATTGTAATTTTGATTTGATTTTGGAGGATGCATAAGCGAGATGCCTAACTGAATTATAAACATCCATAGTATAATTCACAGTTATCTTAAAATAACATTTTGATTCAACTCAGGAAGGAATATTGTGTAATTCAATAGGATATAGAACTGTTAACCAAAAAGCAGGGCAATTGAATCTGAATAGAGATAAGACATGGGTGGATAGAAGTGTCATTCAACTAGTCAGAAGGGATCTGAGTAGAGTGAGATAATATTGAATTAAGTGATAAGTCCTATTCTTCATTCTGTTGCTGACACATTGACCATGTCATGAAGTGTTCCTGATTCTCAGTTTTTCCCATCTACAAAATAGAGATTGTGATATTTGCTTTTCTTAACAACCATGCTATTTTATCATTGTTTTACACAGATTTCTCTGTGCTGCAAAAATGTCATTTTCTTTCTTTCTTCCTTCCTTCCTTCCTTTCTCTTTCTGTTTCTTTCTTTCTTTCTTTCTTTCTTTCTTTCTTTCTTTCTTTCTTTCTTTCTTTCTTTCTTTCTTTCTTTCTTTCTTTCTTTCTCTCTCTCTCTCTCTCTCTCTCTCTCTCTCTCTCTCTCTCTCTCTTTCTTTCTTTCTATCTTTTCTTTTTCAAATTGGTACTTCTCTGAATTAGCAAAAAGCCTGTGTTGACATATGTACATTGGATATCAATCCAACCTAATCCAACAAGCATTTATTAAAGTGCCTACTAGGGACAAGGCATTTTGTGTAGGAATGTTTTTAAAGCACTACTCTATCAAGGGATATGTCACATGTACTCTTAATTTCTATTTCTTTTATTTTAGCCTAAATATTGCCATTGGTTGGTTACTTGGGATGCCAGGAAAGTTACCATTATTCAAAAGAGCTGATGTTTTGTGTTTATGCCATCTGGTTACAAGTTTCAAGCTTGGCTCAACTGATTTTTGTAAGGATCTAAAAAAAAAAAAGGTTTCACGTCAGGGGAGAAATGTAACCCTGGGTTTAAACCTGGAATATTTGTAAAAAACTCCCCTTACTGGTTTAGAGAATAATAATTTGAAGTAGTATTTAGTATATTTATATGAAAGGAGTCGGCATGAATGCTTGAGAAAGGAGAAACCTTTTTCTGACTTTCTGCTTTTAGAGACAGTATGTGGTTCTAGATTCTTTTCATGGAGAAGGCCAGAGGAAAAAAAATAATTAACTTTGGAAAGCAACATGCATATAGAGTACTTGGAACTGCAAAAATATCCCAGATCTCTTGCTTTTTTTCTCCCCTTGGGTGATATTGAGAAATCTCTCTGTCTCTCTGTCTCTGTCTGTCTCTGTCTCTCTATGTCCCTCTCTCTGTCTTTCTCTGCCTCTCACACGTTTTTCTCCCAATGAGATAGCTCATTTATTCTGTGTATGATTTGATACAAACTAATTTGTCCAACTTTTCTGATTTCTGTTTGTCATCTGCTTAGATACCTGGGTTTATTTTTTTTAAATTCACAATTCGTGAATTGGGTATGAAAATAGGCATTTATTAAATACCTACTATATGGCAGGTACTTTACAAATGTTAAAGCATTTGATCCTCATATGATCCCCTTCTGACTCCAGGCCCAGCACTCTATTCATTGTGCCAACCTAGCTGTGATGTTGTACATTTGTTGGGAAAGAACAAAGCCTAAGTATATAGGCTTGGGTCATACTTCCCCTTTAAAGAATCAGGAATGAGGACTTTAAATCTTTGGAAAATCATTTTCCTTACACTAGCAATGCATGGGAGAGGAGGCAGATAGGTTTAATTCTAATCTGGCACCCAATCTAAAGAGAAGAGAGTGGTTAGCCTCATTCCCCTCTAGGCAGAAAGCAAAATCTCTCCTGGAGAGTAGTGGACAAGATTTCCAAAATTACCAGCATTTAGATGGACACTGTGGACATATATACTTACATAGGCAACATATGCATACTTGTAGGGAAAATAATGAGCAAATGACTACCTCATGGAGTATGACTCATGAAGTGACGCTCAGATGCCATTTCCTCCTCCAGTTCATTTTACACTTGAGGAAACTGAGGCAAACAAGGATAAGTGACTTACCCAGGTCAAATTAAGTGACTGAGGACAGATTGGAACTTAGTCAATGGAATCTTGACTATGTCCAGTACTGTATCCACTATCTGCCCATAAATATTTCTTCTGCTAAAATATTCTTATGAGTAAAAAAGTAAATAAATAAAGCAATAAATCTGTGTAGCAGTCTATTCCATTATGGCCCCATTCACGATCTTTGTATCTTTCACAACCAAAGTGTTTTCCTACCCCCACCCTTCTACACACATATCTGTATTATCTCCCCCTAGGAAAATATAAGTTCCTTAAGGTCAGGGACTGTTGTTGCTTTTGTATTTATAAGCAAAGGTCTTGGTTTGTGCTTGATAAATGGTACTTAATAAATGCCTTTTCATTCATATAGTCATGCAGTCAAATGCCATAGAAATCCAACATGATTACTATATTTTTGTTTCTTAATTAAATTGTTTTTACTTTCAGGTGCAATCATGTTTCCTTCCATCCCCCTCCTCCACCCACTGAGAAAGCAAAAAATACTATACCCATTATACATATGAAGTCATGCAAACCATTTCTATATTAACCATGTTGTGGGGGGGAAAGCAAGAAAAACAAGGGGAAATAGCTAAACAAAACACAATACAAAACCTCTGAAAGAAATATGCATATGCATTCAAACTAAATTAATTACCATATTAGCCAAGTCCAAAAATGTGTATCTCATTCTGCATATCTAGTCCTTCATCCTTCTGTCAGATGACAGCATTCTTCATCATTGGACCTCTAAAATCATGGTTGGTCAATGTATTCAGAGTTCTTCTACTTTTCAAAATTGTTTACCTTTATAAAGTTCCCCTTTTGTATGTGTTGTTGAGTTTAAGATGCCTATAGGTTATCCAGTTTGAAATGCTCAATAAGTGGTTGGCAATATGGAACCAGAGCTTGGGAGAAAGACTCAAACTGTATGTATATGTACATATACATTTCCAAAATTTTATATATATATCATATATATATATATATTTTATATATATATATATATATATATATATATATATATATATAAAGTGATATTTTTCTGAATAGAAATGACAACTGAACTCATGAAACATCACAATATAAAGGAGTATGGGAATGCTCTGTAGCAGAATAAATCGAGCACCAGGGCTGAAGTCAAGATGACTCCTCTTCCTTAGTTCAAATCCAACCTCAGACACTTACCAGCTGTGTGACCCTGGACAATTCATTTAACCTTGTTTGCCTCAGTTTCCTCAGCTGTAACATGAGCTGGAGAAGGAAATGACAAACAGCTCCAGTATCTTTGCCAAGAAAACCCCAAATGATATTACAGAGAGTCTGACACAGCTAAAAATGACTGAACAGCAACAACAACAACAAGAAAGGAGTGTAAAGAGAAACAAGAAAACCCAGGAGGATCTTGGGTCTAGATTTAAGAGCAAGCCACAGATGAAGTTCCTACAAAAAGCAATTGAGGAGGAGAGATCAGGCATATACAGGAGAAACGAGAAAGCAGTGTCATGAAAACTCAGGAGAAAGTATCAAGGAAAAGAGGTTATTCTAAGATATCAAATGCAATGAAGAGGGTGAAAAGATACATTGGGGGGAAAAAAAGCTTATTAGACTTGAGAACTAAAATCATTGATGACATTACAAAGAACAATTTCAGGTGAGTAATGAGGTCATGCTTCAGAAGGATTGGTTCTTCCTTTTAGGACGCAAATGGAATTCCTGGGCCATAGCATACAATTCAGACTTTTATATTTATTTTTATATTCTTTATTGAACACAGCTCCCAGGCCTTCAATAGTCTGCTCCATTGTTTGCCTTCCCCTGTCCATTCCTATGCACCTGACTGTCCCAGTCATCCATAAGGACTGAATAGATGCCTGATGAGATGCAGGGCAGTTCCTTTATCTAACCAAGAGTCCTCCTTCTTCCTGATGGCCATTCAGGCTTCTAGAGCCTGGGAACTGTTCTACACTAGCTCCAGCCAGCTTTGTCTCATCAGTGCTCTTGTCTTGTTTTAGAAGCCACACTGTTGTGACTTGAGAAGGAAGTACAAGAAGAGTCAGGGGTTGTGAGTTCAGGTGACGCTTTCAGGGAAACTGGCTAAGAGATGTATGATCTAGTGGGGACATTTTCAGTGTGGGGATTACTTACACCTTTTTGTAGGCAGCACAGATAGGACAAATAAATTGGGGAAAATTTAAAATTAGAAAAGTAATAGATGATAGTGTGGCTCATCTCTGAGATGGGAAGCACTCCGTGAATAAGAGTACAGAAGCAGAAGAGCGCATACTTGGAGATTAGCAATCTTCTAGCATTTCTGAATCATGTGGTAATGAAGAGAAAGACTTGAGGAGGGGGGAGAAGATTAGAAATGTAGTTTGGAATCTTTCCACAACCCAAAGTTTCTGGTTGGGATAGTTAGGACCAAGTCCAGCTTTTTGAGAGGATAGAACAAATGACCATCTATGAATTATGACATCCCAAAACACCCCTACCACTTTTGGCACAGTATCTGATATTCCACTATTAAATACTCAGTCTTTTGAGTCTCGAAGCCTTCCTTTTTTTAAAAAAAAATGTAAACACCCTTGGGGAAGGTAATGTTTTATATCTTTATCTGTTAACACTTTGTGGAGGTTTTCTTGACATCTCCCAATTGGCAAGATAGGTCCTTGGATGGTTAGGTTTGAAGATGCACCAAATGATTTTTGAGGTGGATTCTGGAGATATGATTTTATACTTTAGAAAGAAAATGCTACAATTCTAAAGGCTATTTTTCCTCTAGAATCTAAAACTCTTCAAAATATTTCTTTAAAAAAATGTTGGATATCATGAATCAGCCTGATCCTTGAATGAAAAACATGACTTTTTAGTATCTCGACAAGTGGCATATATATATCCAAGACAGAAAAATAAGAAGCAGACAGTATTTGTCACTGTCACCAGGGATCCTGGCTCCATCCCAGGGCACAATTGTCTTCAGTACACTCTGAATGTATAGTTCATCTTAGTCTGAACAGCTGGGCTTGAGTTCTTCTAAGCTTCAGGGTCAGTGAATTTCTTTCAATTTTTTTTCCTTTAACATAAAATTTGTTTTCTGAGCAATTGAATAGTAAGGGAGGAAAGGGGACAGAATTCCTGAAAAGCCTTTCATGTTACTTTGGACTTCTTCACAATTAAAATAGTCTATCTTGTACTGTAGTTATTTGTATCCATATCTCATCTACCACCACCGACCTCCAACCAAATGCTAAGTTTCTGGAGGGCAGAGTCTATGCCTTATTCATCTTATCATCCACAGAAGCCTAGAAGAAGTTCTTTTACATAGTAGATACTTAACACATAATCAAAGTATTTAAATTAAATAACTATTAAAACTAACCATTATTAATGATAAATATTTGCTGAATTTAATGAAACCTAATGGATTAAATATTTGTAAAAAATTTAACACAGTGCCTGGTACATAGTAGGCATTAAATATACTCATTTACTTCCCTTTCTCTTCCCCTTTCTTTAATGACATGATATTAACTGACATTTATGTAGTACTTAAGGCATATAAAGGGACCTGCATAGATTTTCTTATGTAAGTCTTATAATAAATATTTAAAAATGGTTACTATGGGCATTTTTGATGTAAAAATGGATATCTGATGGTAGTTCTTCTGCAACCGCCTTGAAGTTGTCTTGGGCATAGACAGAATGCCTCCTTCTATAATCTTCTCTTTCCCTATCTACCTCCCTGCCCATCCCTACCCCCCATCCCCCTTACTGACTTCTGCTTTTTGGTAATTTTTTACTTCTTTGGAAAAAAAAAATTTTGGCAGGGCAGTGAGGGTTAAGTGACTTGCCCAAGTTCACATAGCTAGTAAGTGTCAAGTGACTGAGACTGGATTTGAACTCAGGTCCTCCTGAATCCAGGGTCAGTACTTTATCTACTGCTCCACCTAGCTGCCCCCTTAAATTTCTTAGAAGTTTTATTCATGCATTCTTTCCCCAATATATTCAGTTTCAGATATATCACTTCACTCTTCTATTTTCCCATGCTTCCCTACTCAAATATCTGTGAGCTTTCCTTTATCAAATCAAGTCAATGAGTATTTATTAATATGAAGGGAAGTAAGGTGTCCAGTATGAAGTTTGAGATGCAAAAAAGATCAAGGTTGGTGATGTTTTTCATGATCATATATATATATATATATATATATATATATATATATATATATATATATATATATGGCCCATATCAGATTGTTTGCCACCTGGGGAGGGGGGAGGGGAGGGGAGGGAGGGAAGGAGGGATAGAGATTGGAACAAAAAATATAAATAAAAATGTTTAATCTGGAAATGTGTGTGGCACAGTGGATAAAGGTCTGGCCCTGGATTCAGGAATACCTGAGTTCAAATCCGGCCTCAGACACTTGACACTTATTGGCTGTGTGACTCTGGGCAAGTCACTTAACTCCCCATAGCCCTGCAAAAAAAAAAATCTGGAAAGGTGGGGGACAGGTGTGCTGGGAAGAATACAAGAGATATATATGTATTTATATGCACACACGTAAATATATATAGTGCAATTAAAAGAGTTTTTAGTTCTTATTTATATAGTAATTATATTTAAATAAACTTTTCATATAAATTATTTCTATAAATTGATATGTATATGTTATTTATAAAACAGTTATTTAAGGATTTAAAATACTAAGTTATATATATTAGAATATATCTAAGTATATCAAAATGTAATAATATAGAACATTTACATTATATATGTCATATATTTGCATATGTGTATATTATATCTTTCTTTGATATATGTATAAAATATAATTATATATCACAAATAAAATAAAAATGAAAAAAAATATCAAGACTGGACAAATAGATCTGAGAATTACCATATGATAAAAGAATATATGGGAGATGATGAGATCACAAATGGAAATAAGAGAAGAAGGCCCAGGAATTAGCAATTAAGGCCTTGAGAGATATCAAAGTTAGTAGACATGATCCAGATGAAGATACATCAACGGAGACTGGGAAGGCATGGCCAGACAGATTGAAGAAGAGCTAAGAGAGGGAAATGTCATGAAAGTCTATTGTTAAGGCTAAAATTCTAGCTATACTGTTTAAAATATCTAATGAGTGGTCACTAATAAATTATAAGCTTTAGCAAGAGTTATTAAGGAGAATAAGAATTTTGTAAAGAGAGAGAGAAAGGCCTAGATTCCGCTATCTATTAAAAGGAGAGAACATTCTTAGCTCTGCTCTCCGCCAGAGTCCACAGGAAAGAGAGCAAGTCAGAGCGCCAGCCTCCCCCTTCTTCCTCCCACCAGCAAAGTCACTTCCTGACTCCAAAGAAAAGACGCATGGTCTTGCCCTCAGAGACGTTCACCTCATGACGGAGCTTTTCTACAGTAAGTCTCCAGCAGGTGGCGTCATTCCGATCATTACACTAGAATGAAAAGGGCATAAAGGAGCAGAGGGTGATTAAACATGTCAAAGAATACAGAGAGGATTAAGAAAATGCCACTACATTGGACAATCAAGAGGACCCTGGTAACTTTGAAGAGGACAGTTTTTAGTTGAATGATGAGACCATCAGCTATATAGTGAAAAGACTGGAAGAGAGTGCAATGAAAGGAAATGAAACCACAGATGGGAGGAATGATATGGGATGATAGTGAGTGAGGATGGACAAATTTATTTATTTATTTTTCCCAGTGAAATGAGAGGGAAGGGTACTTAACTGGTACTGGAAGGGGCAGCCATGGAAGGTTTGAAGAGGCAGAGCCACTGTGGAAAGTGAATTGATTAGGGAGGTATAGAAGTTTTGTGTTGTTGCAGCAAAGGTTCAGTTGTGATAGGGTAAAATAAATTTATGATAGACTCACTCAGCAAAGTTTCTCCAGTTTTGTTCAGTAGCATGTGAGTGGGAACAATGGCAGAAAATGTTGGCAGAGGCTGATGATCAGCAGACCAAGTTCAGTGAGAAGATAGATGGGTAAATGCATCAAGATAAAATTTTCCTTTCTCCCTCTCCACAAGGGGTCTAGATGGAGAAGGGAAGAACATATAGCCAGTACAGGGGTGATGGCAGGGGTGGACTTGAGGGGTGGAGGCTTTTGAAGGTCATGTTAAGGACTAAGAATGAGGTTTGAGGTTGCAAGGCAGAGGGTCAGGTGGAATGACAACAGATTATGATCAAATACAGGAATTTCAGAGTTCACGAACATAGAAGTGAAGATGTGAGGGTAATGGTAGGGTCAAAGGTACAACCATCTCTGTATATAGCTCCTTAGAGAAAGACTCTCTTTCTGTTACTTGTATTCCCTTCTCTTAACACAATGCCTGGCACATGAAAGGTCACAAATTGAAATAACAGAGCTCAGGAATTAAGGTCCAGAGAGAGATAAAGCATAGTAATTATTTAATACATGTTAATTGAGTGACTGACTGAATGTATCACAACTTATCCAATCATTCCCCAATGTCCTGGCTTTCTAATGTACTAATTGCAAAAAAATCTCTAGGAAGAAAAATTGTATAGAAGGACTGAGTCAGGAGGTCTTTCTCCCATATATACACAAATTATAGTAGAATGAAATTCAATTCAACAGACATCTATTAAAAATGTGTTGCATGAAAAGGAGCTATGCTTTTCAGTAGGTATACAAAGAGGACAGTCCCTTCCCTGTCCTCAAGAAGACTCCACTCTTTAACAGCAGGACAAGACATATATGCCAAATAATGTGGTACCAGGTACATTGTGAAGAGGGTACAGAAGGGGTATAGATATCATGTTATCAGAAAAAAAAATGTGGCAAAAAGAAGAAATGTGCAATGGGAGAGATAACTTTCAGCCGGGGTAGGGGGTGGAGTGGGGCGTCCCAGAAGGCTTTACAGAGGAGGTGATACCTGAATACCTGAAACTGTGAGGTCCAAAATTTGATATATGGAACGTTATTTGGGTGATTTGCCTTAATATTGGGGTCCCGGAAATAATGAGGGACCTTTTAGGATTCCCCTCCCCTCTGAACTCCCCTTTTAGATATTTCTCCCAGGCCAATAAGAAAGGAGCCTTTAAGATTTAATTCACAAAAGGATCAGATTTTATTACTTGGGAATTAAATTAAATAACAAAGGTGAAAGTAATAAAAATAAAAGATAAGGAAATAGGAAATTAGAAATACAGATAAATACTCAACTCTAAACTTAACCTGTGCAATCCTCAGACTGTTTCCAATTAAGCTAGTTCAAAGGAATTTAGGGTTTTCCATAATTAACTCACCAACACCTGGCCAAGGAAAACAGCCTCCCAAGGCAGAGCGAACATGCACCACCACCAAAAGGGCTGAAGAATGAGAGACCACATTCTGGAAGCTCCCTCTGCCTCCCTTCAGGGAGCGTTCAATCTTTTCCTCCCTCAAAAGGGGAGGTCCTTCAAAAACTGCCTATGAAGAGTTCTCCTTCTGACCTCAGTAGCATATGTAACCTCAGAGTGGGCCAGGTGTGGCCCCTCCCAAATAAGTCAGCTAAAAACAGCAATATTAATCTTTACCACAAATAATTTTTACACAATACCTTGAAGTGACAAAATTATTATGAGTGTAAATATGAAGGTATTCTGGACATAGAGGCATGGAAACATAGGACAAGATTGGGGTGCAATGAGTGGTGCATTTTGGCTGGGATGAAGAATGAATGAAAAAGCATTTCTTATACAAGATACAAAGCTGAATATAGTGAAATAAGTCACAGTGAAAAAAACTAATTGTAAAATACTTTACATTCTCCCTAGAGAGTTTGTTTCATCCTATGTAAGCCAATCATGAGCTACTGCCAGTTTTTGAGGAGGGGACAAAATAATTGACTTAAAATACATTCCGACAAATTGTGGTGTAGGAGATAGAACACCTGTGTTCTGCAAGAGTTTTAATACTGGATCTCCAGACAGGGGAAAATATGTACAGAACATATTTTTCAAAAATTTTTATCTGTATTATTAATATTTTCTCCAGAATTTTCTTCAGTCTAGACAATAAACAGAACAACAAATCTATAGCATCTGCTAATTTCTGAGGTGTAAATGTTCACACCATATTTTAAGAACTGGCTCTCAAAAGCTGGTTCAAGCTGGCTCAAGTGCTTCCTTGGCTCCCAGTCAGGAAACTTGGATTCTAGAAGTGGTTCTGCCACTCTGATGTTGAATGGGTCACCTAACCTCCTTCAGTCTGTTTCCTCATCAATAAGATTAGAAAGCCTGTCCTGTACTACCTCATATAGCTATGGAGAGTATGGGAAAGTATTGTATTCTGTTAGTGCAAGTTAGTTGGAGAAGATAGGTGAGTTTAGTGTAAGTGGGGAAAAAGACTTATTTGGGAGTAAACTCCTCCTAAGATAGAAAGAGCCCTGGGCCAAAAGCAGGCCAAGCATGGGTAATATACCAGCATGCTTAGTAGATACTGCAGGCTCAGCCTGCCTTGCTTGCTAACACCACTTGCTGTTTTTACAGATAAGGAAACTCAATATCAGAGATTTTGAGTTCAATTTGACTCAAGTATTTGTTGAGCACCTACTATGTCTGCACTGTAGATACAAAGATGAAAAATGGCAAAGCTCTTGTCCTTAAAAAGTATGTGTTCTGCTAGGGAGATACAACATGTAAAAAGGTAAGTTAAAACAAAATATTCCCAAAGTAAATTACAAGTAATTTGGGGAATGAGGAGAACTCATCACCTAGGGACAACAAAAATCAGTTTCAGCTATTTATTTGATCTTTGCTCATTCTATGAGAAAAGAAATCTTTTTTTTTTTTAAGTGAG
The DNA here is from genome assembly GCF_019393635.1 of Dromiciops gliroides. Taxonomy (NCBI): domain Eukaryota; kingdom Metazoa; phylum Chordata; class Mammalia; order Microbiotheria; family Microbiotheriidae; genus Dromiciops; species Dromiciops gliroides. The sequence goes on from NC_057865.1 coordinate 230,723,671, forward strand.
GCAATTGGGGTTAAGTGATTTGCCCAGGGTCACACAACTAGTAAGTGTTAAGTGTCTGAAGCCGGATTTGAACTCAGGTACTCCTGATTCCAGGGCCGGTGCTCTATCCACTGCACCACCTAGCTGCCCCTGAAAAGAAATTTTTGTTAATTGGTAGGAGCAATCAATTAAGCAACATTCATTTATGAGGCACCAACTATATAGCAAGTATTAGGCTAAGTGCAGGGCATAAAATTATAAAACAAAAAAGAATCATTCTCTTCCCTCAAGGTGCTTGCACTCTATAGGAAGACTGGCCCATGACACTTTGTTGTCATAGCATAGGTCAGTGCTTTCAAAATCAAATAGAAATGGGCCACTGATCCATACACAAGGATCCCTGTAAGCCACGTATTGATTTAATTTAAACATGTAATAAAGTCTATATTGCATTGTATTTTTATTTATTTTTTCTGAATCTTTCTCTATTATATTTCAATCTGGTTCAGTCACACTTCAGATTATTGTAGGCCACTAAGTGTTTTATATACCTCAGGTGTAGGTGATCTGATTTAATTGGTTCCTATTCAATCACTGAAACTTCCTCACTAGGGCCCTTTTTCAGGCTGAGAGGTCCTCAAAGAATTCCTAGTTTTTCCATCTTATTTTCCAAGTTCATGCACTTAGTTAATGTCAGAGTCAGGACTAGAACTCAGATGCTGTGATTCATGGCCCCATGACATTTTATAAATATAGTGTTGTCACAGGGAAGTAGGTGGTAGAGGTTGTTGGGCATTCCTCTTTTTTTTTTTTGTGGGGCAATGAGGGTTAAGTGACTTGCCCAGGGTCACACAGCTAGTGCCAAGTGTCTGAGGCCAGATCTGAACTCAGGTCCTCCTGAATCCAGGGCCAGTGCTTTATCCACTGCCCCACCTAACTACAACTCTTGAACACAATCCAATTAGAAGATGGTCTTTTGTTTGGACACTTAGAGAAAGATACCAAGAAGGAAGTCCAAGACTTCACCTCAAGGGGAGGAGATAGCTTAGAGACATCTTTCTCCTACAATACAAGAAAGGCAAAAGCTTTAATAAGCAGTAGATGGGGTAACCATCTGACAATAGAAAGTTCCCTTTGGGGGTTGGGTGGGGAAAGATTCCTGAGAGTCAGGGGGAATTTTCTTTTGGAATGATAGTCCTGACCTCTGGAGTTATCTCTCAGCTCAGGTAGTAGCCATGCCCAACTGACTTTCCTGCTATAGAATTCAGTCTCCCCTAACTTCTTTAGGTATGTTCCTCCTGATATCTAGTTGGCCAGTTTAAACTTTAATAGTCGTGTAATTTCTCAATATGTTCCAACCCTCATGTCAGTGTCAGACAAAATAAGTCATTATTAGTATTTCTGCTCTTGAGGTTAAAAGAAGGGGGGGGAATGTGAATATCTGGAATAGATTACTAAAGAAATCCTATGAAATAACCTTCTCTAAAGTTTTGTTTGTTTGTTTTTGGTTTTTTAGGACATGGTAAATTTCGTTTTTTTTTTTTTTAACCTGTCCAGGTAGAGTTTTTTGTTTTTTGTTTTTTTTTTTTAAGGGGGACATTATCTGGACATAGAAAAATATAGTAAATAGCCTACCAGGGATTCCTTGGGTCTTAAGTATTGTTATTGCTTCCTTAGGTGCCGCTCAGCTCCTTGTCTCTAATAGAAGAAGTAAATAAAACCTGGGAAGTTCAAATAGTTTCTACATCACTAAATGCTATTCTTTTCCCTGTGGTCTCTTTTATTTACCTTAATGTGGTTTTTTTGTGTTGTTTGTGTTAATTACACACCATACTGTGAACTTGAGTTGCCTATCAAGAAGGGCAAACAAATCATAGTTTTGGGTGTGTGATAGAAATCAAGGTGTCAATTATCTTGAAGGTCACCTTTAAAAAGAATGTGATAGCATACATCTATAAAAACAGCACCATGAGAACAAAAGGCTGTAAAGGACAAACATACTCATTAACAATGCCCACAAAATATTTTATTTTGAGCAAGAACAGTTACATAGTCAATGAAAAATTATGATGAGTCTTTCGCTGTCCGGCAGATGGCAGGACCCAGGGCTTCCTGATGTCACCCAAAGATGTCTCGCACATTAAGGCATAATAAAATGTTATTTATTACACTATGAATGTGAATAATTCTTGTCGTTAAACATTGGGACTCTAAGCCTGGAGGAGATTTTCCAAAGTAAAATGGCTTTTCCCTTGTCATTATATTGAAGGGAATCAACCCAAACTCTCCCCCACCCCCACACACTGAATACATTACCATTTCAAAACCAAGTGATTTTGCTAGGGCATAAAAATCCACAAGGAAAAAAAAATAAAGGGAGTGTATTATCATTGGCCCACAAATAAGATGTGCCTTTAACTTACACTTGTAAAGAATTACAACTCAGACACATTTCATTAAAACCGGTCATTGACTATCACTGAGCCTCGCTTTATATACAAGATCAATAATATTCTTCATTCAGGCATCACTATTGAACCCTAAAGAACTTGGTCTACAATGTCATAGAAATCTCTTCACTCTGGATATTCACTCAACCCCTGCACTCTTTCATTTAATTCAAAGTACCCTCTTCCCTGGAATCTCTCCTTTTAGTTAAATTCCCTTTAACCTCTCCCCTTTACATTTCCCTTTCATGTGTTGTCTTCTCTGCTTAGAAGGTAAGCTCCCTGAGGGGAAGGACTGCCTTTCTGTTTGTATTTGTATTCCAAGTGCTTAGCATTGTACTGGACACATAGTTTAGTGTTTAATAAATGCTTGTTGAATTAAATTGGACTCCTCTTAACCCCATCCTCACCTGAGCCAAAAAAAATTAAAAAAAAATAGTTATCCATTTGCATAAAACTCTCTAAATAAAGTTCATTCTTCATTTGACATTGAAAGATATTGTACTCCACCCAGTCCCTGATGGATGTTTTCCAATGTCACAGGCTCATGGAATAGAAAGTTGGCCTATAAAGGCCTTAGAGAAAAGTACTTTGCAGGTTCTGCAGAAGAGCTCCTGGCCACAGGGCTGAAGAAACAGAATGCTTTACTCCTAATTCCTGTTTTATCATCAATAGTATGGCTCCTATAGAGCATTACAGGAGAAGAAAAAAAGTCAAAATGATTATAGTTTTTCCTTTCTGTCAATAGTTACATTGCTAGCAGAGGACTTTGGGGGACTGTTAATCCTAAATTTGGTCTAAAAAAATATATATCCTATATGGGAAAAAGAAAGACTGCCTATTGAGAGAGTACATAGTGGTATCAGCCTGAGACTTAAAAAGAAGCTCAAATTCAGTGACACTCAATCCATACTGTCAATTTTTGTTTTTATGCCTGTCTCTTATAGGAAAAACCAGATCACAGAAATTATTTTCATAATGTCTCCTACAGGAAAAACCAGAGAGATAGGAAAAACATAGTACCAATTTATTTGATCCAAGAACAAACAAGCATGAATCATGCAGAGAGACCTCTTCCAAAGAAGGAGCTCAAAGACTCCCTCTTTCTGAGGGTATATGAGATTTCTTTGCTCACTGGTTATAGGGTGTTATCAGTTTAATTAGTTTGATACAACTCAACCTTAAAAAGAATACTATGACAAAAATGGACATAATGCAATCAGTTTAACAATTTCACTTATAACAAGAATGTAGGAAATACCAATCAGTTTGATAGACTTGATGGAAGAAAAAAAAAAGGGGTGGGGGGTTTTGGCAAAGATGAGGATGCCCAGATGTTTTTATAAGATAGGGACTTATCTGCTAGCTATCAGGGTTCAGTTTTAAGTTCAGTCAAAGGGCATTTTGTTCCTATTAATCCAGAGTTTCATAAAATCCTTTTGAATAATAAGGCAGCTCCATCAAATTCAAATGGTCCATACATTCATCATAACAATACAAATGTCAGGGAGTAGAGTTTCTCTTCCATTCTTCAGCTAAGCAATGATCTGATTGATATGGACACTTCGATGAATGTTTACATTAAATTTCTCAATCAATATGCATTTATTATCCACAAACAATTTATATGCTGAGTGTGTGTGGGGGTACGAAGACAGAAAAAAAAAGTGAAATTGCTCTTCTCCTTTAAGAGCTCACATTCTTCTGGGTGGTAGGTTACAGCCCAGTATAATTTGTGAGGATACTAATGTACATAAACATATTCAGAATGGAGAATCACTGCCCTTTACCTCATTTGTAATGCCAATCTCATTATTACCCATTTGACTCCATCAACTGCCCTCCCCCTCTCCCTGTAAGATACTCTTCCTCTCTTGGTTGCTATTACCATGCTCTCTAAAGCTTCTTCTCCTACCTAACCTTATAGCTCCTTCTCTATCTCCTTTGCTAGTTCATCATCCTGCTCCTGCTCTCTAAGTGTGGGAGTGTCCAAAGCTTCTGTTCTGGCCTTTCTTCTCTCCTCTTTCTTGATTCTTTTCCTTAGGGATTTCATCAGTTTTCATGGGTTCAATCACCATCTCTATGCAGATGACTCCAAAATCATAAACCCCTCCCAAATTCCTCATCCAAACACCAGATCTGTATTACTTTCTGCCTGGTGGATATCCCCCCGCCATATTCCATTAGCACCTCAAACTCAATACATACATATATATATATATATATATATATATAAACACATTATATTTTCCCTAAAACCTAACCTTCATATAAGAGGGTTTTAGTTGTTGTTCCTCCTCATTTAAGGCAAAATTATTTTGCTAACTCAAATTCACAATTTAGGGTTTAATCTTGACTCCTTTCTCCCTTCTCTGTCTCCTCCAGACAACTAGATGACACAATGGGGACTACCTGTTCAGAGCTAGACCTGAAGAAGAACCGAGTTCAAATCCAGCCTTAGACATTTATTAGCTCTATGACCTGGGACAATTCACTTAACCTCTCTTTGTTTCAATTTTCTCAACACTAAGATAAGGATAATAAGAATGCCTACATCTCAGACTTGAGAATATTAAATGAGCTAATGTTTGTAAAGTATTTATCACAGCTCCTCGCACATAGTAATCCTTTCCTTCCTCCTTCCCTTCCTCCTTCTCTCCCTCCCTCCTTTCCTTTGTTCCTCTTCCTTCCTTCCATATATTTACTATCTTGTCAAGTCTTGTTAATTCTACTTCCAAAACATCCCTCATATGACCCTTCCCCAGAGAGGAAGATTAGGTTAGTAGTTTAGCTTGGTTCCTATATAATTTTAGGTGATCTGGGCATTCTCAAAGCAAAGTTACTACAGTTAGTGGGCCAGTAATAATACTGTCTATTAATTTGAGTCCTTTTGCATTTAGGTCAAGTTGATGTTTGACAGTATAGTTTCACTGCTATGAGGATTCTGTTAGCCATCCATGGTGGTTTATGCACTTACATTAATATCATGATATGAAAAATATAAAAAGAGCCAATGTGTCTTGTCTGACCCAAGGGATATAAAAATGATTATGCTTTGTGGAAGTACTTATGACCCCAAATGCAATCCTTAGTCCGAGGAAATAATAGCCATGAGGAGGGACCTCAACAAACAAACCCTTTGTGGTTAATGAACATAACAAGATAAGGAAGTCATAAGTCAAGTGATCATTTTCTCAGTCCTCTAATTCCCCCATCCAGAAAGTCATCTCCTTGACAGATTTCAACAAATCTCATCTGAGACAAACCCAAATGAAGAAAACTAATGGAGATGATTCTTTTGTCTAAATTCTTAAAGGCCTGATGGGATTAAACCACACTTAGATGAAAGGATTTTGGATCAAGGGGCTTATATTCTTTGATGTCATCCCTAGACTTCATTTTAATATAACCACCTCCAAGTCATATAAACCAATAGAGTTGAATGATACTAGTCAATTATATGTTTGTTGTATAATGACCTGTTTCTGTCAAAAGGGATGAAAAACCTGAACCAGTAGCCATGTTAGCTTCCCTTGATTCTCTATCACCACACGGTCTCTGTCTCTCTTGCTTTCTATCTTGGGTCTCTTTGAGATCATATACTGTCTCTCTGGGAGGCAGCATGGATCTTTTGGGACTTCTCTCCTGCTTGTGCTAACTGGTGTGTTAAGTTCTCTCCCTGCTTTCTCCCCCATGAGGCCAAAGAGCATGATAAGTTAAGGAGATACGTGATCAGTCCTTTTCTATTATAGTATTGATAAATTAATAATATGCTTACCCCAAACTGGAGTCTATAGCAATTATTTAAATAGCAAATTATCTGTCTGTTTGTCTATCTATCTATCTATCTATCTATCTATCTATCTATCTATCTATCTATCTACCTATCTATCTATCTATCTACCTATCTATCTGATGTGGGCTGGATTTGGGGGTCAAATTGATCATGAGTCATCCCAAAAGTATTACAAGACTCAGTGACTCAGTTTACTAAGGTTTATTGCAATACTGTGAGTGATCACAGGGAGAGGACCAGAAAGTGGAAAGGTATCTCTCAAATAGGGAAAGAAAAGACAGCTATATTTATAGTATGGATAAATTGATTATTAGTCTCATTATAATAATCTTCACCTTAGGGAGGTACAGGGGAGGCCTATCCTAATTTGGAGTTCCTGATGTCCTAAGCCAATCCCCAAGGCGGGTACCTTTTTCAGTGGAGGTGTGTTTTGGGGGTTTACGCATCATAAGGTGAATCTGGAAACAAATTTGGCCTTTTCTACACATGTCTCTTTCTGGTTCCCATGCTTATTTTCAAAACATCTTCATTTATCATTTATTCCTAGTTTGAGTTTCTAAAGCCTGCCAATGTATCATTGTTATAGCCTTAGGCCTTCATGGCCTAGTTCCCTCTAGTCCTGTTATGGGTACTGATTACTGTGGGTAAGAGAACTTAGCATCCTGACTCCTAAGTTATCCATTAACTGGGGTCTCAATCCCTTTTAGAGCTAATAACTGAATTACAGCTTGGACCTTAGGTTTTTCTGTTAACCCCTTTTTGCCTCTTAATCATATCTATCTAACTAACATAACAGCTCTATCATGATGACCTTAGAATCCATTTGGGCAACCTCTCAATGAAGTTACAAGTGAGGAAACTGAGGCTCAGAGATGTTGAGAGATTTCCTCAGGGTCACACAGCTAGCAAGTATCTGAGGCAATATTTGAACCCAGGTTTCTTGACCTTCTGTCCAGTACTTTATTGATTATGCTTTATTTACCTTTTTTGTAAACTAGGAAGATGAGTCCATAAAGTCACTTGCCTCTACATGAGTCAAGGTAGGGTCTTTAGAAAGAGTGGATTTCAGCCAGAGAAAGATAATATTGAAACAGATCGCAACAAAGAAAAAACGAAAGAACAACAGCTACAACAGCTTATCATCTAAGAAGGGAAAAAAAGACATTAGACAGTGATTTAAGAAATTTAAGTTATCAATTTAAACCAGAATGGAAACAACTCAGTGATTTTGATAGTAAAGCTGTATTCCTTTACATGGTCACAGTGGGAGGAGATGGAATGACCTTTCAAAGTTCCATCTAGCTTGGTGGTTATTTGACATAATAGGAATCATTTTTCTTCTATGAAAAATGCCGCACTATTGTACTCAGGAAACATTGTAATAGCATGGTAATTATTCACAGCTGAATCTTAAATCAAACAGGTCAGTATTTCAGTGCCTTGAGGAATCCCTACCTAGCCTGACACAATTTAGAATCTTTGGCAGAATTTAATCAAAAGCATTCCAAGAGAGAATAAGGAAAGGTATTGCCACACGATTGTGCTATGTATTTTGTTAGAATTGTATGTTTGTCAGAATATCTCTAATTAGTGCTATTTATCTCTGATTTATTAAAATGAGATCACAATTCTAACTTTATTATTATTTTTTTAACATGGGACAAGAGGGATAACTTAAGAAAAAAACATGCTTCACTGAATTCCAGTCAACCATTTTTGCCTAAGGTATACTTGTGGTTGATTGGCAGACTGTCCCAAAATAGATCTCTGAGTTGCCTTGGATAATGCTTTGATTTGCAGATATCACGTAGTTTGAGATATATTACAGTATAACCGCCTTTTGGCCACTGTAAACCTTTTTTTTTTTTTTTTTTGCCTTGTACCAGATTTAGTGATGGCACTGAGAGCTCAGCTTTCTAAATGAAGAATGTTGTTAGGGAAAAAAAAAAGTATTCCATCTGACTTATGAAAAGAGATGTTTCCTTTTTTCTCCTTGTACATAAACCTTCAATGTAGAAATATTATTTCAGTTGTTATTTACTTCTAATAGCGTCTTGAGTCCTAAGGCAGACTTTTGACACAAAGAAATCTTTCAGTGACTTCATTTTAAAAATTGCACCAAATACACAGAATCAGAGGTCTAATGGGCACCTTAAGAATACATTCATCTGCCTCCCTTCTGGCTGTACTGCACCTATAATGCCCTCGATGGTTGAAAATCCATCTTGCTTTTAATAACTTTCATCTCAAAACAGATGAAATTCAGTTAGTCACATGATCGAAGCCTGTTAGACTTGCATAACATTTTCTATGCTGGTGCTATTTGTAAACTTATTCTGTCTACTCTCGCCATTATCCAATTTGAAAAATCATCTCTCTCCAGAGAAAATTCAGTCTTTTAAAATATGTGATGCTATCTTTTCATTATGTGTCTGAAGTCCAGTGTATAAAAGCTACCTTTTCTTAATGTATTTTTAGTTACAACATTCAATGTCTGATACCCACTTAAAAAAAAGAAACAAAATAAGTTGTTTCTAAAATATCTTGACCTATTCATAGCTTTATCAAGAGTGCATTAATATGTTTTTTTTTCTAGCAACCCCTCCAACATTTATCATTTTCAGTTTTTGTCAAATTTGCCAATCTGAAGGATATGAAGTAGAACCTCAGAGTTACTGGTTGATTACTAATTATTAGTAACATATTTTTGAGATGCACAAAGAATCCATGACCCAACATGACTAACAAATGAGTATTGAGCTTCTTCATTTTTAGCTAAATTTTTTCTCAGGGAGTATTCTCAGTTGTCACCAGAAGCATAAAGAATTGGCAGGTTGGTAAAGTGCCAGTTACCAGGTACTCTGGCCTGCACCTGATTCAGGAAGATTGCCAGATAGTTTAGTTTAGATACCAAGGGGAAAAATGAGATTCGTCTAGGCCATTCAACAATTAACAAAAAGAGATTTACTTGGCTAAATCAGGGGAAAGATATTTCAATAAGGATAGTTATTGAGCACACCTCAAGTTTATTGAGCTAAGCTAAGCTCTTTGCCTGAGTCACCCATTATGATGTGCTAGCCAATCAACAGAACCCCCTAGAGCTCCTCACGACTGCTTTATACTCAGGTGACCTGGAGGTCATGTTAAAATCTTGAAACTTTATTCTTCTGATCTAAACACATGTCAAGTATACTCTCAAAACCTTTTAAGAAAATTAAAAAAAAAAGAATAATCTAACTTGTATGGGTGGGGTGGTGGTGGTGGTAGGGTATTTTATAATATTGTTCCTACCATGAAGAGCATAGTTCTTCAGAACTCTAACTAGTGTACACACCATAATAAGGCACTGAAATAAATGCAATAATGTTATTATTGTTAGCATATGTGTGATTGACTTTGTTAAAGTATCTATAAACACCGATAATTTAATTTAAAATATTATTTCCTTTTTAAACATTTTTTGGTTTTCTTTTCTATTTTTTTTAGGGGAGGAGGAATCAGAGATAAACTTTAGCCAGAAAAAAAAGACCTTTTATTCAAAACTGCCAACCCTATTTGTGCAAGCAGATTTATTCTAAATGGAGGCTTGCTGCCTGGATTTTTCTCTCCCCCTACCCCTGTGGCAGCTCATATCTAGGAAGGAAAGCATTTTCTTGAGAACTTTGAGCTTGGGATACAGCAGTAGAATAGGAAGCAGGGAATGTGAGTTTTATTTCTTGACCTCTTGTCGACTGACTATGTGAACTGGAGTCACTCATCCTTTCATAAGCCCAGTTTCTCTTGAGTCACAGCCCTCCTTCTGCTATTCCTGCTCCTGCTCTTCCTCCTCCTCCTCCTTCTTTTTTGAGAATAAACATTTTTTATTTAAAGTTTTGAGTTCCAAATTCTATCTCCTTCCCTCCCTGAGGCAATAAGCAATCAGATATAGGTTACACATATGCAATTATATAAAGCATTACCATATTGATAATTTTGTATAAGAAAACTCAAATAAAAGAAAGGAAAATGAAAGAAATAAAGTGAAAAACAGCATGCTTTAGTCTGTGTTCAGTCAATCTCAGTTCTTTCTTTAGAGGTGGATAGTATGCTTCATCAACAATCCTTTGTGATTGTCTTGGATCATTGTATTGCTGAGAATAGTAAAGTCATTCACAATTCTTCATCAGAAAATATTGCTGTTTGTGTTCACAATGTTCTTTTAGTTCTGCTCTCTTTGCTATACATCAGTTCATACAAGTCTTTCCAGGCCTTTCTACAACCATCCTGCTTGTCATTTCTTATAACACAATAATATGGCATTACAATCATATACCACACCTTGTTTAGCCATTCCCCAATTGAGGGACATTTCTTTGATTTTCAATTCTTAGCCACAACAAAGAGAGCTGCTACAGTTTTATAGCCCTTTGGGCATAGTTCCAAATTATTCTCCAGAATGGTTGGATCCATTCAGAACTTCACCAATAGTGGATTAGTGTCCCATATTTCCCACATCCCCCTCCAACATCCAACATTTTCCTTTTTTTGTTATATTAGCCACTATGATAGCTGTGAGGTGAATGATTTCAATTTTCACTTCTCTGATCAATAGTGATTCAGAGCATTTTTTCATATGACTATAGAAATTTTTGATCTTTTTATCTGAAACTGCCTGTTCATATCCTTTGACCATTTACCAACTGGGTAATTATATATATATATATATATATATATATATATATATATATATATATATAGAGAGAGAGAGAGAGAGAGAGAGAGAGAGAGAGAGAGAGAGAGAGTTTAATAAATTTGACTAAGCTCTCTATATATTTGAGAAATAAGGGCTTTATGAGAGATAATTATTGCAAAAACTCTTTCCCAGTTTTCTGCTTTCCTTATAGCCAATGTGTTTGAAGCTAGATTTGAACTCAGGAAGAAGAGTCTTTCTGACTGCAGACCTAGCTCTCTATTCACTGTACCACCTAGCTGCCTACACACATATATACATATGTACTTTACACATACACACATACATACAAGCATAAACACATATATACACACATACACATAGGATGAAGGTAGATATGTATATATTATATGAACATGTATGTGTATATATATATATATATATATATATAAATAATTGCATATATAATCTCTAGAAAGCACTAAGGGTTAATAATGAAGTGATAATGAATATACATTTGGATCTAGTAAAGGCCTAAAAGCTATCTAGTCCATCTCCTTTATTTTGCAGAAAAGAAAAATGAGGCCAAGAAAGACTGAGTTACTTACCTGAGGTCAACCAGTTAGTAAGTAATAGAATGTAGATTGAACCCAAGTCCTATAAGTAAATGCGGCATTTTTTTCATTCTACCACAGTTGTCCAAACATTATTAGGTAGTAATAGTAAGAAAGAGGAGATTTGAGTCAGTCTAGTTGAAGCAGAAAGGGATCATGAGAGAAAGAAGAGGCAGCATGTGCCAGGTAAGTCAAATGGCCAACACCCCCTGCATGGCCACACCCAGGACTCTAAGAATGACAGTGTCCAACAGACCACTCATCCTGTTTTCAGCCTGGGCCCCATAATCCTTACCACCACCACCAATCAGCCAGTGGCCATCACCAGTGCCAACATATGCCTTGGAGACCAGAACTGGCAGCACACCCTAGATCATCCATCATGTTTATGGCCAAACCTCTGAAGGCGTCTTCCTTGGAAGCAACTCCTGTGGTGAGAAGAACTGGAATCAGCTTCTGTGGGTGCTGTAGTCTCTGCCTCCTCAGGATCCACAGCTATTGGCCACCAGGAAAAGAAAATTATAACCATTGGAATCTTTGGCCCTATCTCATGGTTCAATGTCATGAACAGGATTTTGTCAGTGGAAATGAAATCCGTTTGTTTTAGTGATATGCTGCTATAAAGTACTATGGGATATTTCCAGCCAACACCAAAACTGAAACCTCATATATGTTGTCTCTCACATGATAGTATGAGCTCCTTAAGAACAGGGGCTGACTTTACCTATATGGAAAGACTTATTATGCGTTTTTCATTTGCTCATTCAACCATTCAAATGACTATCTTCAGTATTATCAGATGTGGTTCTATTCCATTCCTTATACTATTCTCAGATAGGGAGCAGGCTTAACTAAGTCAGTATTTACATATGTAAACAAGATTGGGTGATGGAGGTGGCAAAGGGGGAAGAGGAGAGAATCTGTTAAAATCTCTTAAAGTTGGTTAAGAATAGTAAGAAGAGGGTCAGCTAGGTGGCACCGTGGATAAAGCACCTGTCCTGGATTCAGGAGTACCTGAGTTCAAATCTGGCCCCAGACATTTCACATTTACTAGCCTTGTGACTCTGGGCAAGTCATGTCACTTAACCCCCATTGCCCCACCAAAAAAAACAAAAAAAGAATAGTAAGAAGAGCATGAACTTCACTTTCAGGTGACCTAAATTTCATGAGCTCAGCTCTACCATTTCTTGGATTCCATCTTTACACAAGTCAATTCCCTTCCATAACATTCCTCTGCAAAATGTTGAGGTTAGACTAGATGATTCACTAACATTCTGTGGAACTGGAAAGGGTTAATTTCAAAAAAAGTAATCTGTGTTTGAATGACAACCAATACTTTGAGTTTATCTTTTCCAAACTGTTTTCCGTGTACCCATCCATTATTTCAGAATGTTTTGATTCACTTGTGTTATGGCTAAATCAAGCTTACCCCATGACAAAGGATGGACCACACATACCCCAATGTTTCAAGAGAGCAATAAGGTCTTGAGAGCTCAAGTCCACCATGGAGCAGGTCTTTTATAAGACTTCTTAGATACAGTATTGAATGAAGTCACTGGGGAAATAAACTTTCTCTCTCTCTCTCTCTCTCTCTCTCTCTCTCTCTCTCTCTCTCTCTCTCTCTCTCGGAAACTTTCTCTTTAAGGAAGGGAAAGAGGAAAGGGATACTCATTTAAATGGCACCTATCATGTGCCAGGCACTGTGCTAAGTGCTTTGTTAAGATGCTGTCATCTCATATGATCCTCACCCTCCAAATAGGTGTTATTATCATAGATGTTTTACAATTGAGGAAATGTAGCAAAGAGAGATTAAGTGATTTGCACAAGGTCACTCAGCTAGTAAATGTCTATATCTAGATTTGAACTGAGTTCTTCCTAACCCTGGGCCCAGCATCTCTCTTTACTGTACTACCAGCTGCCTCTAAGAATAAGGCCATAGAAACCCCCCGAAAATTGAAAGGATAAGAATCAGATTTTGAAAGTAATTCATTCAAATGGTTCTTTGACTTCTCCATTCAGTTGAGCAAACATTTATACAGAACCTGTTACATACAAAACAATGTGCCAGGAATTGGACATCCAGAGACCAAAACAAAGAAGCATCTGCCTTTAGGAAGCTTGCAGCATCCTGGGAAAAGAGAATGTGCACAGATAAGTCAATACAAAGTAGATACAGACTAGAATGTGATGCTGAATTTCTGGGGAGTGACATTATGGAAACAGCTTTGAATTTGAAGTTATCGAGCTATGGTTCAAATATTGCTTCTGCTACTTACATCATGCATGACCTTGGCAAATCTCTTAAACTCTCTAGGTCTCAGATCCTTCATATGCTAAAATGAAAGGATTAGGCTAGATGATCTTTAAGATCCCTTTAGATAAAAATGATCATCCTGTGGTCATAGTAGAAAGTTATTTCAAGAGAAAGAAAAGCCTAAAAGAGTGATAGGAAGCCTCCTGGGGGAGAAACATCTTCTAAACCTGTGGTGTCAGGTTTAAATAGAAATGGGGTCACTAAAGTATAAATAAGGATCTCTACTAGCCACATATTGACTGGGAACACACACGTATGTAGATATGTGTGATAAATGAATATTAATAATCAATATCTTGGCGGGGGTTCAATACTTACCCTTTCTTTCTAAGACCTGCAAGGTTTTTGTTGTTTGTTTGTTTGTTTTTCTGTAGGACTTTATTGATAAGATTTGGACTTTCTTGTACCAGACCACACCTAGGTGAAAGCTATTGTGCTCTGCTCACCTTGGGTGTGGTCTATACTCTGAAATGATGACCTTATATGAACATATTTTTCAAATCCAAATGACTGTCCATTCTTCATTTTAATATAACCCACCCCCAGTCATGTCAGCTAATTAGATTTGATTGCTATTTGATTCACTACCTATTGTTTGGAAAGGTATATAAGCTGTGACTCCACAACCATTTGGAGTCTTTGGTCTTAGAGAGATGGTCATAGACCATCCTTTTATTAATAACCTGCAAGCCTTATTAATAAGATGATTAAATTACCGAGAAACTGTCCCATATTTGTAATTGTCACAAGTGTTTATGTGTGTGTGTATACACACATATTATTGCAACTCTAATTTGTGAAATATTTCCCAATTAGATTTTAATCTGATTTGGGAGTCACTCAAGTATGTTGTGGGCCACAACACAGGGTGTATATTTGATACTTCTTACCTAAACTAGATATTGAATCAAGTTATAGCTTCTAAAAAGCAACTGTTTCTAGTGTATGCCATTGCTATTGGTGATGAAATATTGGTTACCAGTTTCAACCAGCAAATTAGTTTGACTACAGAGGAAAGTGTGAAAAATAATGATATGAAATGTCTGAAGAGATAAGAAGGAGTGTATTTTGATCATTTTTCCCCCACTATGTTATCCAAAAGTTACTTACAGAGTGAAAAATTGACTTTGAATCAAGAAAGCTGGGTTCATGGGGCATTTCTTCCATTTGCAAACAATATGCCTTTGAATAACTCAATTCACATTTGAGCCTTATTTTCCTTAAAATGGAGATTTCTCCATGGGAATAATGGCTTAGAGAGATGGCCTTGGAATAAAGAGCTGACTATGTGACCTTGAACAAGTCAAAGCCTCTCATCATTCTACTGCAAATTTTCTCAGCAAATCTCTGTAAGTCCATGCAGTTGTAGAGAAACTATCAACCTGCATTGGGAAATTCTACATGCCAATGAAATCACAGGTTCAATCCCAATCCTTATTCCTACTTCTAACTCACAATGTTGTGAGAATCAAATAAGAAGCTTGTAACCATAAAAAGCTATTTAAATGTGAACTGCTATTGCTATTCTATTCCTAAAATAAATCTGCCAAGGGGGGAAAAATACCAACAACCAGGAATAAACATTTAATCCTGGATATCCTACAGATGGAGTAAACTACTAGGAAAAATAATTTTAATATTCTAAAAGTAACTGTTATGTTCTCAAACCAGTCTTTCTCTGTGTGTCTCCCCACTCCCTCCTTCTCCCTTTCTCTCATATTTACACACATATACACAAAAACAAAGATACACTCACAAACTCTCAGAGAGAGTCTTTCTGTAAGTTTCTAATTTACTCTTTTTTGTTTGTTTGTTTGTTTTGTTTTGTTTTTTGGCGGGGCAATGGGGGTTAAGTGACTTGCCCAGGGTCACACAGCTAGTAATTGTCAAGTGTCTGAGGCCGGATTTGAACTCAGGTACTCCTGAATCCAGGGCCGGTGCTTATCCACTGCGCCACCTAGCCGCCCCCTCTAATTTACTCTTGGTGATGTGAGTTATTGAAATCACATATAGGCAGACCTAATACTGCTAAGTGGTATAGCAGATAGAGTGCTAGGACTAGAGTAAGGAGGATCTGATTTCAAAACAAGCCTCAGACATTTATTAGCTGTGTGACTGGGGGCAAGTCCCTTAATCCTATTTGCCTCAGTTTCTTCATTTGTAAAATGAGCTGGAGATAGAATGGCAAACCACTCCAATTTCTCTGTCAAGAAAACTCCAAATGGAATCAGGAAGAGTAGGACACAACTGAACAACAGATTTTACTCTTCATAGATTTACACAGTCTATTGGTAGATAAAAATACTAATCTCAGATATGACCTCACTTCCATCAGGTTGTGAATAAATTATTAAGCAAAGAAGACACTGGCTGAGATAGAGACTTTAATTCCTGAGGAAGGGCCCATATATATTAAGATCCATTTGGAAATGCACATGTTCTGTGAAGTACCATTGTTAAGTCATAAGGAAAGGTCACTAGATGGATTGTCACTTAAGAAACAGGAAGTTTCTTTTCTATTATCATGTAAGAAAAATGAAAATGTGATTAACCAACCATGTTCAACAGAGTTGTGTTTTATCTTTTTACACATTATCTTTAAAAAAGGGGGGGGTGTTAAAATGACGCTATTACTTTAATAGCTTCCATTTGCATTCTGCATTTCCATTGTGCCAGTTATATGATTCCTCTTAAATGGTGAAATTTGTGGGCCTCATGGCTATTTTAATGTGATGCCTTTTATACTGTAATTGAGTGGAGTCTCCAATGACTAAAATAAATGGTTTCAGAGGGTTCTCCAGCCCTCAACAGACATCAGCTAAAATGTTAAGAGTGCCTCCAAATCCCTCCAGTGCTATATTTTCTAACCATGAAAGAAATGTCATTATTGTAAATTCCCAGTCTTTGTCTGAAAATCTTGTACCGGATCCCTTGAGCACCAGTTCACTTAATTAATTCAAACAATTTCCTCTCTAATCTCTAAAACATTTTCATATTTAAGACAATAAATGAGACACTTAAGGGGCTTGCCCGTTGTTGGTCATTAATATGCCAGGGAATTAGAAGAATTACTGCTAGCCTTCAGTGACATGAATGACGACTCCCTGCCCCCTCATTCCTCCGCCTCATTCAGTGATGCTGACCTGCACAAGGTTAAGATTGAGACTTCTCTGCAACTGAATTCACTATAATCTTATTTCCCACATTATGTCAGGTTAACTCACTTCCTGATCTTCTTGCTTCTGCTAACCTATTTGATGAGAAAGCACTACAATTCATGCCATTTTAAAGCCCAAATTAGTTAATGATGACTTTGAAATTAGTCATTTGTTTAGAAGAGGAAAGATTGCATTTCCCTTGAACCAGTGCATAAGGTTAATGCAATTGGTAGTCTGATGGCTCTGGTAACTTTGACACTAATTGGTGATTATGTTACACTTGAAGATAAAGAGTCAGCATGAAGGAAATCCCACAAGGGTTTCAGTAAGGTAAGACTATGTGTTTGCAAATCTTTTTTCTATTATGGCATTTAGCTTAATTTCATGAATGGGTGATTTTCAACCTTCAAAATCATTTCACTAGACTTCTTAAAACTGATTGTAAATTATCACATTGTTGGAAGGTGTTGAAAACAACTCCTTTTGTAAAGAAGAATCACGCAAAAACCTCTTTAGGTCTATCAATATATGCCATTGATCAACTTATGTAATTTAACTGTATCTAGAACAGAGTCAGCAAGAAGCAAAACTCTTTAACTTGAGAGGTTGGTTGTATTTTGTATTTATATGTTCCTCAATGTCACTTCTGACCATTTCATAATTATTTAAAGATTAAATTTCATAGCAACACTATGAGGAAAGTTGGGAAATGAGGTGGGGGGAACATGATTATATCTAATATTTTACATATGATAAAACAGGAATAGAGATGAAAAGATTCTCCTGGATCTTGGTGCTGAGATCTCAAGCCAGTTTGCTTGCCATCTGTGCAAAAAAGCCTAAACTTGGTTCAGTATCACTGAAGTCCACCCCACTCTGACACCTTTTTTTAATAGATTTTATTGACTACTTTAGTTTTTATATTAAAGGAATTTCACTTAGTATCCCTCCTCCTACTCCCTCCCAGAGAGCCATCCCATAAAATGAATAATGTTTTAGCAAGACTAATTGATACTTAAAAAAAGTCTAAAAATACATTGTGAGATTTAAAATTGGATACTAGAGCATTAACCTCCCTTTGTAACTTTTCCCTTATTTATCTCCCAGACTAGTAAATGGAAGAGAACTCTGGTCTCTAGTTAGAGCTTTTATTGTTTGGAAATTACAAAGTGATGTTGATTAGAGGGATAGGAAAGTAGAAATACAAAACAAATAGTCTTAAGTCTAAGTTTAGTCTATATTCCGTATAAAACTCACCAAAAACCCAAGGCCACCTTTGGGTGGGGGAGAGCCACGTCAAGCACGTGCTGCTCATGGCGAGCCGGGCTGAGTCCAACTCCAGTCAGCGTCTGTGTGTGCAGCGCAGTCATCAGACCAGGAGAGCAGGCAAAAGACCTCACTTCTGTTCTCTCCTTGCCTTTTAAGCTCGCACCCCGGAAGTGGAGTGCTTAGCAGCCTGGCTGGCGTGCGTAGCCCATGCACAGCCGTTGGTCTCCTCCCCGAAAGGGTGGTCCTTCAAAAACTGGCGTCTTTCTGTATTCACTAACCGACTATTAAAAACTTTTTACCACAACATGTAATGTGCAACACCAATTGATAGACTTCCCATCCACGCAAAGGAATGGAAGGTGAATGTATTTTTCCTTTTTTAAAAATAATATAGCATTTGCTTTTTTATTTTAATTGTTCTTTCCATTAACACTGTTGTATTAATTATATATATTGTTCTTTGGATTCTCCTTACTTTACTATATGCCATATTAGTCAATATTTCCACACTTCTCTGTATTCATCATATTTATTATTTCTTTCAATACATACAGTAATTTTTCATTAAATTCATGGGTAGCATTTTGTTTATCCATTCCCCAAGCAGTGGACATTTGCTTTGTTTCCAGTTCAAATTGCTATAAATATTTTGCTGCATATGGGATTTCTTTTTTATTAATGACTTCGTTGTGATAAAAGCCTAGGAATAGAATCTCTGAGTCAGAGAGTATATGCAACTTTTCCATTGAATTTTCATTAATTCAAAATTGCCTTCCAAAGTGATTATGCTGACCTATTTTCCCACAACCTTTCCAAAAAATGAATATTCGTATTTTTGTCATCTTTGTCAATCTGTTAGTTGTTAAGTGAAACCTCAGGATTGTTTTTATTTGTATTTCTCTTATTTGTTATGTAATGCATTCCTTCATATGGTTGCTAATAGTTTGCAACTCATCTTGAGGACCATTGGTTCTATCAGTTGGGGAGGGCATTTAGTTTACATTTATGCACATATACACATAGACACCCATATGTGTGTGTCCCATTTTACATTTATTCCATTTATGCATATTTATACATATACATATATATATACATATACACAAAACATATATGCATACATAGATATATGGGCATATCTAAATACATGGAAATATGCATGGAGACATCTTTCGTGTATATAAGTATATACATATGTGGTCATGTATGTACAGATGCATATGCATGTATCTATGTGTGTGTTTTTCCCAATCAACCATTTGCAATAATTTTGTTTGTGCAGAAGTTTCTCAGTTTCAAGTCACTTAAACCCGGTTAACCTCAGCTTCTTCATCTATTATTAACTTCAAGTTAATAATAACAGTTTCATTGCAGGGTTGTTTTGAGTATAAGATGAGATATATTTGTAAAATATGACTGTGCCTGGCAAACAGTAGGCACTATATAAGTGTTAACTAGTAGTAGTAATAGTAGTCATAGTCATAGCTGTCTATCTTTTGTTGTCTACATTCCTGTTTGGTTAAAAAAGGCATCTCTTACCCATAACTGTAATGAATATATATGATCTATTTCTTTTATTTTGCAACATAGTCTTTAATATGAAGGTCAAATATCTATTTGGAATTTAGTGTGTAATATATCATAAGAAGTTGACCAAAGCCTAACTACCAAGCAGGGAATTTTTTCCTAAGTAATACATCTTTTTTGTTTGTTTTTTGAACATTGGGATATAATTTCTATTATTTCCGATTGCCTCTTTTCTAGACTATTTCATTTATCTACTTTATTTTTTAATTTTTAATAGAATTTTTTTTCCAAAATATATGTAAAAACAAAATTTTAACATCAATTAAAAAAAACACCTTTGTGTTCCAACTTCTCTTTCCCCCTCCATTCATACCCCCCATCCACAAGAATTCAAGCAATTCAAAATAAGTTATGCATGAGTAGTCATGGAAAAATTCCCATATTTGCTAGTTGTGAGAGAAAACAGGCAAAAAACCCAAAACTTCAGATTAAGGAATTGTCAAAGAGGAAATGAAAAAAAAATTTTTAAATGTGTTTCCATCTGTTTACAGATACTATCAGTTCTTTCTCTGCAAATGGGTTACAATCTTCATAAGTCTTTCAGGGTTATATTGGATCACTGCCTTGCTGAAAAAAAACACATGCTTCCCAGCAGATCATCCCCCACTATTGCTGCTATTTTGTATACAGTACATTTCACTCTGCTTCTGTTCATGTACGTCTTTCCAGGTTTTTTTGACAGTATCCTGTTCATCCTAACCTTTATATAGTACCTTAAACTTGACAGAGAATTTTCTTCATAAAAGCCCAGCAAAGTAGGTACCATACGTTTTGCCGTTATAATCAATCATCATAACTATTTCCCTCCATCCCACTCCTTTCCCATGACATTTACTCTATCTTCTTTTTATCTATTCCTCCTCAAAAGTGTTTTACTTCTGACTATCCTCTCCCTCGCTCTGCACTCCCTTTTTTCGCCCTTCCTTCCTTACCCTCTTTCCCTCCTATTTTCCTGCAGGGTTAAATAGATTTTTCCTCCCAGTTGGATATGAAAGCTATTCCCTACATGAGCCCACTCCAATGAGATAAGGGTCCCTGAGTTAATTCTGTGTTCTAAATTTTTCTTCCTCCCTCCCTCCTCAACCCTCCCTAGGAGATCAAGCAATTCAATATGTCATACTGGTGCAGTAATGCAGAACATCTTCATCTTCCTTGAAAGTGTTTTGCTTTTTACTGCTCTCTCCCCTAATCTGCCCTTTCCTCCTTCCCTTCTTCCCCCTCCCCTTTTCTCCCTCCCCCGCTCAGGGCAAAAATATATTACTATACCTACTTGAGTATATATGTTAGTCCTTCTTTGAGCCAATTCTGATGATATTAAGGTTCACTCATTCCCCAACTCCTTCCCCCTCTTCTACTCTCCTCCATAAGATTTTTTCTTGTTTCCTTCATGTGAACTACCTCTTTCCAGACCATCTCTCCCCTTCTCCCTCCCCCAGTTTATTCCTCCTACACCTCAACCCTATTTTAATGATGTCATCATAGATTAGTTAGGTGGCACAGTGGATAAAGCACCAGCCCTGGACCCAGGAAGCCCCAAGCTGAAATCCAGCTCCAGACACAAGACACCCCACTTACTGCCCTACAAAGAACAAAACATAAATGCTTTACAGATATCATCCCTTCATATTCAGTTCAGCCCTGTCTTCTGTGAATTTCTTACTGAAATAGTTCTTATGATTTCAAAGAATTATCTTACCATGTAGGAATGTAAATAGTTTGATCTATTAATATCCATCATGAAGTCTTTTTCCTGTTTACCTTTTTATGCTTCTCCAACGTCAAATTTTTCTATTCAGTTGAAGTCTTTTCATCAAAAATGCTTGAAAGACCTCTTTCTCATTGAAATCCCATTTTTCCCTCTGAAAAATTAAACGCGGTTCTGCTGGGTATGTGATTTTTGGCTGAAGTCCCTGTTCCTTTGCCCTCTGGAATATCATATTCCATGCCCTTTGGTCCTTTAATGTAGAAGCTGCTAGATTTTGATTTATCCTTATTGGAACTCCACAGTATTTGAATTCCTTTATTCTAGCTGATTGCAGTATTTTCTCCTTGACCTGGGAGTTCTGGAATTTGGCTATAATATTCCTGGAGGTTTTCCTTTTGGGATCTCTTTCAGGAGGTGATCAGTGGATTCTTTCAATTTCTATTTTAGCTTCTGCTTCTAGAATATCAGGGCAATTTTTCCTTACAATCACTTGGAGGATGGTGTCTAAGCTTTTGTTTTGGTCATGGTTTTCAGGTAGTCCAATGATTTTCAAATTATTTCTCCTAGATTTATTTTCTAGGTCAGCTGTTTTTCCATTTCTATTTTTTCATTCAATTGGATTTGCTTTACTGTGTCTTGGTTTCTCATAAGGTCACTAGCTTCCATTTGTTCAATCCTAATTCTTAGGCACTTATTTTCATCAGACAGTTTTTTAATCTCCTTTTCCATTTGGCTTTTCAAACTGTTGACTTTTTTCTCATGACTCTCCTGCATGACTCTCATTTCCCTTTCCATTCTTTCCTCTTTTTCTCTACATCTTCTTTCTATTTCTCCTACTTTCTCTTCAAAGTCTTTTTTGAGAGCTTCCATTGCCTGAGACCAGTTCATATTTTTCTTGGAAACTTTGGATGTTGGAGCTTTGACCCTATTATTATCTTCTTCTTCTGAGGTTGTATTGTGGTCTATCTTACCCCCAAAGAAGTTTTCAATGGTCTTCTGCTTTCTCTGCCTGCTCATCCTGGCTTACTATTTCTTGGCTTTTAACTCCTTCTTATAGTGTGGTGCTGCTTCCAGGACATACTATCCAAACTACAGCATGGCCCTAGGAATGGTTGGGCTTCTTCTCAACCTGCCTGCCCTCGCTTTCATTTGATTTTAAACTCTCCACTGTGGGGTGGGGGGGTGGGGCTGCTTCTTGGCTCTACCCCTGTTCTCAGCTTCTGAGGGTCCCAGGTGTTTTGGGTTGAGGGGGGGCAGGCTTTAATCTCACCTGGCCTGTTCTCAGGTCCAGAGATAACCTCAGGCCTACTTACTAAGGAACCAACCAGCAAAGCTTTCTGTGGTGTGGTTCTCAGCTTCCACTGAGACTGCTCCCCTGCTCCTCTCCCCCACCTGGGCCTTCAGACGCTCAGGATTTCTTCCTGGTTGCCTGCTGGGGTGGGACAGTCGAATCCTTCCCCCAGTCCACTGGTACCCCTGCACTTATCCCCTCCCCCCCCAGCCAGCCGTTCAGTCCGACCTTGTGATCAGTTCCAGAAGATGCCGGTGCTGCAGCCGATTCAGAGGCACTTGGGAAAATTCCTCTGGCAGGTGTCTGGTGCGTCGGCCTGATTGAGGGGTTAGGCTTTATTTGTGTCTTAGCGCAGCCCCCTGAAATCTCTCTGTAGCTGGAGAAAACTCTCAGCCCGTATTTTTGTGTATTTTTCTGCCCCAAGGGTTTTTTTATTGCTATTTTTGGGGTGATTCTATCAGGAGCCCTGTGGGTTTGATGTCTTTCCTCCACCATCTTGGCTCTGCCCCCTATATATTTTATTTTTAACCAACATCAAATGGCTCTATGACTTCTGCTTTATAATATAGTTTGAAGTCTTAAAGTGCTATTTCCCCTTTATCTCTATTATTATTTCCTTTGATATGCTAGATATTTCATTTATTCAAATATATTTTATTGTCATAGAGTTCTATAATGTATCTCTTTAATATATTGGTGATTACTTAAAGGAAAGTTTTGGTAGTATTGTCATTTTAATATTGGCATAGCCCAGCCATCAGTACTTTAATATTCTTTTATCTAGTTAAGTTTTACTTTATTTCTTTAAGATCATTTTGTCATTGAATCTATATCTAAAATATTTTGTGTGCTTTAGAATCACTTTGGAGGAGATTTAGCTTTCTCTTTTTGCTCCTTGAATTTAGTTTTAATTACACAGATTTTTTTGTTCATTTAATTTCTAGATGGCTACTATATCAAACCTTTGTTGGTCTCATGTCATAATATATTTGCTGATTCTCTAGGATTTCCAAATAAACAATTGTGTCATAAGTAAATAGAGGTAACTTTATATCCTTTTTGCCTATGTTTATGTCTTTCATTTTTTTTTCATTCTTTTCTTTTTTGGGGGGTGGGGTGGGGCAGTGAGGGTTAAGTGACTTGCCCAAGGTCACACAGCTAGTAAGTGTCAAGTGTCTGAGGCCAAATTTGAACTCAGGACCACCTGAATCCAGGGCCGGTGCTTTATCCACTGTGCCACCTGGCTGCCCCTCATTCATTTCTTTTTATTGTCATATTGCCATTGTTAGCTGCTCCAGAACCATTATCATTTCAAATATTAATGGGCAGTGTGGGCATCTTTGTTTTGCTCTTGTAGCTTTTGAGAAAGCTTTTAGTGTATTTCCATTGCATATGTTGCTTGCATTTGGTTTTAGATAGATACTTTTTACTGCAATAATAAAAAACAGTTTCCCCAACATTGTATTTTTAAATGTATTTATTGTTTTTGCATGAGTGAGGGTTCTATTTTGTCAAAGGCTTTTTCTGCATCTACCAATATTGATATATGGTTTAGATTTTTCCTTATAAATATTTTATATTGCTGTGTGTTTATATGTATATACATATATATGTGTGTGTGTATAGCATATTGTGTAGAATCTGATACACACATGTATGCACACACATGCATATTCCTAATGATAAATCATCTTTGCATCAGTGGTATAAACAAATTTTATCACAGTGAGTGATTTCTTGGATGAATTGTTGTAGTCTGACAAAATTTTATTGAAATTTTGTTAATTGACATTTATTAATGATATTGCTCTACTCGTCAATGATAGTGGTTCTCCTTTGATTTATGTTTCCCTGGTTTAGTATTAGGATTCTATTTGTCTTATAAAAGTGGTCTTAGAAGAGTACTTTCTTAATTTTTGAAAATAATTTAATCTTCAAACTAATTGTTTTAAAATTTCAATGTAATTCTCTAGTCAGTGAATAACTATAAAAACAATAATAATAATTTATATGGTACTTATTATATACCAGTCAGTATACTAAGTGATTTATGATTATTATTCCATTCTATCCTCACAACAGCCCTGGAAAAGGGGTGCAACTATTAATCCCTATTTAAAGATGAGGAAAGTAATGCAAATTAATGATTAAGTAGCTTGCCTAGGGTCACACAGTAAGTGTCTATGGCAAGATTTGGACTCAGGCCTTCCTAACTAAAGGCCATATACTATATCTATTGTGCCATCTATGTGTTCCCAAGTACTTTGATAGCCCTTTTATAACTAGCTCCATTTTCTTTTCTAATATTAGATTTTTTGGATTATTATTTGATCTTCTTTTAGCATAAGTATGTTATATAGTTTAAATTATTTATTTTTTTGTATTCTCAGTTTTGGGATTATATCATGTAGGCTCTGATACTTGTTTTTACTTTTCTGGTTTTGATTTATTTTAAAATTGATTATTTGCCATTTTATTAATTTTTATCCCTTCTTTTTAATTAGTTAGCCAAAGGTTTATCAATTTTGTTAGACTTCTCAAATACCTGATTTTTAGTTTTGTTGCTCATTTCTCAAGTATTTTGAGTTTCTAGTTTTGAGTTACTATCATTTCATAAAATGTTTTCGTGTTATTAAAATTACCTTTCTTTTATAGTTGAGGGCATCTGCCCTGTCCACTTGTAGAATTTTCATTGGAACTGTCAAATTTAACCACAATGGGTCTTGAGGTTTGCATCATAGGTTTTTGTATCAAATTTGTAAATTATTTAGGTTAGATTTTTTTTTTCTTTCAGTATTTATTCAGAGACGTTTGTACTCATTTACTCATTTAGATGTCTTGCAAACCTTCTCTTCTTTTATTAATATCTTACCTGATGAATTATCTTTTCAGCTTTAAGTTTTAACTGAGTTTTCTGCCTTTTGAGATAATTGGAAATTTTCATCTTTGTCTTTATATTTTCCTCTTTCTCACTATCTAACTTTCTCACTATCTAACTCCTCCATTCATAGGGGATCTCCTTAATATCAAAGTTTTCTCAGTTTCCCTTCTTACTGGTGAATTCACTTTTCATTGTTGTCAGCCTCTGGCCCAAAATTACTTCTTGGAGATAAAACTACTTACATTTGTATGTTAGTCTTTGAGACTTGGTATAATTTCTCAATGCTGACAATTGGTCTCAGTTCTTCCTTTTGTTTTGTGTTTTTAGTTGATTGCACACTGCTGTCACAAAATGTGAACTACCCCCTAAGACAGAATAGGTTTCTACCTGTGCTTTTACCTCCACTGCTGGAGTTTGTGGGTGAGAGAATGAAATTCTGTTCCTCATTGTAACAGAATGGTGGGTTGAGGGCAGGAGTAGTAGTTAAAAGAAATTACAGTCGTAGATCTCATTTTTTAGCCAAATAAGAGCTTGGGTTCTGGGCATGGTGAGGGAGCAAATTGAGAATTTTAGGAATAAGAGATTAGCATACTTCACTGTTAATTAATCAGATTCTTGGTGTTTTAGTCTGTGAAGATAGTTGGAATTGCTTTACACTTTGCACACACTTCCTATTTTGGAGAATTTTTGGATTTTGTGTGGATAAGAAATTTTCTAGCGCTCCAGTTTCTTGGTCCCATGGTTCAAAGGTCTCCTTCTTTAAATACATAGATATAGATACATAAATATATATGGATACACACATTAAAGAGGGTGTGATGTTTAAAATCTAAATTGTGTGGTCACCTTAAATTGGAAGCTTTAGTACCAGTCTTTGAGGCATTAAGCATTTATTAAAGCATCTAGCCTAGAGTTCCAGCCTGGTTGGGTTCTTCCTCAAGTCCTACACCACAAGCCTGTTTCAATCATGAACTCCCTCAAACTGAGTGTGGAAGCTTTTTATAGGTCTGGAGCAAAGGTGGTTCTTACACACTGCTTCAAGCTGATTGGTAGGGGTCATCCAAATCCATTGGTTCACTGGACTTGAAGGTAGTCTTGAGTTAAGTTCAAAGTCTTTAGCTTCTGAGAGCATTACCTTCTTAAGGGCTAGCCAGGTGTGCTTACAATCTAGTTAACTTGAAGTAGGCTAATCAGCATTCAGTCACTCTCACTTAATTCAATCAGTTTATATTAATCTCCAGGTGGGCCTTTGAGTATCTGCCAAATGCAATTATTTTATCACAAGGGACATGTGTGTGTGTGTATAAATACAAACTATATAAATATATATATATATACACATACACATACACACATATATACTTATCATACATATATACATATGATAAAGTTCTTTTTAGAGTCTGTCATTTGAAATGGTTCTACATTAGCAATTTCTCTGTAAATGATTAAGATATGAATTTAAGGGCAAAACTTTATTTTCAATTGAGAGTACTTTTCACGTAAGCTAAAATCATCAACATTTCCCATGTGTAGTTACTACCTACACAAGGAACCATCCAAAGACCAGAACACAGTTAATAAAGGTGTTCTAGAAAGAGATATAGTGATTTTTTTAGGCAACAACAGAATAGTTTGAACTTAAAATGTAATACAATAGTATATTTGATGTCACATTGTTAATGTCACATGTTTTACCATGCTCATTAGTGTCATTTATTTATATCTGATAATAAATGGATATGTATTTATCCCAATGATCTAAAGATATAAAACATATGTTTTATAATTCCCATTTTCAATATCATTTACATTTATTTTTGATAACAAAAAATGTGATTTTTCTTTGGTCTCTTTCTTTTAGGCCTTATGCCTGTGGTTCAGTTCTAATTTGCTTTACTGTTACTTTTCTTTAGATGATTCAGACAATGGATTCCAGTTGTGCCTCATATTATATTCTCAATAGGTTCCAAAAGAAATCAAAGTGCAAAATGACGTTTAATCAAATTAGATTTTTTTTTTTAGGGCAATGAGGGTTAAGTAACTTGCCCAGGTTCACATAGCTAGTAAGTGTCAAGTGTCTGAGGCCAGATTTGTACCAGGTCCTCCTGAATCCAGGGCCGGTGCTTTATCCACTGTGCCACCTAACTGCCCCCAATCAAATTAGATTTTAAGTATATAAGGAAGACTTTTTAAAGGATACTCCATGGGAAGATATTTTCCTAAAGCTACTATTCAGCCTTTACATTTGATGTAAATTCAGATTTTCCTAAACCAAGTTCTGTTCATAACGCAATTGAATTAAATAGACTAACCTAAAATGCTATGTATTTCCACTGTGGTAACACAGAGATAAGGCTATTAAAGAAGATGTATCGCATGGATTAATTTAGTCGAAATAGAGTACACTTGAAAGATGGGGTACCTTTTTACAGTTATATTGCTCCAGATATGAGAAGCTCATATATTTTAATCTTATTTTTTCTGTTTTAATTTCAGCTCATAACTTATTTTGCTCATTTATGGGGGAAAAAGAAAGAAAGAAAGAAAGAAAGAAAGAAAGAAAGAAAGAAAGAAAGAAAGAAAGAAAGAAAGAAAGAAAGAAAGAAAGGAAGGAAGGAAGGAAGGAAGGAAGGAAGGAAGGAAGGAAGGAAGGAAGGAAGGAAGAAAGAAAGGAAGGAAGAAAGGAAGGAAGGAGGGAGGGGGAATGGAGGGAGGGAGAAAAAAGAAGGAAAAAGAAAAAATTAAAAGAAAAAAAGGAAAAAGAAAAATAGGTGGCTGGAGAAACTAACCAAATAAGAAGAATGCTTGAGAAACGACATTAAAGAAAACTGGGAAAAGATAGTTTATACAAGACAGCACCATATTTGCAAAGTTATTTTGTGACATGCGATATTTTGAAAAATCACATCAAGATCTTTAAAATTGCCTATTTTATTATTTAAGAGATACTATTTTTAGAATATTATCTTAACATGTACTGATTTTTGCTTATATTTTCCTCATTATTGCTGAATAAGTAAGATGTTCATAAAAGTAAAAACAAAACTTCATTAGACAGAACTAGGTTCCCTTCATGTGGACCTCATCTAGGCACTATCATTCAACTATTACTGAGGCTGTCTCAACAATGATTCTTTATCTACTGAAATTTCTAATCATCCAGTGATGTTTCAAAATTTATCTGCATACTCTAATATAATATATGATGATCACATTGAAAATTAGTCTATTCTCTTCAATAACACTGCCAACAGGGCTTTTGAGAAATATGTCTGAAAGGATTAGACTAAATCTTTCATTTTGTTCTTATTATTAACTCCTTTGTTCTTTTTAATAACATTATTAACCAGAACACTATGAGATTGTTAAAATGAATGTATTCCCCTTAAAAGTGGGACTATTTCATACCTTATATCACATTTATAGGATGTAACAGATTAGTCAATGAATAAATGCTTTTTCATTGACTGTTGGGTTGACTGATCTTTATTTGCTTTAATAAATCACAGCCAAGACCTGGGAGCTGATAGATATGAAAAGGCTATTGCTCCTGCAAAGGAGAGGGCCTCTATCTCCTCTTCATTTTGTCACTACAATATGCATGGAAACCCCCAAGTGGACCTTTCTTCTGGTGATGGAGAGTATGGGGGGATTCACAAAGAATTAGCCCAAGCATACTATTCATTCTAAGTTACAATTTTATTTGGACCACTTCCCCAGACTTAAAAAGCTACCATGAAAATACTTATGCCATATGGAAGTTATCTCTTCTGTCATAATCCAAGGTCCAATTTAGAAAGCATCAGATTAAGTCCTCTCAGTTACAACTGTCCTTGTGTGATTGCATCAATCATATCATATTCTATTACATGATTTATTATGACAAGATTGATAAAAACCTATGTAAAATGAACATTAAAATGTAACACTTCATTCAATATATTTAAAATCAATATGCAGGAATTTTCTCTGATGCCATAGGCATGTGTGCATGATTATGAGTCTTCAAATAAAAACAGGTTAAAAGATTTATGAATAATATGTGATCAAAATTAAGTTGGGTAAGGTAATAACTTTTAAAGTTGGCAAGTACACCATAGGTCTTCTCGAATTTTTTTCTAGCTATTATTAATCCTCTGATCCCTTATTCTAAAAACAAAATGAGATTCATGTACTACGGGTACATGACATGAATAAAGCATGTGTGTGTTCAAGTCTGAATATATATGTATATATATGTATATGCACATATGTGCATATTTAGCAATTCAATTAAACATTTTTGAAACCTCTACTGGGTTCAAGACACTTGGGCAAAATGACCTCATGGATTGAGAACTAGCCTAAGAGGTAAGAAGAAAGGTATACAAATATTACCTCTGACATCCTGGCAGTGCCAACCTGAGCTAATCACTTAGTCATTCAGAATCCCAATTAGCTCTCCAGGAATATATTGCAAAGTTGCTAATCTTCATGGTTAGAGTAAGTTTCTTATACTGTTGAAGTAAATGGTCTGTATCTACACATAATATGCATATATGTATGTACATATACATGCATCTATGTGCATATCCAGAACTTCCATACATATATATATTAATACACACATACACACATGCAAATCAACTTATCTATTTCAAGAATACTCATAGGCATACATTTGTGTAATATCTCTATATACATATATAACAGAAATGAACATATATATGTATGCATAGAAATATAACATCAAAATGCAAATTATATAAATATTTAGAGAAGTAAACTTAAGAGGGATAATATGCTCTAAAAAATCTGACTTCTATTGATATAAACCAAGACTTCTTAAACTTTTTCTTCTCATGACCCTTTTTCACCAAGAAATTTTTACATGACCCCGGGTATGTAAATAGGTATACAAATCAAACATTTACTGCCAAAATTTTCACAGCCCCTACATTCAGTTAGGTGACCCCATATGGGATGGGGACCCACAGCTTAAGAAGCTTGGATATAAACATTAGTGCCACAAACAGGGAAAAAAGAAACACTGTCTACAGGGACTATTGTAGATGAGAAGGGAACTCATTGACAATAATAAATTTTTGGGAAAAAACCCATATATACATATTTATACATATGCATACACACACACACACACACATATACACTTGTGTGTGATGTAAATAAGGTCAAGTCATTTATGATGGCAGGGGAGTAGCAGAATCCCGTAAGAATAGTCAGGAGAAATAGAACTTCGATTAGGCTGAAGCTTGTAATTAATTTTAATTACAACAATAACAACAAAAGGATTTTTAGACATATTGTTATTGTTTGTCCTTTATTCTCATATAGAACCATGACATCATGACTTGCATTGAATTTGGATTTAAGTGAGGGAGGGCTGTTCAAGGTCACCAACCTCACTCTCCTCTAGAGTCATCTGGGTGCAGTGCCAAGATATATATCAGGATGACTGGAGATGACTCTGGATGTCTGTGGCAATCTGGATTAAGTGACTTGCCCAGTAAGTATCTTGAGGTGACATTTGAACTCAGGTCCTCCTTTCTCCAGGGCCAGTGCTCTAATCTACTGCATCACCTAGCTGTAGTGCTCTGGCTGGTGCTGGCAATGAGGAAATAAATCTGGAGAATACCAAGGGGCTGCCATAGGCTGCCTGGAGACCCCTGTCAGCCTGGGCGCTGGAAAGTATCTCTCTCACTCTGATCCTGGTCTCTTTCCCATAGCCTTGGCTTGTGTGAGTTTTCTGCTCACCCATGGTGCCTCTGGGTTTATCACTGGTGTTGGGTGTTACCAGTGTTGAGTGTTGGGTGTTGCTCCTGCCTCCTTGGAATTTCCTCTGATGTGGTGATTCTGGTCCTTCGAGGGAGGAGCAACTGACAGGGATCCCTTTTTTTGTTTGTTTGTTTGTTTTTACTTTAGGCATATGGGGACCCAGGATGTACAAAGAGCTTTGAAAGGGTACGACCACTACTAGGGGTGAAAGAACAATGATAATGAATGACTGAAATAAGGTAGAGCTATTTTAATCCAATGTTATCACTCCCAAAGAGAAGCTATAGACTAGAGGATATAGAATGAAAATGGTTAAGAGAGAGTTCAAATTCAAGGTAAGTTAGGAGATAATAAGTATAACAAAAGGCATTAAAACAATGTCTATTAAAATTATCATGGCCTCAGACACCTAACACTCACTAGGTGTGTGACCCTGGGCAAGTCACTTAACCCCAATTGCCTCACAAAAATAAAAAAATTTTAAAAAATAAAGGGGGCGGGTAGGTGGCGCAGTGGATAAAGCACTGGCTCTGGATTCAGGAGTACCTGAGTTCAAATCCGGCCTCAGACACTTGACACTTACTAGTTGTGTGACCCTGGGCAAGTCACTTAACCCTCGTTGCCCCACAAAAACAAAAAACAAAAAAAATTATCATGAAGAATAAGTATCAAATGACACTCTCAAGTCTTTATTTGTTTGGCATGAACAGCTTGAGATAACTAATGAAGACCTGCAGAAACCACTAAAGGATTGCATTCATATTTATATGGTCTGCAGAATAGAAAACTAAAACCAGAATCATCACACAACTGATTTAAAAGGAATAAAAAAGAAAGATTTAGAACAACAAAAATACATACAAAGTTATTGAGACTGTTAATGAACAATCGAAAGATACTATGACAAAGTTAAGGTGCTACTTGTTAAAGAAAATAAATTAAAAAATGATTCAACCTTAATTAAAAAACACACACATGCACACACACTTCTAGAGCAGGCATTCTTAACCTCAAGTACACAACCATTTAGAAAAAAAAGATGCATTTCAATATTCATGGTTTTACTTGTCATCCAGCAAGTTTCATCTATGCATTATAAACATTATTCTCCAAGAGGAACCATCCTTAGTTTTCTCCAAACTGCCAATGATTCCACGATGCAAATATATTTAAGAAACCCTGTTATAAAGACTTGAGAGTAAAGGATTTAGAACAGAGGAAATCCCTAGGGAAGGGAACCTACACTTTTCTGGTCATCTACATGACTAAAAGAATTTCAACACAAATAAAAGTATATGTTGAATATAATGTGAAATACAGAGTTTTCACATCATTAGTAGAGTGATCTAAAAAAGGCTTAAATCAAGGGGGATTCCTGAATGTCTAACTTCTCTATAAACCTGGAAAGCAGTAGGTCTCGATAATTTGTATCAGGATTGTTCAAATTCTTTGCAGTGGGACATAAATTAAGAGCAAAGCCCTTTATCATCTTCTGCTATTATTTAAGATTAAAAACATATTTCTTTTTTTTTTAATGTATGAGGTATTTTATTTTTTCCGTTACATGTAAAGATAGTTCTCAACTTTTGTTTATACATGCTTTACAATTTCAGATTTTTCTCCCTCCCTCCCCTCCCTCCCCCCTCCCCTAGACAGCAGGTAATCTGATATAGGTTATATCTATATCTGATATAGGTTATATCTATACATATAAATATAGATATAGATATATACACACACATATATATATATATACACATAATAACATTAATCCTATTTCTGCATTAATCCTGTTACAAGAGAAAGAATCAGAGCAGTGATGCAAAACCTCAAAATAGAAAAAAAAAAACAACAGCACCCAAAACAAAAGAAATAATATGGTTCAATCAGCATCTATACTCCACAGTTCCTTCTTTCTTTTTTTTTCTTGGATTTGGAGATCCTCTTCTATCATGAGTTCCCTGGAACTCTTCTGTACCATTGCATTGGTGAGAAGAATATAGTCCATCACAGTAGGTCAACACTCAATGTTGATGATACTGTGTACAATGTTCTTCTGGTTCTGCTCATCTCACTCATCATCAGCTCACGTAAGACCCTCCAGGTTTCTCTGAACTCTTCCTGATCATCATTTCTTACAGCACAATAGTATTCCATTGTATTCATATACCACAACTTGTCCAGCCATTCCCCAATTGATGGGCACCCCCTCAACTTCCAATTCCTTGCCACCACGTAAAGAGCAGCTATAAATATTTTTGTACATGTGGGTCCCTTTCCCCCTTCCATGATTTCATTGGGCAAAAGACCTAAAAGTGGGATTGCTGGGTCAAAGGGTATGCACAGCTTTATCGCCCTTTGGGCATAATTCCAAATTGCTCTCCAGAATGGTTGAATCAGTTCACAGCTCCACCAACAATGCATTAGTGTTCCAATTTTCCCACAGCCTCTCCAACATTTATTATCTTCCTTTTTTGTCATTTTAGCCAATCTGATAGGTGTCAGGTGGTACCTCAGAGTTTTTTTTTTAATTTTTAATTTGCATCTCTCTAATCATTAGAGATTTAGAGCATTTTTTCATATGGGAATAGATAGCTTTGGTTTCTTCATCAGAAAACTGCCTGTTCATATCCTTTGACCATTTCTCAATTGGGGAATGACTTGGATTCTTATAAATTTGATTTAATTCCCTATATATTTTAGAGATGAGGCCTTTATCAGAAGCACTGGCCTCAAAAATTGTTTCCCAGCTTTCTGCCTCCCTTCCAATTTTGGATGCATTACTTCTGTTTGTACAAAAATTTTTTAATTTAATATAATCAAAATCATCCATTTTGCATTTTATAATATACTCTATCTCTTGTTTGGTCAAAAACTGTTTTCCTTTCCAAAGATCTGATAGGTACACTATTCCTTTCTCTCTTAATTTACCTATGGTATCACCTCTTATGTCTAAATCATGTATCCATTTTGACCTTATTTTAGTATAAGGTGTCAGATGTTGGTCTATGCCTAATTTTTGCCATACTATCTTCCAGTTTTCCCAGCAGTTTTTGTCAAATACTGAGTTCCTATCCCAGAAGCTGGAGTCTTTGGGTTTATCAAACACTACATTACTAGTGTCATTTACTACTGCATTTCCTGAGCCTAGCCTATTCCATTGATCTACCACTCTATTTTTTAGCCAGTACCAGATAGTTTTGATGACTGCCGCTTTATAGTAAAGCTCCAGGTTTGGTACCGCTAACCCACCTTCCTGTGAATTTTTTTTCATTATTTCCCTGGATATTCTTGATTTTTTGTTTTTCCAGAGGAATTTTGTTATTATTTTTTCTAGCTGTATAAAATAATTTTTAGGTAGTCTGATTGGTATGGCACTGAACAAGTAAATTAATGTAGGTAGTTTTGTCATTTTTACTATATTAGCTCTGCCTATCCATGAGCAATTGATATCTTTCCAATTATTTAGATCTGATTTGATTTGTGTGAAGAGTGTTTGGTAGTTGTGTTCATAGAGTTCCTGGGTTTGTCTTGGCAAGTAGACTCCCAAGTATTTTATATTATCTACCGTTACTTTAAATGGAATTTCTCTTTCTATCTCTTGCTGCTGGACTTTGTTGGTCATGTATAGAAATGCTGATGATTTATGTGGATTTATTTTATATCCTGCTACTTTGCTAAAGTTGTTAATTGTTTCAAGTAATTTTTGACTTGATTCTTGAGGATTCCTTAAGTTTACCATCATATCATCTGCAAAGAGTGATAGTTTTGTTTCCTCCTTGCCTATTCAAATTCCTTTAATTCCTTTCTCTTCTCTGATTGCTAAAGCTAACATTTCTAGGACAATATTAAATAATAGGGGTGATAATGGACATCCCTGTTTCACCCCTGATCTTATTGGGAAGGCCTCTAATTTATCTCCATTGCATATAATACTTGCTGATGGCTTTAGGTAGATATTGTTTATTATTCTAAGGAAAGCTCCCCCTATTCCTGAACTCTCTAGTGTTTTTATTAGGAATGGGTGCTGTACTTTGTCAAAAGCTTTCTCTGCATCTATTGAGATAATCATATGATTTTGGTTGGTTTTCTTATTGATGTGGTTGATTATGTTAATAGTTTTCCTAATGTTGAACCAGCCCTGCATTCCTGGGATAAATCCCACCTGGTCATAGTGTATTATCCTGGTGATCACTTGCTGTAATCTCCTTGCTAATATCTTATTTAAGATTTTAGCATCAATATTCATTAGGGAAATTGGTCTATAATTTTCTTTCTCTGTTTTTGCTTTGCCTGGTTTTGGTATCACTACCATATTTGTGTCATAAAACGAATTTGGGAGAACTCCTTCTTCACCTATTTTTCCAAATAATTTGTATAATATTGGAATTAATTGTTCTTTAAATGTTTGGTAAAATTCACCCATAAACCCATCTGGCCCTGGGGATTTTTTCTTAGGGAGTTCATTAATAGCTTGTTCAATTTCTTTTTCTAATATGGGTTTATTTAAGAATTTTATTTCCTCTTCAGTTAACCTGGGCAGTTTGTATTTTTGTAAATATTCATCCACTTCATTTAGATTGTCAAATTTATTGGCATACAGTTGGGCAAAATATTTCCTAATTATTGCTTTAATTTCCACTTCATTGGTGGTAACATTACCCTTTTCATTTTTGATACTGGTAATTTGGTTTTCTTCTTTCTTTTTTTAATCAAATTAACCAATATTTTCTTATTTTATTGGTTTTTTCATAAAACCAGCTCTTAGTTTTATTGATTAATTCTATAGTTTTTTTTTTTTTGCTTTCAATCTTATTAATTTCTCCTTTAATTTTCAGGATCTCTAATTTAGTGTCTAATTGGGGATTTCTAATTTGTTCTTTTTCTAGCTTTTTAAGTTGCATGCCCAATTCATTAATCTCCTCTTTCTCTTTTTTATTCATGTAAGCATTTAGAGCTATAAATTTTCCCCTAAGCACTGCTTTGGCTGCATCCCATAGATTTTGGGATGTTGTCTCATTATTGTCATTCTCTTAAATAAAGTTATTGATTGTTTCTATGATTTCTTGTTTGGCCCATTCATTCTTTAGAATGAAATTATTTAGTTTCCAATTGATTTTCATTCTACTTTTCCCTGGCTCTTTCTTACATGTAATTTTTATTGCATCATGATCTGAGAAGGATGCATTTACTATTTCTGCCTTTCTACATTTGACTATGATGTTTTTGTGCCCTAATACATGGTCAATTTTTGAAAATGTGCCATGTACTTCTGAGAAAAAGGTATATTCCTTTCTATCCCCATTCAATTTTCTCCAGACATCTATCATGTCTAACTTTTCTAGTAATCTATTCACCTCTTTAACTTCTTTCTTATTTATTTTTTGGCTAGATTTATCTAATTCTGAGAGGGGGAGATTCAGATCCCCCACTAGTATAGTATTACTATCTAATTCCTCTTGTAACTCATTTAACTTCTCCTCTAAGAACTTGGATGCTATACCACTTGGCGCATACATATTCAATATTGATATTACTTCATTATCTATAGTACCTTTAAGTAAGATGTAATTTCCTTCCTTATCTCTTTTAATGAGATCTATTTTTGCCTGCACTTTGTCTGAGATAAGGATTGCTACCCCTGCCTTTTTTACTTTAGCTGAGCAATAATATATTCTGTTCCAGCTTTTTACCTTTACTCTGTGTGTATCTCTCTGCTTCAAATGTGTTTCTTGTAAACAGCATATTGTAGGGTTCTGTTTTTTAATCCACTCTGCAATTCGCTTCCGTTTTATAGCAGAGTTCATCCCATTCACATTCACAGTTATTATTACCGACTGTCTATTCCCCTCCATTCTATTTACCCCCTTTGTACTTTTCCCCCCTTCTTTCACCCTATTCCTCCTCACCGACGTTTTACTTCTTACCTCTGCCTCCCCTGATCTGCCCTCCCTTTTTATCACCCCCCTCTTTTCTTTACCCTTTTCTCCCTTGCTTTTGTTCTCCCTTCTATCAGTCCCCCCTTTCCCTTCCTCTTTTGTTTCCCTAAAGAATGAGTTAAATTTCTTTATCCTAATGAACGTATATGTTATTCCCTCTTTGAGTCAAATCTAATGAGAATAGGGTTGAAACCATGTTCCCCCCTCCTTTCTTTCCCTCTATTGTAATAGGTTTTTGTCTACCTCTTCATATGATATAATTCATCCCATTCCACCTCCCCTTTCCTCTCCTCCCCATAGACTCCCTTTTTATCCCCTTAATTCTTTTGTATCATCACATCAAAGACAATTTATATTTATACCCTCTATATAAAGTCCTTCTCTCTGCCCAAATACATTTACAGTTCTTAAGAGTTATGAGTATT
Organism: Dromiciops gliroides; assembly: GCF_019393635.1. Classification (NCBI taxonomy): domain Eukaryota; kingdom Metazoa; phylum Chordata; class Mammalia; order Microbiotheria; family Microbiotheriidae; genus Dromiciops; species Dromiciops gliroides. Next base: position 230,761,523 of record NC_057865.1, read on the forward strand.
ATCTTCCTGTGTAGGGATATAAACAGTTTATCCTAATAGGGTAACTTTTTTTTTTCCCCTCTGTTTACCTATTTAAACTTCTCTTGAGTCTTGTATGTTGAGATCAAATTTTCTATTCAGTTCTGGTCTTTTCACCAGGAAAGATTGAAAGTCCCCAATGTCATTAAATGTCCATCTTTTCCCCTGAAAGAAAATGCACATTTTTGCTGGGTAATAGATTCTCGGCTGCAATCCAAGCTCCTTTGCCTTCTGGAATATCATATTCCAAGCCTTGCGGTCCTTTAATGTTGAAGCTGCCAGGTCCTGAGCAATCCTGACTGTGACTCCATGATATTTAAATAAAAACATATTTCTTAAGAGAATTCATCAGATATTTATTATTAAAGGATAAAAACATCAGGGACACCTCTAAACAAGTCAATCATGTATTTAGGTATTTCATACAAAACATTCACAACCTGATCACAAAAAAAAAAGAAGAAGAAGAAAGAAATCCATAAACACTGAAAAAAATGTATGTTGGTTAGTGCTGCAAAAGGGTTGTAACAAAATGACACATAAAGAGCTACTCATAATCAATTAATGGATTTTTGAATAAACCACCCTAACAAATTGAATCTGATAATTATTATAAAGTTTTTAACAGTTTTTCATTTAACACTTAGGTGTAAACTATTGCTGCTGTTTGTCCTTCATTCACAAAAAAGAGTAGCATCACATCAGTTTAATGTCATGACTTGCAATGAATTGGACTTAAGTGAGGGAGGGTTGTTTAAGGCCACCTCACTCTCTCCCTCAGAGCCAATCTCGGTCCAGTGGCAAGTTACACATTAGGATGACTGGAGGTGGCCCCATATGTTTGAAGCAATGGGGGCTAAGTGACTTGCCCAGGCTCACACAGCTAGCAAGTATCTGAGGTGTGATTTGAACTTAGATCCTCCTGACTCTAAGACCAGTGTTTTATCCTCTTCAACACCTAACTGCCCCTACTTGGTTGCTACAATACTATAAAACAGATCCAAACTTCATGTTCCTTTGATGAACACATGGAGAACTGCTGTCTACTTAAAATATTGTATCAATACAATAATGGCAAGAGCAATTTATACTAAACAGTGCATTTTACAAGGGTTCAAATTTCTTTTATGGAAAGAATATTTAAGATTCAAATGTTTTTGTCTTCCTTTAAGTGCATTATCATCACTGTTGAATAGAATTGAGTATGGATTTCAAACTAAAAAAGGAAGTCTTACCAACATATTATATTAATCAATTGATGTATATTTGTGGCACTGAGTTATATGGCTCCACTAAAAACAAATTAAACAATGATTTCATCTTGTAGAAACTTTCTCCAATGATCTCAAAATGTCATTTGGTCTCAATGACTGTAAAATTCTTAATGTATGCCAAAGAAGGCTAGACATTGAAAGCACTGAGCTTCATCTAGAGGTCAAATTGAAATAATACGTGAAGATAATCATCATTAGAGAACCTCATGGTAAACTTGAGGCTATATATATATATATATATATATACTATATATATATATATATATATATATGGAGAAAAAGAGAGAGAGAGAGAGAGAGAGACTTACTAGGACCCTGAAGGTTAAAGCTTAATTGGGAGACCATTAATGGAAAGAGAAAATGATCCATAGAAACGAGAGCAAGCAACTTTAAAGAAGGGAACAGATGGGAGAATGTATGTAATATACAGAAGAATAATCAGCAACTTTTTAAAAAAGTGTCAAATCCATGATGGAGAATCTCTCTAAATAAATGAAAAAAGAAAAATAATAGATTCCTTACTAAAGTAAAAGATAATCTAGAAAAAAAGAAGTAAAATGTAACATTAAGAGAACAAATGATTTTATATAAGATTCATTGATCTTGAAGATAAGACGAATAAAGAAAATTTAAGGATCACAGGTCCCTTAAGCACATGACGAAAATAAAAACAAACAACACCATGACATAAGATAAAATACCTAAAGAGAAAATAAAGTGTCAATTGAAATAGTTCACAAATCACCTAAATGAAAGGGGGGGGGAGACTATGTTTCAAACTTGAAAAAAATAGTTGCCAGATTTACTAATTTTAGTGACAGATAAATTCTGCCCAACACCAGGAAAATGACCTTTAAATATAAAGGGAAGGAAATTTGAATAACACAAGCCTATTCTGCACTCAAGTGAATCACAGAAGGGGATGGAGTATGTTCCAAAAATGAAAAAAAGCTTGAGATTCAATCCAACATTAAATACTTTAGAAACCTAAGCCTCATCATCAATAAAAAATTAAAAAGATGGACTTTCAATCAGAGACATTCAAAGTATCTCTACAAAAAAAATTCACAGATTATTTAATTTTCAAGCATACCAAACAATGAAAACATGAGACATTTAAATAAATACAACTATCAAACCAAGCATAAGTAACAAAATAAATTGTTCCTTCTCTAGAGACTATTGATTTTTGCTTTGTTTTGTTTGTTGAGGCAATTGGGGTTAAGTGACTTGCCCACGGTCACACAGCTAGTAAGTGTCAAGTGTCTGAGACTGGATTTGAACTCAGGTCCTCCTGACTTCAGGGCTGGTGCTCCATTCACCGTGCCACCTAGCTGCCCCTCTAGAGACTATTGAAAGGGGGGGGATCTAGAAAAGGAAAAACATGTTATGGCTTAAAACAACAAAACAGGGAATATTTCTTTATAAAGTAGATAAAGGGATAAAAATGAAAGTTGAACTTCAATAGAAGTAATAGTGGAGGAATGGGCCTGATATGCCATGGACACAAGACTTCACCTACAGGTAAATCCATGTTTATTTGTTTTATAAGATTAAACTACTGAATGAGAAGGTAAATAAAGTGGGAGGAGATAGACAGTAGAAGACATAAGGGGATACCTGATATACCCTAATTAAGCCAGTGGTAAGAATGGGAAGGGAAAATAAATCCTGTAGTCTTCAAGGAAGAAGTGGGACTACAGAAAAATGGGTGATGTGGAAAGAGGAGAAATGGAAATAGGGCAAAAGAAAGTAAGAAATCCAAATTCAGTCATGGGAGATCTTACTGAAGGATACTCTTGCAGTGGGAGTGGGATGGGAGTGAGTTGTATTCCGTAAAGGGAGATGAAGACTTTACAAGGATCTGATGCTCAGAGACTGACAGAGTGTTATGCCTTTATGGACTGAATTCTGTTTCAGGAGAAGGGTAATCAGAGACTCCTGGGGCAGGCAGAAAAGAGGCATAGATTCATAGTGGAGATTTTATGGCAAATGGAAAAAGAAATTATTAGGGTCGGGGAGGGGAAGGTTAGTGCAATGTATGTCATGATCAGAGACATAGGGAAATTTCTAACACTAGGTAATAATTCTATCATTTCTATCTCTTACAGGAATTGATACTTCCAAAAGTGAGTCACAACAGAAAAATGGGGGAGATGACAAAATCCATAAGGTAATAACATAGAAATTGTTCCAAAGACAAAACTCAGAACAGGTACTTTAGAAGATTTTATTCTATGAGGAATACAGAGACTAAAGAAACAACAAATAAATATAAAAGCCATGAATAAGAGAATAACAGTTCAGAAAAGACAAAAAAGAAAGAAAATAAAGAAACCTTTTATTTTATATTTTATTTTTAAGGAAAAGGTATAAAAAATGAAAAATATAATAAACAAAAGAAGTTGAAGTGAATGAGAGGAAGGGGATTTTCATGAAATATTTACCTGGGGGGTGGAGTACAACTAGATAACTTGATGAATAAAATGAATTAATAAGTAAAACCCTAAAAGTAGAGAGGGGGTAATAATGGGTAGGGTGAGGTTAGGGTGAAAGAGGGAGAGACCCTGTGGTTAGAGAGTTACCTTAAAATAGATGCTTTTGAATCATGGAAAGAAGTAGTAGCCACCATTATAAAGAATCATAGAGCTTGGAATTAAATATCTTAGAAAGCAAATATATAGGCATAAAAACAAGAAAAAAATGTGCCCAGATAAAATGAGTATAATCTTATAGGTGTGTGTTTGTGGGGCAGGGGAGGTAGAGGGGAGGAAATGGAACTTTTACTCCATAAAGAACTTCTAAGCATTCCTGAAGAAAATATCAGTTCTGAGGAGAGTCTTTGAAATGCAAACACAAAAATCATTAAAATGTAAATATGAGAGTAAACAAAACATAAGAGCAAATCATAAGAGACTATACAAGAATATAAATAAAATAATATAAATAGTTTATGCTTATAATCTAATATAGGGAGATGATACAGATGTTCCCTCAGAACCCTATTATCTTTAGAAGTCATACAGGGAATTAAGAAATTGGACTGGCTTTGTTATATTTTGATGATCTTAAAAAAAGAATGGAGAAAAAAGAGGAAATACACTGGGTTGGAGTGGGAAGAGGAAGAGAGGGGAAAATCATCTCATATAATCAGGTTTCTTAATAGAAGACTACAATTGTAACCCAAGCTTGAGGAGCCTTTGAGCATGCTCAATTTGTCTGACATGAACTACAGTTTATCCCCTTACAACATGGATAAGGGTAAACTCCTTGATTAGCTGTCTTCATCTTTAAAAATGGTGAGACCTGGTGGTTGTTGTTTAGTTGTTTTGGTTGCATCTGACTCTTTGTGAATCCCCAACCCTCTCTAGTGCCCCACCCCCACCCCCACCTCCCCCCCACCCCCATCTTGGAAATAATATTGGAGTGGTTTGCCATTTCCTTCTCCAGATTATTTTGCCGATGAGGCTACTGAGACAGACAGTTAAGTGATTTGCCCAGGGTCACATGGCTAGTAAGTGTCTGAATCTGGATTTGAACTCAGGAAGATGAGTCTTCTTGACTTCAGGAATAGTATTCTATCTACTGTACTACCTAGCTGTCTTGAAAATAATTTTGTTGTTCAGCCATTCAGTCATTTCTCACTCTTTGTTACCTCACGGATCCTAGCTTTCCAGGAGTTTTTCTTGGCAAAGATACTGGAGTGGTTTGCCATTTTCTTCTGCAGTGTATCCAGTGAATCCTTTTGTCTGGCAATCAAAGGTTAAGTGACTTGCCCAGTGTCACACAATTAGGGTGTGTCTATTTACTCTTTGATTATTTAATTACTGATTTTTTTGGTATTATTTAATTCTGTATAAGGATTGGTATACTGATATGTTGTATATTATTAAATCCTGTATACACACTAGTATTAAGTTTGATGTGAGAAATCTGGAATTATTCAACTCCTACTTTCTGGTAGAAATGGTTATATTGTTCTTTGTTAATTTAAGCAAACCAATTTCTTTGTGAAAGCAAAATGTACTACAATTTTTTAGACTGAGAACTCCTGTGCCTAAAATCCACAAATAGCTCATATTTTGTGCTACTTCTCCAAATGAACCTAATTTCTTCGCGTCCCAATGGGTAAGCTTAAAATTATTTGTGGCTTGCCCAGAAGTTACAAAGATCCTTTGCGGAAGTTCAGGTGCCTTTTGGGATAAAGGACCTGGAGAAAATTGCTTAGACTTCTATTGAGATCTCCAACTGGATAACCTTATACACTGGGGAAAGCATTGGAAGTTTCCATCCAGGAAAGTTTTCTCATCTGAAAAAGGGGCAATGCCAAGTTGACCCTAGGTCCCAAATCTCTGTGGGGACAGTTCCATGTAGCTTTGAAAGTTCTGTTTGATAGGGAAGCCGATTTTCTTTGTCTTCTTTATTTCTTTTGCTTGTAGGTTGCGAAAGGCCCCTATAAGGCTAAGCAAGAAGAGGTATTTGGAAATATTGTAAAATGTGTCTTATTTTGTTGACTTATTTGGAGCACTTTGTAAACTGTTCCTTGCTCTATGAATCTGAAAAACCTTTATATTTGGAGATAATTGATTTTCATCTGTACAGGTAGTCTTGCATGTATTTGGAGACTGGATTGTATGGCTCTGAGGAAGCAAGTGAAAAGCAATTGCTTATCCCTTCTCAGGAACCATAGAGAACTGTACTGAATTTGGGATGAGGAGTATGAAAAAAAATGCATCCCTGTCTGTTGCAAGGATAGAAAATTTCAAATGGGGAAATATCTAACCTGACCTTGAGGGGCCTTTGAGCATGCCCATTTTGCCTGACACGGTCACTCTTTTCATTATCTTTTTGACTTCTCTGCTGTGCCTAGTTTAGATGCCATGAACTGAACCAGTGAGAGGGGTGTCTTGCCTCCCCCCACTCACCTATCTTTTACTCCAGCTTTGAGAAATAGGCCTGGACTTATTTGTTTCTGTTTTGTGTTCTTCATCTTCATTTTTATGTTCCAGAAGTGCTTCTCTAGGGACCCAGGAGTTTGAGCCATGGTGATATTAGATTAGAGGCAGGGTGGTACCACTAGCCAGGCCAGCATGGAAAACCTGAGAAGACAGGGTGCCTGCAACTTGAGGCTGAAAGGGGTTTTGGACTTAAAACTGTGACTATGGTCTATGGAAACCAAACTAACATATGAACCTAATTCTTTCCCCTTTCCTAGAGACTGAGTTAGTAAAAAGTTGATAGGGAAGAAGATTATGTCTCCCCTTTGTTGAGGAAGTGGTGTTTCTACATATTTGTGATTATAAATTCTGGAACAAATAATTTTTCATAGAAACTCCACAGTGCTCCTTAATCAAGAAAGGAAGGGTAGGGGAAGAGGACAATTATTGTCCTTCACTTCCCCCTGAACTGGTTAAAAGAGAAAAAGAATACAGACACACAGTGGTGCAGAAAGAAATTCATTTTACTCAATAGGGAAACAGAAATGCATGGGAGAGGAGTGAAGGTAGAATAAGAGGGAGGGTAGATAAGGAAGAATTTAGTTCTAAGAAAAATAAACTACAACTAATGAGAGTGGATCTCAGAAAAGGGGTTAAAATAAAAGAACTTATGATTGGCCTTTAGGTGAGGGAAAGAGAAAAGGAGAAGAGGAGAAGCAGATTTTGTCAGACCTGAAGCGCTGATGCAGAACACACTTTCCTTTTTCTTTATAAAGAGGGTATGGGAAACAACTAGAGGTGAAAGTAAAAGAGATGATAGAAGAAAACATAATGCTCAATTAACAATAATTACTGTGAATGTCAGTGGGATTTGCTCACCCAAAGAAATGAAAGGGGATACCAGAATGAATTAGAAAGCAGAATTCAAGAATATGTTTACTGGAAACACACTTGGAAAAAATATTCACACAGGATTAAAATAAGGGAATGAAACAAAATCTAATAAGCTTCAGCTAAAGTAAAACAAAAGAGATGGGGTATTTATTATAATTTAAGGTAAGGTAATAGCAAAAATAGACTTAGCTGAAAGACTTCACAAACAATGAATTTATATCAATATTAAATGTATCATTATTTGTCTTTCATTTTCGAAGAGGACCAATGACATCATGCTGGTGTTGTCTTGTTTTTGTTTGTTGTCTCCTTGGTTTGTTGTCTTGATTAGCCCATGAATTATATTTAAGTGAATCAGAATGATACAGAGTTGTCAGCCTCATTCTCTCTTCCAGAGTCATTGAAGTCCAGTGGCAAGACAAGAGTCAGGATGACTGGTGTTGTCCAGGATCCAGTGGTTGTCTTTGGTGTCTTCAGTGTCTGACTAGGCTCTAATTGCTCCACAGTGCCTTTTTCAGGTACCTTCATGGCCCTTGCAAAAACTGTTCTCATCTATTCATTCTACTGGGGGAAGCCTTTACATGGAGGGTAGACACCTTCCAAACTCACTGAGGGATTTGAGGCCTATCAGTTTGCCTCAACCTACTTTGGCACATCTGCCAAGATGGGTTACCAGGTTATGGCCACTGTGTGTGCTACAGCTTCTTTGAACCATAGGTGACAGTTGAGCACCAGATAGACACCAAAGGTGGATAAGCAGGGCTGTATATTAAATATGTATGCACCAAATGATGTTGCATCTAAATACTTAAATGAAAATCTAAATGAATTACATGGAGAAATTGATAAGAACTCTATAATAATGGGGAAATCCTCAATATTCCCATTTCAGATGTGTTTATATGTGTATATACATATATATGCATATATTTTTCTGCATTTGTTTGTGAGGTTTGTTCAATTTTTGTAAAGGTGTTGTACACACTACAGAATGATGTACTCTGCTCTGTTTCCATTTGCTAATCTCCAAAGGTCCATCATATCAAACTTTTCTAAAATTCTATTGGAGTCTTTAACTTCATTCTTGTTCTTTCATACTGGAAAAACTGAAAGTCATTCTGGCAGAAACTAGATATAGAACAAAGATCATGTGCCTTACATCTTTAAATGAGCACATGGCAGATGTAAAAAGTCCCATTAAAAGGAGCAGCTAGGTGGTGTAGTGGATAAAGCACTTGCCCTGGATTCAGGAGGACCTGAGTTCAAATCCGGACTCATACACTTGACACTTATTAGCTGTGTGACTCTGGGCAAGTTACTTAACCCTCATTGTCCCAAAAAACAAACAAACAAAAAAACCCCAAAAAACAAACAAAACAGTCTCATTAAAATAAATTACAGGATGTTTAATGTGATTGTACATATATAACCTATATCGGATCGATTGCTATCTTGGGATGGGGGGAGGGAAGGAAGGAAGGGAGAAAAATTTGGAACTAGAAATCTTATAAGAACAAATGTTGAAAACTATCTCTACATATAACGAGAAAATAATTAATAAAGAAAACAAATGGGTCTCTAGACAGTCTTTGTAGCTTCCCAAACCAGAAAAGCCAAACCAGTTTAATCCAGATAGGATAACATTACACAGGTGGAGTGGAGAGGTGGCTTTAAAATCTAGATTCTGGTGAACTTCTATAGCATGGTATTTTGTTGTTGTTCTCATATCTCATTTAAATTTATATTGTTAAAGCTTTAGTTAATGCACCTTAAAATTCAGCACCAATTTTGAATCAGTATAGCTCATTTAAAAAGCATAAGAAAATGAAGTGGTTAAGAATTTAACAGAAGAATTTGGAATGCAATTAAAAAATGTTTAAAATTGGTTTTGTGTGCAATTGGGGAAAATAAAATATTGTTTTTTAAAAGGCTTATGTATTTGACAAGAACACATGCATGCTCTTACTTCACTCTGATTTTTATTTCAAATACTCTGATAACAAGAAAGGTGGTTCACTTAAAACAACAACCCCAGAACCCAACACAAATTACAGGGGCAGAAAAAGAAGTCCATGGATGGAGAAGAGTTTATAAACAGACATGAGAGAGAAGATCACTGAAAGTAAAATGACCAGTACATTTTATAAAATTCAAAAGTTTTTGCACAAATAAAACCAATGCAAATAAAATTAGAAGAAATGCAAATAAATAAGGGAGTAAACTCCACAATTTTTTAATAAAAAGTTTCTCTGATAAAGGGCTTATTTTTATGTTATTTAGGACATCAAGTCAAATTTATAAGAATAATACTTTTTCATAATTGGTTAAAGTATTGCTCACAGTATATGAATAAGAATGGTTCAAAAAAATAATTCCAAGCTATCAATAGCCACATGGGAAGTAATATTCAAAATCATTAATAACAAAAGAAATTAAAAATAAAGCAATTGAGAGGTTTCATCTTGTACTTAGCAGGATCAAAGTTTATAATAAAGGAAAATGACAATTGCTGATGAACTCTGGGAAAAGTTACATTTAATGCACTGTTGGTAGAACTCTGAACTGGTCTGACTTTGGAAAACAATTTGGAACTATGGCCCTAAAGTATAAACTGTGCATACCTTTCAAGCTAGATATACCAAGATTAGTTTTATAACTAGGAAATAAAAGAAAGTGGAAAACCAATCCATATGTTCAAAAATATTTATAGCAGCTCTATTTGTGTTAGCAAAGAATTGGAAATAGAGGGCTTCCTATCAATTGAAAAGGACTGAATAAATTATGTTATATAAATGTGATAGAATTGCACTATAAGAAATGATGAAGGGGTTGGTTTTAGGGAAACCTAAGAAAACTTGAATGAACAGTTGCTGAGTGAAGAAAGCAAAATGAGGAAAACAAAGTAAAAAAAATCTTGAAAGATTATACAACTCTATAAATAGAACAACCAACCATAGTTCAGGAGGACTTATGATGAAATATGCTTACCATGTCATAATTGAGTAGCAACAGATTCAGAGTGAATACTGGGACATCTTTTCTCCAGATGTCTCACCACTGAAGGAATTTATTTTGCTTGACTATGTATGTATGTATGTATGTATGTATGTATGTATGTATGTATGTATGTATGTATATGTATATGTATATGTATATGTATATGTATATGTATATGTATATGTATATGTATATATGTGTATATCCATATCTATATCCATATCCATATCCATATCCATATCTATATCTATATCTATATCTATATCTATATCTATATCTATATCTATATCTATATCCATATCCATATCCATATCCATATCCATATCTCTATCTCTATCTCTATCTCTATCTCTATCTCTATCTCTATCTCTATCTCTATCTCTATATCCATATCCATATCCATATCCATATCCATATCCATATCCATATCCATATCCATATCCATATCCATATCCATATCCATATCCATATCCCTATCTCTATCTCTATCTCTATCTCTATCTCTATCTCTATCTCTATCTCTATCTCTATCTCTATCTCTATCTCTATCTCTATCTCTATCTCTATCTCTATCTCTATATCTATATCTATATCTATATCTATATCTATATCTATATCTATATATATCAATGCAGGAGCAGAACAGAGGTGAGAGGGAGAAAAGGTCGATTTTAATTGGAAAATATTTTTAATATTTTTAAAATCTATTTTCTTGAAATTATTGTTAGTGATGTTAATGAATTTAAGACTCAGCAGAATATAATAGGCTTAAACTGCATCCCTGGGCAATTCTATGTTTTGTATTAATGATCCTTGACATCACTGAGTTATTAATATGTTTAAAATAGAAACTGTTTTCCATATGGTTTTAAAATACTCTGTCATTCTCATTATGTCCAGATATCTTTAATATGTTTGCATTAGCTGACAAAGAATTGAATGTGGAACTGAGTCAAGGGCTTTATAATGATAAAAATGGTATAAATTTTAAGCATTTTTGCATGACTTTTCCCCCCATAATCATCAAATCAACAGTATTGCTCTCTTCTCAGCTAGTACTTTTTAGAGGACCCTTTTTTGCTCATCAGCCAATATATTGCTTGTTGTAACACTACATATTTTGGGGTGATAAATACTGTGAATATTTTATATGAAGCATGTAAACATATAATCATTCTATTTTTTATGGACTCAGTATGCTTAAATGTTGGTAGTAGATATACGATATGTTCTATAAAAAATGTGGGATCAGGCTTATGTATGAAGGGGAAAAAACTATTAAAGTGTTTTAGTAGGAAATCATATGCCACTGTGAAACTTTAAACCTATAATTAGGGAACTTATCCAACTCTCATGTTTTTCAATTTTGAAGAGAAGGTAGTTTTAATCACACCCCTTAATGTGACTCCTTCATTATTGATTATATTAACAGTCAACATGTCTTTTACTTCTTGAGACAATAAAAATGACCAAAAAGTTTCCACATATTCTTTCTTTAGGGTTTCTATGTGTCTCCTCTTATGACTTTATTTCTCAAGTCTCTAGTAACATTTTTGATTGATGTCATCATCAGAGGGTCATACGTCTAGGATATTAGAGGCCATTTAGTTAAACTACACTATTTTGCAGATAGGGAAACTGAAGTATAGGGAGCCTAACAATTGTCCAAGGTCAAAAAGGGCAGTAAACATGTTTAGTTGTTTTTTTGTTTATTTGTTTTGCACTACTTTGAGTTTTATCACCTTCACTTTTAACTTTTGCTTTCAATAACCAATTAAGATAATTTAGAATTTCTGGTATACTTTGGTATTTTATATTCTATATCATTTTTCCTTGTTGTTTGCCTTTTTTATTGAGGTTCTAAAAGTCATAGGAATGAGGAGGGGTCCACTGGAAAGGATACACACACACATGCACACACGTGTGTGTGTATGTATATGTGTATATATAGTTATAGATAGACTTTCTTTTAATTAAGTTAAAAATGAGATACTATATATAATGTGCACATGTATATGTGTGTATATGTATATATACACTCTGTTTAACCAAGTTAAACTGGATATCTATCATCTATCTATCTATCTATGTAATCTGTCTATCTGTCTATCATCTATCCATCCATCCATCCATCTCTGTCTACCTATCTACATGTATGTAGTTGTTGTCCTTCATTCTCAAAGAGGAACTAAATGACATGACTTATGTTAGGGTCAAAGTACAGTGTACAAAGTACCACAGGTCAGGTACAAATAGTCTATATGAACATTTAGAGTGGAGATATCTCTTAATTTATGCATCTCATGGGGGAGCTAGATGGCGCAGTGGATAGAGCACTGGCCCTGGAGTCAGGAATACCTGAGTTCAAATCCAGCCTCAGACACTTAACACTTATTAGCTGTGTGACCCTGGGCAAGTCACTTAACCCCAATTGCCTCACTAAAAAGAAAAAAAAATTATGCATCTCATATTTCTTTTGAGGTACTGAAATTCTACTTTGTTCATAGTTTGCTCATAGAGCATAGAACCTTCTTTGATGTGGATGTACAATGCTGAATGGTCCTATGCCAGTGTCTACCGTGTCTCTTGATCAATTCCAAAGTTCTTCAGAGATACTTTGAAAGTACCCTTGTATCACTTTTTCTGACCTCCATGTGAGAGTTTGCTTTCTGTGAGTTCTCCATAAAATAGTCTTTTAGGCAAACACACTTTTGACATTCCAAAAACAAGACCAGCCCATCAGGGTTACATTACCCACAGTAGCATTTGAATATTTGATGATTCAGCTCAAGAAAGGACCTCAGTGTCTGGTACCATATCTTGCCAGGTGATCTTCAGAATCTCCCTAAAACAATAAAAATGGAAGCAATTCAGTTTCAGGAAATGGTGCTAGTAGACTGTCTAGGTTTCACAGGCATATAGCAAGGAGGTCAGCACAATGGTTCTGTAGACCTTCAGTTTGGTGGATAGCCTAATACCTCTTCTCTCCCACATTTTCCTTTTGAGCCTCCCAAACACTGAGCTATCTCTGACAATGTGTGTGTCAAACTCACCCTCTATGTGTACATCTCTGGAAAGTATACTGCCAAGACAAGTGAACTTATTCAGAGAATTTAAAATTTCTCCATTTTCTGTAATGGATGGTTTTATGTATGGATGGTGTGATGCTATCTGATGGAGAACCTCTGTTTTCTTGGGCTTAAATGTCAGGTCAAAATTAGCACAAGCTACAGAGAATCTATCAATACATTGTTGCATCTCCACCTCAGAGTTTTCACTGAGTGCCTATGTATTATACACATAAACACACACATAACAGCCTTAACATATGTTACAGTTTTTAAAATTGTGTGTATATGTATGTGCATGTACATGTGTATGTATATGTACACGGCACGGTATGTGCATGTGTACTATAGAGGAGGGAATGAAGTAAATAAAATCTTATCTGGAGAGACATGATTGACTGGGAGAGAGGAGCCCCAAGTTTAAAGATTATAGTTTTACCTTGTATTGAAAGATAAGTCACTGTGTTGCATGTCAGTTTGCAAGAGTTTGTATTACTAATTTCCTGCTTTTATCAAAGTAAAGAGACTAAGTTGCTTAAAGCAAAGAAAACTATTGTGTTTTTTAGTTCTAATGTGGTCCATATGTTTCTGACTCATTTACACTCGTAAATAGCTTGGCAAAAGACTGTGATCTGATTAGCAAATTAAGCTTCTAACTTTGCAATTATCTCCCACAAGCACAGATGTTAGTAAAACCTGTTAACCCAATGCACCTTTTCCTACTTTAATTTTGAATACTAAATTCTCACACATAGTTACCTCAAGACTCACCTTTCCTAAAACAACTCACTTAATAAAAATCTATGGATTCCTCCAGGTGGAGAGAAGAAGCAAATAAGGGATAGGCTGAAATCCATGTCTAAAAGAGGGAGATGAGTGGAGTCCCTGATGGTACTTGGTAGTTTGGGAGTTGGAACTGGAGTGGGGAAGGTTACTGAAAACCAGGAACTGGGGCTATAGCCTGAGAGAAGCATTGAACTAGGCCTACCATTGTTGGTGGAGTGGGCAAGGAGTACAGGTGAGAGGTAGTAATAAAGGTTTGAACTAAGTAAAGGCTTTGTGAGTGCAAAGAAGGGTCATATATGAGTTGGTAAAGGGTTAGAACTAAGAGGATCTGGCAACTCATGTATAAGAAGGAGAGAGAAGGGTCAAGGAATTATAGGTGTGAAGATATAGCTTTGAAGAGACACTACTATTTCAGAGGGAGTGTTGCTACCACACTGTTTGCTTTATCCAAAAGGAATCAGCAAAATATCAAAGCCCCGTCAGAACACAGCTATAACTAGTTGTGCAAAAGTCAGTGTGGGGTATCAGATAGGCAGAGATATCAAGCTCACAGGTGGCAGGGAGAAACTCCCCCAAGGAAACAGAAGAAAATGGAGTTTGGGAAATGTTTAACAAAAATACAAAATATTACAGATAATGTCAATTTGTGGTTTTCTAAGTCCATATGTGGCCAGGGATATGTTTCTGTTTAAGTCTGATGCCATTGTAAAATTAAGAGTTTTGACTCAATGGTTTTTAAGGTCCTTTCTACTTCTAAATTGATGATCTGATGAACTTGTAGTTTCCCCATGGTTTCAGTTACAGTTTTCTGCTTCCCAGGTTTTTCTTTAGTTTCTCTTTTTGGGTCAGTACATGAGTTCTTGGCACATTGATAAATACCTTAGCTACTAGCTATATTTCTAACTAGATCCTTGGTCTTAAGGGGTGGCAATGTGTTTCAATGGAAAGGTAACTTGCTTGGGAGTCCAAGGAGCTGATTTTGAATCATAGCATGCCAACTCCTGCCTTGATAACTCTTATTTTCTCAACTGAAAAAATGGTGGAGTTAGACTAGAGTCTAAGGTTTCTTACAGATTAGAACCTATAATCTTGTGATACATGCATCCTATCCTCAAGTAGACTTTTCTCCAAATGACACTTCCAGCCCAGTTAATTGTCACTCAGAACAACAAAGTGACCTTCCCTTTTGGCCCAGGAAGGACTAACTTTTCTCCATTAGCTTCTTTGATCCTTCCACTCTGGTCTGTCACCCAACTCTTATTAACTCTTAATTACTAGCACTGAAAAATAAAGAATGCCACCAGACATATTTGCACTAAATTAAAAAAAACACAAAATTTTTAGGTCTATGCTATGGTAAATGCTTCTTTACTGATATATTAGGAGCTTGTTAAGAAACAAGGAGCGGGGCAGCTAGGTGGTGCAGTGGATAAAGCACTGGTCCTGGATTCAGGAGTTCCTGAGTTCAAATCCGGCCTCAGACACTTGACACTTACTGTCTGTGTGACCCTGGGCAAGTCACTTAACCCCTATTGCCCCACAAAAAAATAAAATAAAAATAAAGAAACAAGGAGCAAAGAATAAATAAAAGCAAAGCACTTTTCTTTATATCAATGTAGAGAATATTCTTTCTTTGTCATCTATCCATATAAATGTATATATAAGGATACATATTATATACATGTGTGTGCACATATGTGTGATTGAGAGAAGAAACCATAGTGAATTGTTTGAAATGACACATTGGAATAAACATCAAGGTCTTGCAAAAACATGTAACCACCTTCAGAAAGATGTCAAGTATTATTCAGTATAGATAATCACAAAGAATTCACTTTCAAAAAAACCCTATAATTCTATTGTGGGAAGCTCCAACTTATAGGGTACTATTAAGGAAAAATAAATTTTTGTAATGAGCTCTGAGTGATAGTCACTGTGTTCCTGATCAATCTGGAGCAAGGTATACCTGGAAGACTTCAAATTCTCTCTCAAACCTCAGTTGCTTATCTGTGAGACAAAACTATACCCATTGAAGAGAAAGGGCAAAAAGAGGAAAAAAGTAAAATCTCTTCTGTAGCAGCTAATATCAAATGGCAAATAAGAGTCCGACTGCCCACATGTACTCATCAGACAACATCCCTTTGCAGGTCAAGTTGTCAATGTTTGATCCTATTTAATTAATTCATATTAATTGTTTTTCCACATGCTCTGTCCTATAACACCTCATTACCTTAGAGTATCTCCAGATCTTGTCCTTTCCCCACAATTGGAAAAAAATACTCAGGTGGCACAAGCAATGGTGTGCTGGACAGAATAGTATGTTGTCAGAAATATGTAAGTTCAAATCTTGATGCTGAAAGTTCTGTAGGTTTATGACTGTAGGCAATTCATTTAACTTCTTTTGCCTCAGTTTCTTCATCTATGAAGCAGAGATAATAATACCACCTAATTCATAGGATTGTTCGTAGTATTAAGTAAGACAACAAATATAAAGTGCATCACAAAACTTAAAGCACTTCTTAAATAATAGCTATTATTATTAGAGAGAGACTACATCCCAATTCATTAATCTGACTACTCTGCATTTTTCTTTTTTCCCATTTGGTATTGTCTAACTCCATTATATTATGTGGGCTCTGAAAATTTAGAACCTATGAAGAAATTTTGAGCATATTTTGTGGATCTGATTATTGAGAAAGATAAAAAGTTCCAAAGCCAATATTCCTTATGAGAAATTAAATCTTACAGTTGTTTCCTTTTCCTAGGGCCTTTTAGACCAGCAAATTATAGAAGAGAATTTAAGAGTCTAATTGACAAGAGAATGAAAAAATCATGGCCATTTTGTGGTCTATGTATATTTCATATTAGTTTAGATTCATCTACCTAGCAAAATTTCACACTGCTTGTCCTCTAGGGCCATGTACTTATTCAAGGAAAAAAAAATGACATTAACTTGAAATATTTCTGTTATCTAAGCAAACACAAAAGGGGAGGATAATACCATGCATTCATAATGATTAAGTAATACTTCTGTGATATCATTTATTTACATTTCTTTGGGGAGTCTTTAAAGTTGACACTTCATCATAAAACAAAGCAATGTATGCACACAATGAGCTTTATGTTGGTTTCCAACCAATACATCCTAACAACATTGCTGCTGTTGTTTATGACATGTTACAGTCACCTAACAGTTTGCTTTTTAAATTGGAAATGGATTTTAATGGCAACAGAATGGGGTGACAGACAGCTGGAGAACTGCTGCTAGAAAAGGGGGGTTAAATGGAAGTTAAACTTACATATAATCACAATGATTGATAGCTTCCTAATTCCAATTTCTTGCAATTTACATACACAAGGAAATCTATGTGACTTTGAGGTAAATATAAAAAGGCCCCAGGGAAAACTTGAGGTCAATAAGAGACCGGCAACACTTTCTTACTCAAGGATAAATTGAAGATGTAATGATTGAAAAGAAGTTTTTATAATTCTCCCTAGATGATTATTTTGAAACCTCTCAAAGGAATCTTACTACTATATTATGGATCCCAGGCTCCCTCCCTCTCAGGCTTTCCTTCTTTTTTTCTTTCTTCTTTTTTTTTGTGGGGCAATGAGGGGTAAGTGACTTGCCCAGGGTCACACAGCTAGTAAGTGTCAAGTGTCTGAGGCCAGATTTGTACCAGGTCCTCCTGAATCCAGGGCCAGTGCTTTATCCACTGTGCCACCCATCTGCCCCAATAACCACCATTCTTATGCTAGAAAAAAGGAGGGGGCATCTGGGTGGTGCAGTGGATAGAGCACTGGCCCTGGATTCAGAAGTACCTGAGTTCAAATCTGGCCTCAGACACTCGACACTTACTAGCTGTGTGACCCTGGGCAAGTCACTTAACCCCAATTGCTTCACTAAAAAAAAAATAAAATAAAATAATGGTGGTCATTTATAGCACCAGAGATCCTGTACCAGGAATCATTTAAGGAATCAAATCAAAAAGCAGTAATTTTACTCCTTTTATGTGCCCCACATTGTGCTAGGCACGAGAGATAAAGGTAGACATTTTAAAAGTATATGCCTTCAATGAGCTTACATTCTGTTGGTAAGTGAGTCGAATAGGGAGGACTACAACAAAGGAAGACTTAAAAACTCAGGAAAAGGATTGAAATAAAATGACCAAAATGATAAAGACCATGGTGGGACTTTTCACATGATAAAGTAGACCTAAGTTTAAATGTTTGTGTGAGGGGGTAATTATATCTTCACATTGCTACCCCAGAAATGGTTGACAAATTTTGGTCAGAATGCAAAAATTTTTCTTTCTTTTTTGTTTTTAATGGTTTTCTACCCTTTTCAAATTCTTCCCATGAATCATGTTGGAATAAGTAAAGTGACTAGTCCTATAAAGTATGGATGGAAAATTGGAATATTCATCAACTAAAGTACATCACCCATTTCTGAACTCTCTTCCCTTCTCTCTCCCCAATTCACTCTCTTGAGGGAATACTTGAGCCATAAGAAAATGTATATTTGTATACATGTATGTAAATATATGCAACTATATGTAAATATATGTGTGTGTGTATGATATTCATGTACATGTATGGTATATTCTTTTTTTAATAAAGTATTTTTCCAGTTACATGTAAATATAGTTCTCAACTTTTGTTTATACAAGCTTTCCAATTTCAGAATTTTCTCTCTCCCTCCTCTCCCTCTCGCCCTCCCCTAGACAGCAGGTAATCTGATATAGGTTATATATATATATATATATATATATATATATATATATATATATATATATATATATATATATATATCACATTAAACATATTTCTGCATTAGTCATATTATAAGAGAAAAATCAGAGGAATGAGGAAAAACCTCAAAATAGAAAAACAACAGCACCAAAAACAAAAGAAATATTATAGTTCAATCCATACTCCACAGTTTTGTTTTGTTTTCATGGATTTGGAGATCCTCTTCCATCATGAGTCCCCTAGAACTCTTCTATACCATTGCATTGGTGAGAAGAATACAGTCCATCACAGTAGATCAACACACAATGTTGATGATACTGTGTACAATGTTCTTCTGGTTCTGCTCATTTCACTCATCATCAGCCCATGCAAAGCCTTCCAGGTTTCTCTGAACTCCTCCTGCTCATCATTTCTTACAGCACAATAGTATTCCATTGTATTCATATACCACAACTTGTCCAGCCATTCTCCAATTGAGGGGCATCCCCTCAACTTCCAATTCCTTGCCACCATATAAAGAGCAGCTGTAAATAATTTTGTACATGTGGGTCCTTTTCCCTTTTCCATAATCTCTTTGGGAAAAAGACCCAAAACTGGTATTGGTGGGTCAAAGGGTATGCACAGCTTTATAGCCCTTTGGGCATAATTCCAAATTGCTCTCCAGAATGGTTGAATCAGTTCACAGCTCCACCAACAATGCATTAGTGTTCCAATTTTCCCACAGCTTCTCCAAAATTTATTATTTTCTTTTTTTGTCATTTTAGCCAATCTGATAGGTGTCAGGTGGTACCTCAGAGTTTTTTTTTAATTTTTAATTTGCATCTCTCTAATCATTAGAGATTTAGAGCATTTTTTCATATGGGAATAGATAGCTTTGGTTTCTTCATCAGAAAACTGCCTGTTCATATCCTTTGACCATTTCTCAATTGGGGAATGACCTGGATTCTTATAAATTTGATTTAGTTCCCAATATATTTTAGAGATTAGGCCTTTATCAGAAGTACTGGCCATAAAAATTGTTTCCCAGCTTTCTGCCTCCATTCTAATTTTGTACGCATTACTTCTGTTTGTACAATTTTTTTTTAATTTAATGTAATCAAAATCATGCATTTTGCATTTTATTAAATACTCTATCTCTTGTTTGGTCATAAACTGTTTTCCTTTCCAAAGATCTGAAAGGTAGACTATTCCTTTCTCTCCTAGTTTACCTGTGGTATCACCTCTTATGTCTAAATCATGTATCCATTTTGCCCTTATTTTAGTATAAGGTGTCAGATGTTGGTCTATGCCTAATTTCTGTCATACTATCTTCCAGTTTTCTTATCCAGCAGTTTTTGTCAAATCCTGAGTTCCTATCCCATGTAACGATTAGAATGATGCCACCTGCTGGAGACTTACTGTAGAAAAGCTGAGCCATGAGGTGAACGTCTCTGAGGGCAAGACCATGCATGTTTTCTTTGGCATCAGGAAGTGACATTTGCTGGTGGGAGGAAGAAGGGGGAGCCTGGCGCTCTGACTCGCTCTCTTTCCTGTTGACTCTGGTAGAGAGCAGAGCTAGGAATGCTCTCTCCCTTTAATAGATAGATGAATGCAGGCCTTTTTCTCTCTTTCTTTACCAAATTCTTATTCTTCTTAATAAATGCTTAAAAGTCTAACTCTTGCTAAAGCTTATAATTTATTGGTGACCACTCATTAGATATTTTAGACAGACTAGGTAGAATTTTAGCTTTAACACCCAGAAGCTGGAGTTTTGGGGTTTATCAAAGACGACATTACTAGTGTCATTTACTACTGTGTTTCCTGTGCCTAGCCTATTCCATTGATCCTCCACTCTATTTTTTAGCCAGTACCAGATAGTTTTGATGACTGCCACTTTATAGTAAAGCTCTAGGTTTGGTACAGCTAACCCACCTGCCTGTGCATTTTTTTTTCATTATTTCCCTTGATATTCTTGACTTTTTGTTTTTCCAGATGATGTTATTTTTTCTAGCTCTATAAAATAATTTTTAGGTAGTCTGAGTGGTATGGCACTGAACAAGTGAATGAATTTACATAGAATTGTCATTTTTACTATATTAGATCAGATTATCCATGAGCAATTGATATCTTTCCAATTATTTAGATCTGATTTGATTTGTGTGAAGAGTGTTTGGTAATTGTTTTCATAGAGTTCCTTGGTTTGTCTTGGCAAGTAGACTCCCAAGTATTTTATATTATGCACTGTTACTTTAAATGGAATTTCTCTTTCTATCTCTTGCTGCTGGACTTTGTTGGTCATGTGTAGAAACGCTGATGATTTATGTGGATTTATTTTATATCCTGCTACTTTGCTAAAGTTGTTAATTGTTTCAAGTAATTTTTGAGTTGGTTCTCTAGGATTCTTTAAGTATACCATCATATCTGATAGTTTTATTTCCTCCTTGCCTATTCTAATTCCTTTAATTCCTTTTTCTTCTCTGATCACTAACAATAACATTTCTAGTACAATATTAAATAATAGAGGTGATAATGGGCATCCCTGTTTCACCCTTGAACTTATTGGGAAGGCCTCTAACTTATTTCCTTTTCATATAATGCTTGCTGATGGTTTTAGGTAGATACTATTTATTATTTTAAGGAAAGCTCCACCAATTCCTAAGCTCTCTAGCATTTTTATTAGGAATGGGTGCTGTGTTTTGTCAAAAGCTTTCTCTGCATCTATTGAGATAATCACATGATTTTGGTTAGTTTTCTTATTGATGTGGTTGATTATGTTAATAGTTTTCCTAATGTTGAACCAGCCCTGCATTCCTGGGATAAATCCCACCTGGTCATAGTGTGTTATCCTGATGATCACTTGCTGTAATCTCCTTGCTAATATCTTATTTAAGATTTTAGCATCAATATTCATTAGGGAAATTGGTCTGTAATTTTCTTTCTCTGTTTTTGCTTTGCTTGGTTTTGGTATCACCACCATATTTGTGTCATAAAACGAATTTGGGAGAACTCCTTCTTCACCTATTTTCCCAAATATTTTGCATAATATTGGAATTAATTGTTCTTTAAATCTTTGGTAGAATTCACCTGTAAACCCATCTGGCCCTGGGGATTTTTTCTTAGGGAGTTCATTAATGGCTTGTTCAATTTCTTTTTCTAATATGGGCTTATTTAAGAATTTTATTTCCTCTTCAGTTAACCTGAGCAGTTTGTATTTTTGTAAATACTCATCCATTTCATTTAGATTGTCAAATTTATTGGCATACAGTTGTGCAAAATAATTCCTAATTATTGATTTAATTTCCACTTCATTGGTGGTAACATCATCCTTTTCATTTTTGATACTGGTAATTTGGTTTTCTTCTTTCTTTTTTTAATCAAATTGATTAATATTTTATCAATTTTATTGTTTTTTTCATAAAACCAGCTCTTAGTTTTATTGATTAATTCTATAGGTTTTTTTTTTTTTTGCTTTCAACCTTATTAATTTCTCCTTTAATTTTCAGGATCTCTTGTTTAGTATCTACTTGGGGATTTTTAATTTGTTCTTTTACTAGCTTTTTAAGTTGCATGCCCAATTAATTAATCTCCTCTTTCTCTTTTTTATTCATGTAAACATTTAGAACTATAAATTTTCCCCTAAACACTGCTTTAGCTGCATCCCATAGATTTTGGGATGTTGTCTCATTATTTTCATTCTCTTGGATATAGTTATTGATTGTTTCTATGATTTGTTGTTTTCCCCATTCATTCTTTAGAAAGACATTATTTAGTTTCCAATTGATTTTGTCTACTTTTCCCTGGCTCTTTCTTACATGTAATTTTTATTGCATCATGATCTGAGAAGGATGCGTTTACTATTTCTGCCTTTCTGCATTTGACTATGATGTTTTTGTGCCTTAATACATGGTCAATTTTTGAAAATGTGCCATGTACTGCTGAGAAAAAGGTATATTCCTTTGCATCCCCATTCAATTTTCTCCAAACGTCTATCATGTCTAACTTTTCTCGTAATCTATTCACCTCTTTAACTTCTTTCTTATTTATTTTTCAGCTAGATTTATCTAATTCTGAGAGGAGGAGATTCAGATTCCCCACTAGTATAGTATTACTGTCTAATTTGTCTTGTAACTCATTTAACTTTTCCTCTAAGAATTTGGATGCTATACCACTTGGTGCATACATATTTAATATTGATATTGCTTCATTATCTATAGTACCTTTTAGCAACATGTAGTTTCCTTCCTTATCTCTTTGAATGATATCTATTTTTGCCTGTGCTTTGTCTGAGATAAGGTTTGCTACCCCTGCTTTCTTTTTACTTTAGCTGAAGCATAATATATTCTGTTCCAGCCTTTTACCTTTACTCTTTGTGTATCTCTCTGCTTCAAATGTGTTTCTTGTAAACAGCATATTGTAGGATTCTGGTTTTTAATCCACTCTGCAATTCACTCCCATTTTATAGCAGAGTTCATCCCATTCACATTCACAGTTATTATTACTGTCTATTCCCCTCCATTCTATTTACCCCCTTTGTACTTTTCCCTCCTTCTTTCACCCTATTCCTCCTCACCGACGTTTTACTTCTTACCCCTGCCTCTCCCAATCTGCCCTCCCTTTTTACCACCCCCTTCCCTTTTCTTTACCCTCTTCTCCCTTGCTTTTGTCCTCCCTTCTATAAGCCCCCCCTTTGCCTTCCCCTTTTACTTCCCTAAAGAATGAGCTAAGTTTCTTTATCCCAATGAACATATATGTTATTCCCTCTTTGAATCAAATCTAGTGAGGGTAGGGTTGAAACAATGTTCACTCCTCCTTTCTTTCCCTCTATTGTAATAGGTTTTTTTCACATCCTCATATGATGTAATTCACCCCATTCCACCTCCCCTTTCTTCTCCTCCCCATAGACTCCCTATTTAACCCCTTAATTTTCTATGTATTATCACCTCAAAGACAGTTTATATTTATATCCTCTGTATATAGTCCTTCTCTCTGCCCAAATACATTTACAATTCTTAAGAGTTATGGGTATTATCTTCCCATGTAGGGATGTAAACAGTTTAACCTGATTGAGTAACTTTTTTCCCCTCTGTTTACCTTTATAAACTTCTTTTGAGTCTTGTATGTTAAGATCGAGTTTTCTATTCAGTTCTGGTCTTTTCATCAGGAAACATTGAAAGTCCCCAATGTCATTGAATGTCCATCTTTTCCCCTGAAAGAGAATCTAGGTTTTGCTGGGTAATAGATTTGGCCAAATGAATTTTTTAAGGCATTGTTTTCTTTTTCTTTTTCTTTTTTTTTACATATAAGGTTTTTTATTTTTTCCGTTACATGTAAAGATAGTTCTCAACTTTTGTTTATACAAGCTTTACAATTTTAGATTTTTCTCCCTCCCTCCCCTCCCTCCCCCCTCCCCTAGACAGCAGGTAATCTGATATAGGTTATATCTATATATCTATATACATATACATATATATATATATACACACACACACATATATATATATATACACATAATAACATTAATCCTATTTCTGCATTAATCCTGTTACAAGAGAAAAAATCAGAGCAGTGATGCAAAACCTCAAAATAGAAAAAAAAAAAAACAACAGCACCCAAAACAAAAGAAATAGTATGGTTCAATCAGCATCTATACTCAACAGTTCTTCTTTTTTTTTTTTTTTCCTTGGATTTGGAGATCCTCTTCTATCATGAGTTCCCTGGAACTCTTCTGTACCATTGCATTGGTGAGAAGAATATAGTCCATCACAGTAGGTCAACACTCAATGTTGATGATACTGTGTACAATGTTCTTCTGGTTCTGCTCATCTTACTCATCATCAGCTCACATAAGACCCTCCAGGTTTCTCTGAACTCCTCCTGCTCATCATTTCTTACAGCACAATAGTATTCCATTGTATTCATATACCACAACTTGTCCAGCCATTCCCCAATTGATGGACACCCCCTCAACTTCCAATTCCTTGCTACCACGTAAAGAACAGCTATAAATATTTTTGTACATGTGGGTCCCTTTCCCCCTTCCATGATTTCTTTGGGAAAAAGACCTAAAAGTGGAATTGCTGGGTCAAAGGGTAAGGCATTGTTTTCTTCAGTGTGATTATGCACCTTTTTTTTTCCATTTGGCCAGATGAATTTTTTAAGGAATTGTTTTCTTCAGTCAATCTTTGTGCTTCCTTTTCCAAGCTGCTGATTCTTTTTTCATAGTTTTCTTATTTTGCTTTCATTTCTCTCCCCATTTTTTCTTCTACCTCTCTCAATTGATTTTTGAAATCCTTTTTGAGGTCTTCCAGGAAGGTTTTTTGTTCTTGAGACCAATTCACCTTCCCTTGTGAGGATTCACATGTATGCAATTTGAGGGTATTGTCCTCATCTGACTTTGTGTTTGCCTCTTCCCTGTTGATACAGAAGTTTTCAATGGAGAGGGCTCTTTTTGCTTCTTACTCATTATTGCAGCTTATTTATTTATTTTTCTAAGTTGATGTCTTCTCTGTGGGCACCAGGGCTCCTGTTTTGTGCTTCTTCTGCTGTGTCCCCAGCTTTTTACACTGAGGCCTTTATGGTGTGTGGTTATCCCGCCCTGAACTTCCTATCTGAGCGAGTTGAGGTCAGTGGCCCTAGTTGTGCCTATCCTGTTCGTGCCCCTCCAGCTGGCAATTTGCCCTCTTGGCTGGTGCAGGTAGATTTTTCCACTGTCCTGCTGGGCCACCAGATTTTTGAGCCAGTATCCAGGGGCTTCAGTTGTTTGGCTGTGGCCCGCAGCTTCTTGCTGACTTGGCCCGACCCTATCGGCACTGGGCTGCTGCCCTGTGCTGTGCCTCCCATTTGCCTGAGCCAGACCGACCTTTCCTGAAGTCTTCTAAATTATCTCTGGTTGGAAGACTGTGTCTCTCTGTCTCTTTGCAGGTTCTGTAGTTTCAGAATCTGTCCAGAGGCTTGATTTAATGTTCTTTTTGAGGGAACAGAAGAAGGAGAGCTCAGGCAGCTTGCTGATTCCTCCCTGCCATCTTGGCTCCACCCCCCCTTACTTTATTTTCAAAGTCCTTTTTGAGAACTTCTGTGGTCTGAGACAAATTCATATTTTTCTTGGAAGTTATGGATGTAGCAGCTTTGACTGTTTTATTTTCTTCTGTGGGTGTATTTTGATCTTCCTTGTCACCAAAGAAACTTTCCAGGGTCGGAATTTATTTTTTTTCTGTTTGCCTATTTTCCCAGTCTATTTCTTGACTTTTGAATCCTTCTGAAGTGAGGCGCTTCTTCCAAGGTGGAGGGTGCACTGTCCCAAGCTTCAGGGGGTTTGAGCAACTGTTCTCTGAGATACATCTAGGAATTTGTAAGTTCCTATTTCCTCCAAGATGGTATGATTCAAGGAGAGGGACATTCACCACTCCCCTGGCCTGTGCTCTGGTCTGGAAGCCACCACACACCCAATTCTCTGTCCCCTAACTCAGAACCAAAATCTGCTCCACTGTGGTTGCAAGCTCCAGTATGCTTATGCCCTTCCCCTGCCTAGGCTACCACCCAAGACTGTGACCCATATCCAAGCACTGGCAAAACAACAGTGTCTACTTTCAGTGCCAGCAAAGGGACCCCTGTAATCTCCCCCTGGACAACTGCTCGACTCACTCACCATTGGTGAGCTAAGTTGCCGAACCAGCCACTGCCGCAGCTCATTCAGAGGCTCTCAAAGCCTAGTTCTCTGGGGTGGCCTACCTGGATCTGTGTGCCTTGGCCTGTACAGGGCTGCACTACACTCTCACCCCAGTATAACAGACCTTTCCTGCAGACCTACTAAGCTGTCTTTGGCTGGAAAAAGATTTCACCCTATCCTTTTGTGGGTTCTACTGCTCCAGGAATTGTCTCATGGCATTATTTGAAGGTATTTAGAGGGGTTTTGAGGAAAGCTCAGGTAAGTCACTGCCTTTCCTGTGTCATCTTGGTTTTGCCCCTCAGCACCCAAATTTTTTTTTCTCTCTCTCCCTGAACTCTTATCTCTGTGAGATAGTAAGCCATCTAATACAAGTTGTCACTATATTGGTCATGTTGTGAAAGAAGATACAGACCTAAAGAGGAAAAACACACACACACAAAATAAAGAAAGTGAAAAAATAGCATGCTTTGATCTACATTCAAACTCCATCATTTCTTTCTTTGGAAGTGGATAGCATTTTCCATCATGAGTCTTTGGAATTGTATTATCAGTTATGCTGATATTTTCCTAATATTGACCCAGGACTGCATTTCTGGTATAAATTTCAACTTGTCATAATGTATGATCCTACTGATATACTGCTATGATATCTTTGCTAGTATTTAATTAATTAATTTTTTGCATCAATAGTCAATATAGAAATTGGTCTATACTTTCATTTTTTTTCTGTTTTGGCTCTTCCTGTTTTAGGTTACAAGAAATTGGTAGCACACCTTCTACACCTATTTTTTTTCCCCAAATGCTTTCTATAATATTGGACTTAATTGTTCTTTGGATGTTTGGTAGAATCACTTGCAAATCTAGCTGTCTCTGGGGAATTTATCTTATGGATGGGGTTATTTATGTATGCTATTTCCTTTTCAGTTAAATTAGGCAATTTGTATTTTTTATAAATATTCTTCCATTTCTCTTAGATAAAAGATTTATTGGCATACAGTTGGGCAAGATAGCCTCAAATTATTGTTTTAATTTCCTCTTCATTGGTGAATCCTTCCTTTTCATTTTTGATACTGGTAATTTAGTTTTCTTCTTTCTTTTTTAAAAAATTAAATTAACCAATGATTCATTTGTTTTATTGCTTCCCACCCCATAAAGGTGACTCCTAGTTTTGATTTTTAATTAAATGGTTATCTTACTTTGAATTTTATTAATCTCTCTTTTGATTTTGGGATTTTTAATTTGTTCTTCATCTTGGCATTCTTTGTTAGTTGCATTCCCAATACATTGATCTGCTCTTTCTCTATTTTATTGATATAAAGATTTAGAAATATAAATTTCCCCCTAAATACTGCTTTGGCTGCATCCCATAAATTTTCATATGTTGTCTTATTTTTGTCATTCTCTTTAATGAAAGTATTGATTGTTTCTATCATTTGTTCTCTGACTCATTCATCAGGATCAGATTATTTAGTTTCCAATACATTTCTTATTTGTCTTTCAATATGCCTTTATTAAATGTAAATTCATTGTATTATATGAAAATAATGAATTTAATATTTCTGCCTTTCTGAATTTGATTGTAACATTTTTATGCCTTAATACATGGTCAGTTTTTGCATAGGTATCATGTATGACATGAAAAAAATGTATTTTCTTTTTTATCCCCATCCAATTGTCTCCAAAGATCTATAATATCTAACTTTTTCTAAGTTGTATTTGATTCCTTAATTGCTTTCTTTTTTAATTTTGTAGTTATATTTATTCAGTTCTGACAGGGAAAGTTGAGTTTCCCAACTAGAATAGTTTTACTGCCCATTTCCTCTTGTAACTCAGTTAAATTCTTCAAAATTTGGATGCCATACCATTTGGTGAATATATGTTTAGTATTGATATTACTTCATTTTCTATAGCATTTATTTTAGCAAGATGTAGTTTCTTTCCTTATCTTTTTAAATTAGATCTATTTTTGCTTATGCTTTATCTGAGATCATGATTGTTTTCCCTGCTTTTTAAAAAAATTTCAGCTGACACATAATATGTTCTGCTCCAGCCTTTTACCTTTCTTGTGTGTGACTATTTGCTTCAAATGATGGTTTTTAATCCACTCTGCAATCCATTTCCATTTTATGGGTAAGTTTTTGCCATTCACATTCATAGCTATGATTATTAACACTGTATTTCCCTCTCTCCTATTTTCCCCTGATTTATACTTTTCTTTCTCTCTCACAGTGTCCCTCCTCACTAGTGGACACTGCCTCCCTTAATCTGTCCTTCCTTCACTTAACCACCTTCCTTTGCTTGTCACCCTCCCCACTTACTTGACATAAATTTCTATACCCAACTGAGTGTTTATGACATTCCTTCTTTAAGCTATCTCTGTTGAGAGTAAGGTTCATTGAAGCTCACCCCTCTACTGTAATGTCTTTCATGACTCTTCATGTAAGATAAATTACCTCATTCTCCCTCTCTCTTCCCTCTTCTCCCAGTGCCATCCTCTTTCTGACTTCTTATTTTTTAAAAGCATCCCATCCATATTAACTTATGCCCACATTCTTTATGTATACGCCTTCTAACTATCTTAATAGTGTTCTTGAGAGTTACGAATATCATCTTCCTGTGTAGGGACATAAATAGTTTAACCTTATTGAATAACTGTTTACCTTTTTATGCTTCTCTTGAGTCTCGTATTTGAAAATCAGATTTTATGTTTAACTCTAGTCTTTTTGTTAGGAATGTTTGAAAGTCCCTTATTTCACTGAATATCCATCCCTCCACCCCCAAAGGATTATGTTCAGTTTTTCTGAGTATGTGATTCTTGGTTGTAATCCAAGCTCCTTTGTCTTCAGGGATATCATTTTCCAACCCCTATAATCCTTTAATGTAGAAGTTTCTAGATGCTGTGTAAGCCTGATTGTGTCTCCACAATATTTCAATTCTTTTTTTCTGGCAGGTTGCAGTATTTTCTTCTTGACCTGAGAGTTCTGGAATCTGGCTATAATATTCCTGGGAATTTTCATTTGGGGATGTCTTTTGTAGATGATCAGAGAATTCTTTCAGTTTCTGGGGCCACCAGGCCTAGATGCTAACCTATTTCACTGAGCCACCAGGTATGCATGGCTTGATCACTCACCTGGTGCCCTGTGGGTTGGAGGCCCACTATGTCCCTGGACTGCTGCACTGGTCTGAGAGGCCTTGGCTGCTGACTTGTGCTGGGGCTAGAGGCCCCCTTGCTAGCTTGTGTGAATACCACTGGCACTAGGCCAAACTCTACCTTTTCCTGAGTGAGAATGACCTTTTTTGCATTCCTTTTAAGTTGTCTTGGGCTGGAAAAAATGATTTTGTTATGTCCTTTTTTGGGTTCTGCTACTCCAGAATTTGTTTTGAAACACTATTTAAAGTTCTTTGGAAAGGAATTTGAGAGAGCTCAGGCAAGTTACTGTCTTTTCTCTACCATCTTGGCTCTGACTCCTCTTTTTCAATTTTTAAGAATGATTTGTCAAGTATGAGTATTACCTATTCTTATAAAGTTTGATAGAATTTCCCTGTGTATCAATCAGGACAGGGAACTGTTTTGTTTGCTCTTAGTCTCTCCCCACTTTGGTAATTTATTTACAGTTGCATCTATTTTCTTTTCTGAAATTGAATTTTTTAAGACCTGTTTTTGATCATCTGATAGTTTGAGTAATATTTTGAAGGCCATATTGCCTTCTGATAACTAAAGTGTTTTTTTTTTCTCCTCTGATTTTTACATATTCACTTTCTGACTCTGATAATGGTTTCCTTGGGGGCTTGATCTTGAGATCTTTGAAGTGTTTCAACCTTCTTCCATTCTGGATAAATCAGTTCGCCAGGCCAAGTCTTTGACCCAAGTGACATTTGTGTGGACAGAAGTGACCCCAGATTGATGCTTTGCTCTTTTCCCTTAGGCTTAGTAGAGTGCTTCAGAGTCACTCTTTCTTCACAACATACTCCCAACATACAGTGCTGTAGATCACAGCAGGCTTTTTTTTCTACAAAAGACTATAGCTTCATTGGATGTCTGTCACAGCTCAAGCAAAATTCTGCAGCCATGGAGAACTTGGCTCCTCCTAAAGAAGGAGGGAGAGTGGGTCTGTGGGTGGGTTTTGTTGAAAGCCTGTGTTAGGTAGGTCCTTGGATCTTATTCTGCAGCTTCATTGATAGTAGCATGGGAAATAGGGAAGAGGTACATTGCAAACTGAGGGTGAGTAAACTTCTGGTCATAGGTTTTTTTGTTTTGTTTTTATTTTGACTTTTTTTTTTATCCTGGGTATGCTAGACCATAGAGTCTGCCATAGTTGCTTTATCTTTTTGTTTGTTTGTTTGTGGGGTGATGGGGGTTTAGTGACTTGCCCAGGGTCACACAGCTAGTAAGTGTCAAGTGTCTGAGGCTGGATTTGAACTCAGGTACTCCTGAATCCAGGGCCGGTGCTTTATCCACTGTGCCACCTAGCTGCCCCCAAAGTTGCTTTATCATTGAAGAGGTTTGAGAAGTAATGAGGACAACAGAATATGTCTACTCTATATTGTTCATGTGACCCAAATACAGATATGCACTTTTGATATATAACAAATGACAACACATTTTCATCACTTAATGGAACTACTGTAAGATATATGATAGGTGTACAGTATGATAGAGGTATTCCAGCAGGGAAGTCCAATAGTAACATAGACAAAAACATCTTCTCATATATGGGTCACAGAAATAAAGTAAAGAAATAATACTGCATACATTTAAGAACATGACACCATAGAAAATCTATTGCAAATAGGCACCATGGGCAAAGTCATTCCTACTTTATTTTAATTTATTATTTTCCTCAATAGTCTAGATCTTTTGTTCCTCCAACAGAATGTTGTTATTATTTTTTCAAGTTCTATGTAGTATACCTTTGATATTATGATTAGCATTAAAACTCTAATATTGGTAGTAATGTTGTTTTTATTATATACACATTGCCTAATCTTCAACACTGGGTATCTCTCCAGTTTCATAGTCTGTTCTTTATTTTTAAAGGCATGCTTTATAATTGTTTCTATAAAGGTATTGAATGTGATATACCTGAGAAAATAATGAAAATATTTCTAAAGCCATGTATTATGGTAAGTACTTTATTATTGTTATTATTATTATTATTATTATTATTATTATTATTATTTTGGTGGGCAATGAGTGTTAAGTGACTTGCCCAGGGTCACACAGTTAGTAAGTGTCAAGTGTCTGAGGCCAGATTTGAACTCAGGTCTTCTTGACTCCAGGGCTGGTGCTCTATCCACTGCACCACCTGGCTCCCCCCAGCACTTTACAATTATTATCTCATTTGATCCTCACAACAACCTGTCAGGTAGGCACTTTCATTATCCCCATTTTACGGATGATAAAACTGAGGCAAACAGGTTAACTAACTTGCCCAAGGTCACACAACTAGTAAATGTCTGAGGCTAGATTTCAGTTACTGCTCAGTCAAAGTCCTGTGCTCAGTAAACTTCTAATCATCCTCTATATTCCATTAAAAAGTAATATAAAGTTCTTTTAATTCCACCATCAGTGACCCAGTTTTCTTTGGATAAGGTTTCTCTTGACTTTAATACCCTTACAGGGTATGACACTAAGCCATTATCAGTTATCACTACCTCATTTAGAGATTTGTTTATCAGATTTCTCTCTATCCTAATAGCTAGTTGAACAGTAATGGAAAATAAACCAGGTATATTTTGATAAGTGGGATAGGACAAGGACAAATCCAGAGAATGAGAGGTCAAGCAGGCTCAATTCCACTTAGATTGTAACAGATGTTTACCTTGAGCTTCCTCAAAACTTAAAGGTCTATAGCCTCCCCTACTTTTATTTTTGGGGGCATGTGTGATCCCCTTCACACATTCTATAAACACCATATGTATTCATGATCTTTGTCATGTACTTGCATACTCAGATTCTTATTGAAGTCCTTTATCTTTCATTTGCATTGTTTTACATAACTGATAACTTTTACTCAGAACTCACATAAGGACTAACTGAATTTTATTGGAAATAAAAATCTTTAATTAAAAATAGATTGGTTCCCAATAAATTAAATATTGAGTTGGGAAAGATCACCGATCAACATCTTCCCAGTGCTTCCACATTTAGACCATATAGTCATTTGTGTATTTTTCATAGGAATAAACTTGTTTCTCTAATAGCTGACTATTTCCTGAGATGTGAGTGTGTAGGATTCTGGGGAAAAGAGAGAGGTGTATGGACCTTGGTTGCTAAAAGAAGGGATACAATGGAAAGTGAATTAAAAACTGAATGGAAGAGAGAAAGGGACAATAACAAAGAGAAGCTTCACTGACCCTACAATCTCAGCCAGAGCTAGTCATGGAGCAATGTACAAAATGAACAGTGATCTAATATGTGGGGAAATGTTTTGTATTACCTCCACAAATACTTATTTGGGAATTTTAATTAAAAAAGGGAACATTTAGAGAACATAAATTCCAAGTCTTGCAGAGTTCACTTTTCTTACTGTTAATTCAGTTTCCTCTGCAAAGTCCCGCTCTGCATTTTAGTGTGTTTGCTAAAGATTTTTATCCCCCCAGAGATGGATATTACAAAAGCTCAACAAATCAACAGTACAGTCAGATTATACATTTGACTTTAATTGAAATCTAATTATAGCCTTAGCGTATCATAAAAAGGATTTTAAAAAAAACTTGCTATATATTCTAATTTAAAAAAAAAAAGTAGAGTGGCTTGAAATGTTTATTTTTTCCTTGTCTAGAGCAAAATGGAAACAAACATTGGGTAAGTAGTAAGTTTTTGCTAATCATAAAAAATAAACCATTCTTCCTGAATAGAAATCATCAAATAATCAGGAGTCTTTAATAAATCAAGTTAGGTATGCGTAGATGTTTCGCTGATTTATGATTTATTTTAAAACACTTTTTCAGGTACTTCAGCATTGTTTTAAAGGTGGGGCTTGGCTGAGTGAATAATCCAATTTCATTGCAACAAAATATATTTACTATGGAAATAATAAAATCCATTTGTCAGAAAAGGAGAATTAGAAATTAATGGATGTTGTCTTTTTTCTAATATTGAAGTTATATGTGATTTTGCTTGTATCCAGCTGTCAGAAATATACACAAATTATGTAAGCACAGTTCTATCTCAAGGATTAGGTAACATGTTAGGGAGTATATTAAGCAGGTAATAGAGAAATCAAACAAATAAATTAAGTGACTAAATGAAAGAAAAGACATTTTAAGTGGTTAGTATATACCAAGCACCATTCTAAGTACTAGTGATACAAATACAAGTAAAAAAAGACAGTATTTGCCCTCAAGGACTTTAGAAATAAATGGGGCAAGACAACAAATAGAGGAGATTGGTGGCCAGGGAGGTATGTTTTCTAAAGGGATGTCAGAGTGAATGGAATTGGAGTAATAGAGATAGTTATTAAGTTGTCTTTACTAGGAATGGCAGTATTGATTTGATTATTGTTCTCAGAGAGTTGGGGAAGGTGGTAGTGGGAAAAGGAAGATGTTGTTGCCTAGAGAAGGCTGAGAAGTAGCCTTGTAGGCATAAGTCCATATAACATAACATGAAATGTTCACCAATTAGAACCCATAGCTATGCGGGGGTGGGGGTATGGGAGGATGGACTTCACTTCCTGATGGAGGTACATGCTGGAGAGTATGTAAATAGCATGGAGAATTTGGAGGATAAAGTGTCTTCTTTCCATCCTCATCTTCTGGGATGGTTGGACATGGTTATGAATTATTCCCATTCAGTACCACTCTAAGAGACATCAATGGTGTCAAATATTCACCTGAAGTTTAGATTATCTCTAAGAAACCTCTGCAGTGATTCTGTTTTGGTTCATGCATTAGAGTTTAAATCAGAAACAGATTGATCTAGGAATATGGAGAAATGGTCTTGCCTCTTACAATATGTTGTTGTTGTTGAGTCAACTCTTTGGGGCCCAAATTGGGTCACTCCAGTGAGTCATTTGTCATTTTGTTCTCCAGCATACTTTTATAGATGAGGAATTGAGGAAAACAAGGTTGAATGGCTTCTCCAGGATGACACATATAGTAAGTATATGAGGCCAGATTTGAATTCATGAAGAGGAGTCTTCCTGATACCATCCCTGGCAGTCTACCCATTGTACAATGTAGCTACTCCACCTCTTACTCTTAAGATTACTCTATTACTTGTCTATTGGCCAACCTATTCTTATTTGTAAGTATATTGCATGGTAGCTAGTTTCTCTAGACTGGGGCCAGAAAACTATGGCCTCTGGAGCAAACTAGCTAGCCACCTGTGGTTATTGTTGTTTGTTTTATTTTTGTTGTTGTTTGTTTTGTGTTTTTGCCAGTGAGCTAAGAATAGTTTTTACATTTTAAAATAAATGTTACTGTATTTAAAAATATCAAAATCATTCACAGCTTAAATTCAACTAAAAAACAGGCAGTGCACTGGACTTGGCCTGTGGGCCATAGTTTGCCAACCCCTACTTTATACCTCCACCCCACTGCAGGAAATATAGAAATGAATGCTGGACATGGGCAATGGTGAACATCAGTTGAATCTGGCTGCTCACACTGCAGTCTTCTCAAGATATAAGAGACAGAACTAGTTAGATGGTGCAGTGGAAAGAGCACCACCCCTGGAGTCAGGAGGACCTGAGGTCAAATCTAGTCTCAGATTCTTACTACCTGTGTGACCTTGGGTAAATCACTTAACTCTGACTAGTTAAAAAATAAAATACAAGGGACACAACTTGCCAGTTTTTCCTGGGCACCTTAGTGTCAGATAAAATAAAAAGTTCTGATTAGTTTTCTGTAGCATGTCAAGTGATCAAGCACTATACCCATCTAGAAGGAGCAAAAAATGTATTGGATTTCATTTCAGAGTATTTGTGTTCAAATCTTGCCTCTGTATTTACAATTCTGTGGGACATTATAAGAAAGTCACTTAGATGCTTCAGACCTTAGATTCTTCATCTACTAAATGAGGATGATTGAATTAAATTATTCACAAATCAATAGGAAAACAATGTCATAAAGCTAAAAGTTCCCAGCCTTTGGAATCAGAGGAATTGGTTTTAAATCCCAGTTCAGCTAGTATTTTGGGTCACCTTAAGAAATTCATTTCACCTCCCATGGCTTTGGTTCTCAAATAAAACTAGGAAGTTTGACATTCTAACTTCTAGGCTGGAGCGTGTTGGTAAATGTCTAACATCTAGCTCTCTGGGGGGAAAATGTACTTGGGCCACTTTTAAGTTTAATCTGCATTATCATTTTGAAAATCACTTTCTCAAGTATAGGCAATCAGCACAATAATAAATCAAGTTCCGATTTGCAGCATTTGCAAATGGTCACACTAAAAATTTAACAATTGTTTCTTATAAGCCAATTGGAGCTGGCTTCAACACAACCCTGTTTCTAAAGTTTCTTTTAACAATAAATTTTTGACCTTATGAATGGTGTAGTATAGCCAAGGAAGGGAATAAAATCTTGGGTTTCATTAAGGAAGATATAACACCTAGGAATAGGTAGGTGATTGTTCTATTGTACTCTGCCCTATGGGCAAACTAGAGAGCATTTGAGTAATATGAAAGTACTAGAGATATCAAAGCCTTGCTGGAAGGATGGGCATCATAGCTGTTATCAAGTATTTGAAAAGCTACTATGTGAAAGGGAAATTAGGTCTGTTCAGATTGGAACTAGAAAGTAGAACTATCAGCAATAGAGGGAAGTGACAAAGAGGCAAATTTAGGTCATATCCAAGGAGGGAAGAAGAGGCAATAAGCATTTATTAAATGTGTACTATGTGCCAGATACTGTGCTAAGCACTATAAATGACTCATTAAATAATTTAATTTTATTTGATCCTCAAAACAACCCAGGGAAGTAAACAGTATTACTATTCTCATTTTATAGTTGAAGAACCTGAGGCAGGAAGAGGTTAAGGAACTTGCCCAGGGTCACACAGCTGGTAAGTGTGTAAGGCTCATTTTAAACTCAGATCTTCCTGACTCCAGGCCTAGCGCTCTATCCTCTGCTCTACCTTACTGCCAATGATTATAAAAACCCCAAAGTGGAACAGACTATCTCGAGGGTTGTGTGTGTGGGGTCTTCCTCATTTAATATATTCTGGCAAAATCTGGATGATAGCTTGTGGCATTTATTCCACAGGAGATTCTATACAGATATGGGTTAGACTATAAGGTTATTGACATTCAGCCAATTTCTGAAATTCTGTGTTTCTTGGTCTCTATAAATACTTGCAATTCAACAGCTACTCTTGCAGATATGACACCAACCTCCAGGGTATGTTGTTCCCAGTAGAAAAACCCTAGGCTGATGCCTTGTTAGTTTATTATAAGAATAACTGGGAGCAACATTGAGCTACTGGGCATTCTTTGCTTGCATGATACAGAAGGGTCACTGTCTGGTCTGAGGAGGGTCATGCTGTATGAGAGGATATCTGTCCTGCATACATTAGTTTTTATTTTTTTACTTCATCAATTCTTATAATGTTGATTTAAGTTTTATATGATACATTTTATAAATGAATCAATGAACAAAGCGTCAGACAGTGATATAAAGAAGGCAAGGAGTTTTGTAAGTATGTAAGAACTGTAGTCAAGAACTAATTGAATAAATGAACCAATTAAAACATCCTAGGCTACTGTGGTAAGTGATATTTGCCATAAATAGTAGCACAAAAAGGAAAGAGTCAAACAGCTCTTTGAGAGTCAGAGAGAACTTCAGAGTTGTTCCAGGTGCTTTTTGGTGCCAAGTGCAAATGTAGGCAGGATGAAGGTTTAACTGGAAACATTTGGTCCATTTGGTCCTTGCTACTATTGAATAGGGTCAGATAATCCACATTGTATTCTCTGAGTGCTACAGAGATAAGAAAATATGATTACGGTGTCAGGGAAAGCTTCCCATAGGATGTGACTTCTGAAGGAAGCCTTGAAGAAATTTAATTAATATGAGGCAAAGGTGAAAAGAGAGGATATTCCAGGTATGAGGAATAGCCTATGCAAAGGACATCTTTGGGGAAGAGTACGTGTGCTAATTTGGCTGGAATGTAAAGAACATGAAAAGTAATAATTTTAAACAAGCTTAAAAGATAGCTTAGATACATATTGTACAGGATTTTATTTTATTTTTTGGTGAGGCAATTGGGGTTAAGTGCCTAGGATCACACAGCTCGTAAGTGTTAAGTGTCTGAGGCCGGATTTGAACCCAGGTCCTCCTGACTCCAGGGACAGTGCTCGATCCACTGCACCACCTAGCTGCCCCTCAATACAGGATTTTAAATACCAAGTAGAGACATTGACATTTTGTTCAGTGCCTTAGGAATATTATTTTGGTACTTGTGTTGATGATAGATTATAAATGGATGAGTTTGGAAGAAAAAGATTATTGCAACATTAAAAATCAGAGGTAATGAGGTTCTGAACTAAGACAATGGACTGTAGTGGAAGACTTGTGAGTGGAGATGAGAAGGATGTGGGAGATTTTTAGATGACCAACATCCCATATAATTAAGGTATTTTTTGTTTTGTTTTATAGCTTGTACATTTATTTGCCTCTCAGGGGGAACATGTAAGCTATCCTTTATGGAATGAGCTGGAATTAAATCAAAATAGCTCACAAGAGCCTACTGTTAAATTTTTAGTGTGTTTACATCTAGGAAATTGGAAAACTCTACAAATCAAGGCTTTACTTATTTTATTGTCTGGATTTAAGGTACTGATAAGGAAAATAGTAATAATGCATATTAAACTTAAAGGTGTCAAGTGTATACTTTTTTTTTGGGGGGAAAGCTGATTGTAAATATTTACTAAATACTCACGCCCTATTCTTAGTTTAATTTAACATATATTGAGAAGGTACAAATGAATGTGTTTCAGTTTTACAATTTATTTGTCATTGAAGCAGTGATTTTGATTTGGAATATGAAGAATTAAATTAATTTTA
Organism: Dromiciops gliroides; assembly: GCF_019393635.1. Classification (NCBI taxonomy): domain Eukaryota; kingdom Metazoa; phylum Chordata; class Mammalia; order Microbiotheria; family Microbiotheriidae; genus Dromiciops; species Dromiciops gliroides. Next base: position 230,799,897 of record NC_057865.1, read on the forward strand.
GAAGAATGAAAAAACTTTGATTCTTAATTTCAATCTCCTTTTCTTTAACTGTCATAGTTTTAGGGATCATTTTGCATTTTTGAATATGTCATGGATTTCTATGGCAAAATTTTTCAGTAACATGTTGCTAATGAGCCTCAATCCTATTCTTGCTACTGAACTACTTGTGTGACTTAGGGGAGAACACTTAAACTTCAAGGACCTCAGTTCCTTATCTTAAAAAATCAGGCTGGACAGGGTGTATTTACAGATATTATGATCCAATGATACTTTTCAGAATGATATGACACTATCAAAGTTTGTGTTTCAAAAATGTAGGATCACCTCAAAGTCTGATCAACCATGCAAATAGTACTTTATAAAAATCATGTTCAATATTGATTTATGGACTCTAATATGTACTGGAAGTTTTCTATGCAGTGGTGATACAAAGGACAGTCTCTCTAGCTAAGGTCTTTAAAATACTGGGGTGAGAGACAGGACAGGCATATAAATAAAAAAGGCAAGATTAAGAATACATTCTTAAAGTAAAATAAGCTCTACAATGTTATGGGAGTTCACATGGGATTTTTGAATTTTTCATGGAAAAAATATAAAGGAAGGATAGGATTTAAACAAATAGAGGAGGGAGTAGGCATCAAGAATATTAATCAATGAATTTTTTGACCTTGGCAAAGTATTGACATCCCTGGGTCTCCATGTCTTCTTCTTCCCTCTCTCCCTGCTTCCCTCCCTCCATCCCTTCCTTCTTTCTTTCCTTCCTTCCTTCCTTCCTTCCTTCCTTCCTTCCTTCCTTCCTTCCTTCCTTCCTTCCTTCCTTCCTTCCTTCCTTCCTTTCTTCCTCACTTCCTCCCTTTCTATTCCTCTGGTTACAGAAAGAATTCTAACCGTTAGAAAAGATCTGGTAGCAGAGACAGGATAGATGGGCAAATAATTTTACTTATTTATCTAAAAAGTTTATTTATGCATATTATCTATGTAATTATCTATCTAAAAATGTAGCTAAACAACCATATAACCCACAATGCCTGGCTATTTCAGGACAGAATATGTGTTCCTTTTTAATCACTGTCCAGAGACTGAAACTATATTTCACATCCCAGATTTCACTAGATGAAACTGTGTGTTTGCATATGTTTGCTTATTTAACATTTGTCCTTTATTTCAGGCTTTGCTCAAATTAGAAAGAATGATGACATGGGCATCTAGTAGAATTATAAAGAAACATTAACATGAACCAAGGTGCTAAAAAAAAAAAAAAGGTTTGGATCAAATCCAGGGTTAGAATTTTTTTAATACAGTTTGCTTAACCTTGTTTTTTTTTTTTCTTCCTGATGCATGAGAGGGTCTATTCTTCCCATGCCATTCTAGCACCAGCTCAGAGAGCAAATAGGGCACTGTAAAACTTTAACAAACCATTAGGAAGATAATTAGCAGCTTGTTAAAACACAGTGCAATAAAGATCCAATTTGGTATACAGCTTTTGCTCTATAAAATGGTACTTAAACCACCTTAAATGCCCTTATTCATATGCTAAGATATTTAGTACCATGTTAATAAATTCAGCAACTGGAATTGATAAATATTTCTGGGTTTACAAAGAAATTATCAACTCAGAGAAATGTTTTGCAGACATTTCTTTGAACATAAAAGGACCATAAAATTATCAGTAAAACTCTACTTTTTCCTGGCTTGGTTTGTTTCTTTTTATTAGAAACCCTGAGAGATAAATTATTTTCATTTCTTCAAAAATGATTCACTTATTTTCAAAACTATAAATTATACTCTCTCTCTCTATATATATATACATTATATATACATATATAATTTTAGACATTTGAAAACATATAAATGAATTGATGTTCACATACACACACTATTTTTTGTTTTTTTCTTGTTTGTTCAGAGTTATGATTTAATACGTGGTATAGGAGCTACTTAAGAGGAAACTGTCTCTATCAATGCTGATTTATGGCTGTTCTTCAATTTAGAAAGTACCTGAGACATTAAAAGGTAAAATAAAATATCCAGGGCAACACAACCAATAAGAGTCTGGAGTAAAACTTGAAGTGAGGTCTTCTCTGAGAGCAGCCCTCTATGTAAGGCACTTAATTGTTACTTCTTTCTTTTTTTTTTAAATTAATAAAGTATTTTATTTTTTTCCTGTTACATGTAAAGATAGTTCTCAACTTTTGTTTATACAAGCTTTCCAATTTCAGATTTTTCTCCCTCCCTCCCCTAGAAAGCAGGTAATCTGATATAGGTTATACACACACACACACACACACACACACACACACACACACACACACACACACACATATATATATATAAAACCTATATCAGATTACCTGATATATAACCTATATATATATATATATAACCTATATCAGATTACCTGCTTTCTACACATACACATAACATTAAACATATTTCTGTATTAATCATGTTATAAGAGAAAAATCAGAGCAATGATGAAAAACCTCAAAATAGAAAAATATCAGGACCAAAAACAAAAGAAATAGTATAATAGTATGGTTCATTCAGCATCTATACTCCACCGTTCTTTTTTTTTTTCTTGGATTTGGAGATCCTCTTCTATCATGAGATCCCTGGAACTCTTCTGTACCATTGCATTGGTGAGAAGAATATAGTTCATCACAGTAGATCAACACTCAATGTTGATGATACTGTGTACAATGTTCTGGTTCTGCTCATCTCACTCATCATCAGCCCATGCAAGACCCTCCAGGTTTCTCTGAACTCCTCCTGCTCATCATTTCTTACAGCACAATAGTATTCCATTGTATTCATATACCACAACTTGTCCAGCCATTCTCTAATTGATGGGCATCCCCTAAACTTCCAATTCCTTGCCACCACATAAAGAGCAGCTATAAATATTTTTGTACATGTGGGTCCCTTTCCCCTTTCCATGATCTCTTTGGGAAAAAGAATCAAAAGTGCTATTGCTGGGTCAAAGGGTATGGACAGCTTTATCGCCCTTTGGGCATAGTTCCAAATTGTTCTCCAGAATGGTTGGATCAGTTCACAGCTCCACCAACAATAGATTAGTGTTCCAATTTTCCCACAGCTTCTCCAACATTTATTATTTTCCTTTTTTGTCATTTTAGCCAATCTGATAGGTGTCAGGTGTTACCTCAGAGTTGTTTTTATTTGCATCTCTCTAATCATTAGATATTTAGAGCATTTTTTCATATGGGAATAGATAGCTTTGGTTTCTTCATCAGAAAACTGCCTGTTCATATCCTTTGACCATTTCTCAATTGGGGAATGACTTGGATTCTTATAAATTTGATTTAGTTCCCAATATATTTTAGAAATGAGGCCATTATCAGACGTACTGGCCATAAAAATTGTTTCCCAGCTTTCTGCCTCCCTTCTAATTTTGGATGCATTGTTTCTGTTTGTACAAAATTTTTTTAATTTAATGTAATCAAAATCATGCATTTTGCATTTTATTAAATACTCTATCTCTTGTTTGGTCATAAACTGTTTTCCTTTCCAAAGATCTGATAGGTAGGCTATTCCTTTCTCTCCTAATTTACCTATGGTATCACCTCTTATGTCTAAATCATGTATCCATTTTGACCTTATTTTAGTATAAGGTGTCAGATGTTGGTCTATGCCTAATTTCTGTCATACTATCTTCCAGTTTTCTTATCCAGCAGTTTTTGTCAAATACTGAATTCCTGTCCCAGAAGCTGGAGTCTTTGGGTTTATCAAACACTACATTATTAGTGTCATTTACTACTGCGTTTCCTGTGACTAGCCTATTCCATTGATCTTCCACTCTATTTCTTAGCCAGTACCAGATAGTTTTGATGACTGCCGCTTTATAGTAAAGCTCCAGGTTTGGTACTGCTAACCCACCTTCCTGTGAATTTTTTTTCATTATTTCCCTGGATATTCTTGATTTTTTGTTTTTCTAGATGAATTATATTATTATTTTTTCTAGCTCTATAAAATAATTTTTAGGTAGTCTGATTGGTATGGCACTGAACAAGTAAATTAATGTAGGTAGTATTGTCATTTTTACTATATTAGCTCTGCCTATCCATGAGCAATTGATATCTTCCCAATTATTTAGATCTGATTTGATTTGTGTGAAAAGTGTTTGGTAGTTGTGTTCATAGAATTCCTGAGTTTGTCTTGGCAAGTAGACTCCCAAGTATTTTATATTATCAACCGTTACTTTAAATGGAATTTCACTTTCTATCTCTTGCTGCTGGACTTTGTTGGTCATGTATAGAAATGCTGATGATGTATGTGGGTTTATTTTATATCCTACTACTTTATTAAGGTTGTTAATTGTTTCAAGTAATTTTTGAGTTGATTCTCTAGGATTCTTTAAGTATACCATCATATCATCTGCAAAGAGTGATCACTTTGTTTCCTCCTTGCCTATTCCAATTCCTTTAATTCCTTTTTCTTCTCTGATTGCTAAAGCTAACATTTCTAGTACAATATTAAGTAATAGGGGTTATAATGGACATCCCTGTTTCACCCCTGATCTTATTGGGAAGGCCTCTAATTTATGTCCATTGCATATAATACTTGCTGATGGTTTTAGGTAGATACTGTTTATTATTTTAAGGAAAGCTCCACCTATTCCTAAACTCTCTAGTGTTTTTATTAGGAATGGGTGCTGTGTTTTGTCAAAAGCTTTCTCTGCATCTATTGAGATAATCATATGATTTTGGTTGGTTTTCTTATTGATGTGGTTGATTATGTTAATAGTTTTTCTAAAGATGAACCAGCCCTGCATTCCTGGTATAAATCCCACCTGGTCATAGTGTATTATCCTGGTGATTACTTGCTGTAATCTCCTTGCTAATATCTTATTTAAGATTCAGTTAACCTGGGCAGTTTGTGTTTTTCTAAATATTCATCCATTTCATTTAGATTGTCAAATTTATTGGCATACAGTTGTGCAAAATAATTCCTAATTATTGATTTAATTTCCATTTCATTGGTGGTAACATCACCCCTTTCATTTTTGATACTGGTAATCTGGTTTTCTTCTTTCTTTTTTAAATTGTTACTTCTTTAAGGTACTTTTCTTTCTTTCTGCCTAGAACCATGGAGTATTCACTGTATTTTCTTTGTGAGGTAATTGGGATTAAGTGAATTGTCTAAGGTCACATAGCTAGTAAGTGCTAAATGTCTATGGCCGCATTTGAACTCAGATCCTCTTGACTCCAGGGCTGGTGCTCTATCCACTGCATCACCTAGCTACCCCATCAGTGTAAATTTTGCTAAAGTACTTGGAAGATCTGAAAATACGTTCAATGATCTTAAGTTTAAAACTACCAAAAATGGAGTATAGAGCTTAAGGTTATTAGTAATTTGACAAATCTAATGTTGACAGCATCATAGACTAAGACTTAGAATGAAATTAGAATTCATTATGTCTAATTTCCTTTTTAATAATGAGGAAACCAAGGCCTAAAGTGATGAGGTGACATGACCAAGATTGCACAGATAAGTAATCACACAGACAAGATTTAAATCTTCTAAAACAACATTCTTTTCAATAAGTGGTACTGCCCTTCATCAAAAAACTCTGGTATCAGGGACAGCTAGGTGGTACAGTGGATAAAGCCCCAGCCCTGGATTCAGGAGTATCTGAATTCAAATCTGGCCTCAGACACTTGACACTAGCTGTGTGACCCTGGGCAAGTCACTTAACTCTCATTGCCCTGCAAAAGAAAGAAAGAAAGAAAGAAAGAAAGAAAGAAAGAAAGAAAGAAAGAAAGAAAGAAAGAAAGAAAGAAAGAAAGAAAGAAAGAAAGAAAGAAAGAAAGGAAACCCCCTGGTATTTAGGCTGTTCTTATTTGACCACACAATACGAAATAACATCCTTTTTTGAACACATACACACACACACACACACACACACTCATACACACACACGCACATATTCAATATACTCTCATAGAATCGTTCCCTGTTACTTCTAGGTTAAATATAAAATGGTTTGTTTGGCATTAAAAGTCATTCACAAATACCTTGGCCCCTTCTTATTATTATACTGTCTTACTTGATGATCTCATGAGCTCCCATTGACATAGACACCTAGTGGTGGAATTTCTGGGTCTAAGGGAATGGCTGATTCAATGACATTACCTATATACAATAGTATATGCTTCTGTCATAGCTATTTAAGGATAATAGAAGTGGGGAATGGAACTATAGGAATACTCCCAATGACAGAAATCAAATATTACCTTGGCAGGGTTATTTAGAGAACACTATTGAATACATGTGAAAAGGCAATGAAAAATTACATTAACATATAGTCAGCATGTCTGGTAGAATATTTGAATAGTCAAAGTCACTGAAAAAGAAATGCATGGAATATAATCTAGAAAACAATATATAAACATTATTAATATGATTGATCAAAAATTAAAAGGGATACTCAAAAATTCAAACTATTATAAGGAGACTATATTGCAAAAATACCTGAACATTTATTTACAAATAACCATAGAAGTGTGCAAAGAAATTAGAATTGAAAACAAAGAAATTTGTTTCAAATATAAAATACCTCACTTGAATATTGTCAGTATAATGAATGAAAATAAGTTATATCAAAGAACATAGGTGAAATTCTAGTTCTTTTGCAATACTAGAAAATTGTCCAAAAATGGTCATTAATTGGCTATTACCATTCACATTGTGTATGAATTACTAATACAGCAAGGATGTAATTTTTAGTAGCATTATTTATGTCCTAGGTGAGGTGATCTCCCCTTTTTCTATGCAGTAATGGATCATTTTTATTCTAATATCTATATTATCTAATAATAACAATAAAAAGCAATGCAGTGCAATGCAGTATAATACAATATATAGAAAGCATAACAACACAAAATAATATCTAATTATATATGTTATATATCTGTCATTCTAATATCAGTATATCTTTTGTTATTTCTACATTGATCACTAAAATTATAACATATTTCTCATTATCAATTAGATTTGACCTACCATTCCAGTTTAATAAATGTTAGATATTTAATGAACTATAGAAACATCTTCCTGTGTAATTAAAAATTCTAAATGTGGGTTCTAATCTGTTCCCCCAGTTTTGGGGGAAACTGACTAAAATCACTGATAAAACGAGTTTAGATTTTTAAGGGTTTATTGAAATATAGAAAGAGAAAGATTGAGAACAGAATTCTTACAACCTCGCAATCCTGTCTTTCCTCAGCTCCTCTCTGTCTTTCCCTGCCATCACCACCAAGTCAGGAACCAAAAAGACAGCGCTCTTTGCGCAGGCTCCCCTTTCCTCCTTCCTGTCCCCTCCCAGAATGGGGAGGTTCTTCAAGCTGGTTGGTTGATTGAGCCAGAAGTTCAAAGTTTTTTTTAGATTCTGAGAACCATGCTTTCTTAAGTACTCTCAAGTACCAGCCAGAAGTGCTTAGACTCTAGTCAACTATTAATCCAGTCAAATCAGCCAGTAATCCACTCAGGTGAGCTCCTGAGTATCTGCCAAATCTCATCTATCACATTCCATTATCTTGACATTCGCATGATCATTTGATACTCAAAATGCCCATACATGTTTTTTTCTTTGATCTTTTGTTTTGTTTTTCATACATATTTACTAATATCCTTTAGAGTCATCAGGATTACTTGCTATACTGATAATTTACACTAATAAAAATAATAACACAAACACAGAAAGGATTATTCACAATTTTTCAGCCATGAGAACTTTAAAAGGAAAAATCATCTTTAACCATCACTACCACTACCAAATTCTGTAACCACAGTCTTGCTATTCATAAGGATATCAGTTAAATTCTCTTCCCAAGAATTCTCTTCATGTTTCTTTGCAAGATATGAGTTAAATTCAAATTTCTCAAAATTTTTTTTTCTCTTAGACTTTTTTTCTCTAGCTTTTCAGCTAGCCAGTTAAGAGTCTCCCTAGAACTATAGTTATATTCTTAGCCCCATCAGAAGCTCTTCAAGGAAGACAGTAAAAATGCCACTTCAGGATTTCATTTTTTAAAAAGATACATTAACTTTGTCTAGTTTCTAGAGGAGGGCATGTTGAAAATGGTGTTACAGTAACAAAGCACTTTACCAACCCTCATCTAGGATACAATATACTGATTCCATCTTTCTTTTTAGTACTTTTTATGATATATTTTACTTACATTTCTCAAAGTAACATTCCCCCAGTTCCTCTCTGTCATCCTTTATGACAAAATGAAAGGGGGAGTAGAATTCACCAAAATTAACAATTCATCAAAACAAAACAAAACAAATTATCTATTATGCCCCTTACCCCTAATTTGTAAAGACACCTGCCAACAAATGAGGGATGTTTCTTTCCCATATATATTCTTTGGGGACAAGCTTAAACTTTATAATTTTACAGAATTCAGTTTTTTTGTTTTGTTTTGTTTTTTATGGGGCAAAGAGGGTTAAGTGACTTGCCCAGGGTTACACAGCTAGTAAGTGTCAAGTGTCTGAGGTCAGATTTGAACTCAGGTCCTCCTGAATCCAGGGCCGTTGCTTTATCCACTATGCCACCTAGCTGCCCCCCACAGCATTCAGTTTTAATCATTTTGATTTTGCTCTTCATTTCATTTGCATTATTGATTCTGTTGAGTGTACTGATTTCCTAGTTCTAGTTACTTTCTTTGAATCAGTGCAGAAAAACCTTCCTAAACTGCTCTGTATATAACAACATATAGCATTTCTAGCATTTTACAAATTTAAAGATTTAGAAAGCACTTTATATATTTTATCTCATTTGATCTCTCAAATGTGTAGGGTAGGTATTATTTTAATCATCACCATTTTACAGATGAGGAAACTAAGGCTCCAAGAATTTAAGTGACTTGCCAAGAATCACAGACCAAGTAATTGTTTAAAGCAGGATTTGAGCACATCTTCTTAATTCCACATCAGGTCGTCCATCCATTATACCACCAATCCATTTAATTATAGTCACAATTTCTTATAGCAATCATATCCTATTATTTTCTACTACAACTTGTTTAGTCATTTCCAAGTAAATGGACATCTACCTTGTTTTAATTTCTTTGCTTCTACAAATAGAACTGCTATAAATTTTCAAGTCTATGGGACATTTATTTTTATCAATGACCTCGGTATTTAAGCCACTTCACATAATCCCATTTTTATTTCCAGGTGTGATTGGAACAGTTCACAAATCCTTCACTGGTAAAAATAGCCCCCATTTTTCTATATATATATACTCCTGCATTTTTTATTCACATTTTTTACATCTTTTCCAATTTTCTGAATGTTAAGAGGAATCAATCAGTTGTTTATTTTCATTTTTCCAATTGGAAATTCAGAGCATCCTATTTATATGGTTGTCTATTGGTTGCAATTCTTCTTTTGTAAACAATTTGTTCATATTACAGGAAAATGGTTTTTGTTCTCCAATATTTCTGTTATTTCTTTATAAAACTCAAATAGCAAATCCTTATCAGAGATATTTGATGCAAAGATTATTTTTCTAGTTGATGACTTCCCTTCTTATCTTATTTGCATTATTTTTTCATACCAAGCTGTTTAATTTCATATAGAATTTAGTGCTCCTTTAAAGTTTATTGTTGATTTAAGTCTGCTTTGCTCAAAGTTTTATAAAAAAGTTTTTTTTTCTTTATTTTTTTTAGAGTTTTTTTTTCAAAGAAACAGTAACTAAAAGTTGAGTTTAACGTAGAATTCTGAGGTAATTGTCTTGGTTGATTGTTTTTGAATATTGTTCTTATTTGTCCTTCCTTTCAAAGAGGAACAATGACATGAAGAGATAAGGTTTTGACTTACACATGAATTTAATTGAGACATAGTTGCATAAAGTCATCAGCCTTATTCTCTTACAGTCATCGAAGCCTAGTGGCAGGACAGGAGTCACAACAATTGGCAATGATGCAGTGGATGACCATGGTATCTTCAATGTTTGACTGGGTTCTAAGTACTCCATAGTTCCTGCTTCAGCAGCCTTCATGGCTGTTGGAACAAATTGTTCTCATCTACCCACTCCACCAGAGGAAGTCTTCACATAATTGGGATAAACATCCCTCAACCTCATTGACAAAACCCATCATTAGTGAGGCAATTGGGGTTAAGTGACTTGCCCAGGGTCACACAGCTAGTAAGTGTTAAGTGTCTGAGGCCGGATTTGGACTCAGGTCCTACTGAATCCAGGGCCGGTGCTCTATCCACTGTGCCATCTAGCTGCCCCCCCCAAACCAAAACCAAAACAACAACAACAACAAAACCCCCCAAAAACCCATCATTAATGGTTGGTTATCTTCAACCAGATTTAGCCCATACACCAAGAAAATATGAACAGTGTGTGGCCCCTGCACATGCTACAGATTCTTTGCAGGTAAGAGTTTGGTGAAAGATATACCCCAAAAGTGAATGTACAGCCCTGAAAAGGGCTAGGAAAGCCCTCAAACCAGAGTTGCTAGTTCTTCCTGAAAACCCTATATAACAAGCTGTTATATACTAAAGGGATATGTATACCAGAAATTTTGTATGGTTATGGGATAGTTATAATTAATTTGATTAAGTATATATATATATATATATATATGTATATATGTATATATATGTGTGTGTGTATGTATGTATGTGTATATATTTGTATGTATATCACATATATATCACAAAAGTTAGAAGAGACAGAGATTTGAAAGTACGGATTTCAAAACTAAGTCATCTAAGTTTGAAGATGGAAAGGATAAAGATTAAAGTTGTTCTTGATTTGTAGTTCCAATTGAACAGGTGGATTGGGAGCAGAGAAACAGGGATTACTCAGCAGATCAACACCTTTGAGACATCCTGCCCACTCTGTGTGAGTCAAGCAGAGAACAGATCAACTCAATTTACCAGTAGAAACATATATTAAACACAGAAGCTATATTCATCAAGGAATACATTTATGGACAGTTCCCAAGACAGAAAGAGGACACTAAAGTTTACAGTTCCAAGAGTTAACTCCTGTTCTTCCTTTCCAGGTTCCTGTAATTCATTGTATACCTGCTTTTCCTCACAGATACTTAGTGGGTTGGAGGCAGAATGTGACTCAGATTATATGTTGACTGTACTTTTGAAAAAAGAATTTATGTGACGTTATTTTTTTCTTATTGCTAAGTAAATGCTAAAACCTACTGTCATTATTGTGAATGGTGAGTTTGCATAAATATTAAGATATAAGTGGATATTAAGGGCCAGTTTAATGAATAAGGGGAGTGTATTTCATTTCAACAGGGTTATCCCTAGGATTCTAAAAGAATTTGAATGTAACCAAGTAGTTTTAGAGAGGAAAATGTCTCCTGTTGCCCTTGCTCCAATCAGCAATGTCATTCAAACTTCTGGAACAATGGTGTATAATGGATCCAGCTGGCCACAGAGACACATATCAAGGAAGAAACAGATGTGAAGAAGGAATCACCAAGAGAAGAGTCACCTATACTGATTGTGACCCTTTGTGATGGCACAGAGTGTCAGGTATGGATTCATAAAACGGAACTTGTTTTCTCAGCTGAGAAGATTAAAAAAAATCATGTGGGATTAGGCTAAGGTACATATATCATCACTATTGGCCTATCTACTACTGGAATTATACAAAGAATGATTTAAGGATCTTAAAAAAAGATGTTTACATACTAATACTTTTATTCAGTTACATAAAGCAGGTATTCTATCTGCTGGCCTAATTGTTCAGAGGCCCTTAAATGTAAAAGAATAAGAGCAGGATATTGACTAATTTAGGGATCAATTCTATCTGTAACCCAATGGAAAAGATAGAAAAATGGGTTAACAACAAGTTACATTTGTAAAGTGCCTTCAAGTTTGTCAAGATCTTTTATATGTTATTTTATTGAGCCACTCATAAACACTGAGAGGAATGTATATATTATTAAGCCCCATTTTACAGATTGGAAAAGTGAAACCTTAGAACTTTAAGCATGAGACTTGGAAGATATTGGTTTCAATAATACTTCAGGTATTGCATAGCTATGTGACCTTGAGTAAGCTATTAGTTAAGCCCCATGCCCCAGTTTCCTCATTCTTTGTTTGAGTTTGATAAAACATTTTCTAAATGATATTTTACTGAAAATTTCAGCTAAACATATGTCAAAATCAGGATAGTGGTATAAAGAAAACATGCAAATTTAAAATATTTATTTCCTATAGGGACTGTTTTTAAGGGAATGGTTATTAAATATGTTTTTATAGTTTTTAGTTCACCTGGCTGTTGAATGGATAAAGAACTTGAAAAGTCAACTTTAGGAATGACTGTTAGGAGAGCCAAGTCATATCATGAACCATTCTATTACTTTGGTCATATTAAAAATGAAAATGATAGTAAATTTCTCAACAAGACCTGGTCATAATTCGAGATTAGAAGGGAGAAAGTTTTTCCATTCTCCTTTTGTAGTCAATCACTCAAAAACTGGAAACCATATGCATTTAGTACAAGTAATGCAACTGGATGATATCATGTCTGCACAAAGAGACTTTCAGTTATATAGGAAGGTATTGTCTTCTAATGTCCATAGCTCACAGGCTTTGAAAGCAAAGCTGCATTACATGACAGTGAATGCATGTGAGTTTGAGATTGATGTTAAAAGAATAAAAGAGAGGAATATACACCTTTTGCAACTAACTGAGGAAAAAAAAATTAATACCTTACTGTGTGGTCCCCAAAGCAGTTAGTGCCAGAAACTGACTTATCAATGAATTCATTATTGCATTTCTTTAATAATAATAGGATCACTCATAATCGAAGTTTCTTTCTTACAAAGCACAAGTGAAATGAGGAATTCATTAGAAGCTTCCAGCATTTGTAATGCTACCTACACTTGGGTCAAATAGAAGAAGCTAATCTTGATGTACTCACTCTCTCTAGCTGTCACTTTCACTCTCACTCTGTCTCTGTCTCTGTCTCTCTGTCTCTTTGTCTCTGTCTGTCTGTCTGTCTGTCTCACACACACACTTTGCTTTCAAAAGCAAACCAATTCTTTTGAATGACAACAAAGATGAGACTCCCTTTACGGGAGTTACCATAAGAGGAGAATCAGCAGTGGTCAGTTAGGCAAAGATAAAGCACAAATATCCAGGGTAGGCAAGGAGTCAGTAATGGAATACTAAAAGCAAACCAGGATTGGCCTTTACCTAAGAACTGTTATGATAGTTAACTACTTATGAATGTATATGCATCATATGTGAGTTTATATTTGCATACATACATGGAAATATATTAATGTTAATGAAATTTAGCATTTGGGGGCATTTTTAAAAATATTTACTTTATTTTTATTTTATGGGATAAAACAACCATTTCCATAACATAGTATAATAAAAAAGATGACTGAACATGAAACTGCACATCTACTATACACAACATGCTATTCCTTTCAAATGTACAAAATTATCAAGTACATTTCTTCACCCCCCCCCCCCATGGCTACTATTAGACACAAATAGGTGTGTGTAAAATTATTCTATACATTAGGGGGCAGCTAGGTGGCACAGTGGATAAAGCACCAGCCGTGGATTCAGGAGGACCTGAGTTCAAATCTGACCTCAGACACTTGACAATTACTAGTTATGTGACCCTGTGCAAGTCACTTAACACTCATTGCCCCCCCAAAGGTAAACATGAAAAAGAAATTATAAGGGATATTAAAAAGTTAAACATTTTACATTCCTACATGGGAAGATGATCTTGTAACTCATAAGAAATTTCTCATTATTAGGGCAGCTGGACAGAGTATTTAGAAAGAGAGCACAGGTGTTAGTTGAATATGAAGGGAGGATATCTTTAAAAAATAAAATTAAAGGATGAGAAAGGAATTCCCTGGGAGAAAAGGAAAGGGGGAGATGGAATTGGGCAAAGTATCTTACAGAAAAGAGGCAAGAATAAGCTTATATAGTGCAGGGGAAGGTGGGGGAGGTGAGAGAGAAAGAGTGAACTTGACTCTCATCAGAATTCCCTCAAAGAGGGAAAACATGCACACTCAATTGGGTATAGAAATCTATCTTACCCTAAAAGAAAGTAGGAGGGGAAGGGGACAAGAGGGGGAGGTCGTAGAAGGGAGGGCAGATAGGGGGAGGGGGCAGTCAGAAGTAAAACACTTTTGAGGAGAGACAGGGTGAAAGGAGATAGAGAATTGAGTTAATGGCATGGGGAGGGAATAGGATGGAGGGAAATACTGTTACCAATATTAACTGTGAAAAAAAAATTAAGCAAGTTTGTCTGATAAAGGCCTCATTTCTCAAACATATAAAGAACTGAGTCAAATTTATTAAAATAAAAGCCATTCCCAAATTGATAAATGATCAAAACATGAAAATTTTTCAGATGAAATCATCAAAGCTATCTATAGCCATATTTAAAAATGCTCTAACTCACTATTGATTAGAAAGATGCATTTCAAAACAATTGTGGGGGTAATACTTCAATACCTATTGGATTAGCTAATAGGACAGCAGAAGAAAATGACAATGTTCTAGGGGATATGGAGCAAATGAGACATTAATGCACTGTTTACTGGACTTGTAAATAGATTCAAACATTCTATAGAACAATTTGGAACTATGGCCGAAGGGCTATAAAAACCATGCATGACTCCTCTTCACCTTCTCTCTGAGCAGCTCACCTCTCTTGGGTCTCTGGGTTTGTCCTTCTGGTCCTCACCATGTCCATCAGGTCAACCACCCACAGGACCATTAAGGTCTCTTCTGGCCCCCGGAGTTTTAGCAGCCGCTCCTACTCCAGCGGCCCCAGCTCCCGAGTCAGTTCCTCTGCCTTCTCTCGGGTGGGGAGTGGCAGTAGCTTCCGATCGGGGCTCGGGTTCGGGGCAGGCATGGGTATGGGCTTCGGGGGCGCCAGTGGGGCCGGGGGGATTACGGCCGTCTCAGTCAGAGTCTCCTGAATCCCCTGAAACTGGAGCTGGACCCCAACATCTCAACAACAAGTTTGCCTCCTTCATTGATAAGGTGCGCTTCCTAGAACAGCAGAATAAGATGCTGGAGACCAAGTGGAACCTCCTCCAGCAGCAGAAGACATCCCGGAGCAACATGGACAGCATGTTTGAGAGTTATATTGCCAACCTTCGAAGGCAGTTGGACTCCCTGGGACAGGAGAAACTGAAGCTGGAGGTGGAATTGGGCAACATGCAGGGCCTTGTGGAAGACTTCAAAAACAAGTATGAGGATGAGATCAATAAGCGGACAGAAATGGAGAATGAGTTTGTTCTCATTAAGAAGGACGTGGATGAAGCCTATATGAACAAGGTGGAGCTGGAGTCCCGTCTGGAAGGCCTGACTGATGAGATTAACTTCCTTAGGCAGCTATATGAAGAGGAGATACGAGAATTGCAGTCCCAGATTTCGGACACTTCTGTGGTCCTGTCTATGGACAATAGCCACTCCCTGGACCTGGATGGCATTATTGCTGAGGTCCGAGCCCAGTATGAGGATATTGCCAATCGCAGCCGGGCTGAGGCTGAGAGCATGTACCAGATCAAGTATGAGGAACTGCAAACCCTGGCTGGGAAACATGGAGATGACCTCCGCCACACCAAGACGGAGATCTCAGAGATGAACAGGAATATCAACAGGCTTCAGGCTGAGATTGAGGCACTCAAAGGCCAGAGGGCTGCCCTTGAAGCCTCCATCACTGATGCAGAGCAGCGTGGGGAACTGGCTATCAAAGATGCCCAGGCCAAGCTGTCTGAGCTGGAAGCCGCCCTGCAGAGGGCCAAGCAAGACATGGCTCACCAGCTGCGCGAGTACCAGGAGCTGATGAATGTCAAACTGGCCCTGGACATTGAGATCGCTACTTACAGGAAACTTCTGGAGGGCGAAGAGAGCAGACTCGAGTCGGGGATGCAGAACATGAGTATTCACACCAAGACCACCAGTAGAGACTTCTCAGGGCTCAGCTCTGGCTATGGAAGCCTTACCAGCCCTGGCCTTGGCTATGGGCTGAGCTCCTACCAGTCCATTTCTGGCTCTGGCTCCTCTTACAACCGAGTCAGTAAGGCTTTGGTAGTAAAGAAGATTGAGACCCGAGATGGGAAACTGGTGTCCGAATCATCGGATGTTCTGCCCAAGTGAGAGGTCATCTTGGATCCTCACAGCCCGCCCCTTTCGTGTACTCCTGAGAATCTCCAGTATACCCAAGGGAAGACTGGGGTTGGGGAGAGAGTGAAGAAAGATGCCTTATAGGTCCCAGACATTTCTTCTATTTTGCCTTGCCTGGGTTCCTTGCTCTTGCCAATGCCTTTGAGACGATTTGTATTTCAGAAATAAACATAGCTCACCATTTCAACCCAAAAAAAAAAACAAAAAAAAAAAAACATGCATGAGTCTTTGACCTAGTAATACCACTACTAGGTCAGTATCCTAAAAAAGATAAAAACCCAAAACTTGAAGCATCTATATGTAATAAAAATATTTAAGGCAGCATGTTTCTGTTGCAAAGAATTTGAAATTGAGGGGACTCCCATCAATTGGGGAATGGCTGAACAAATTATGATATGTGATTACGATGGAACGCTATTGTGCTATAAGAAATTATGATCAGGATGCTCTCAGAAAAACCTGGAAAGACTTAGATGAGGCTGATGCAAAGTAAAGTGTACTGTCTGCAAAGTAATAGCAATATGGTATGATGATCAGCTGTGAATGATCTAGCCATTCTCACCAATAAAATGATCCAAGACAACTTTGAAGGACTTATGATGAAAAATGTGATCCATCTCCAGAGAAAGATCCGATGGCATCTGAATATAGATTGAAGCAAAGTTATTCTTAGTTTCCTTTTGAATTGATTTTTTTCTTTTTGTCTTTTACAACCTGATTAATATGGAAATGTTTTGCATGACTACACATATGTAGCTTTTATTGAATAGCTTGCCTTTTTGAGTTGAGGGAGTGAGGAAGGTAGAGAATTTGGAGCACAAAGTTTTAAAACTGGACGTTAAAATTGTTTTTATGTGTAATTGGGGAAAAATAAAATTCTAAATAAATTTTTAAAATGGAACAAAACCCCTCCAAATTTAAAGAACCTATGTATACAAAAATATTTATGGCAGCTCTTTTCTTTTGCACATATACTTTATTTTATATTATTATTTTATTTTGTTTTGTTTTATTGTGGAGCAATGAAGGTTAAGTAACTTGCCCAGGGTCACACATCTAGCAAGTGTCAAGTGTCTGAGGTCAGATTTGAACTCAGGTCATCCTGATTCCTGGGCCATGGCTTTATCCATTGTGCCACCTCAGTGTCTCACAGCTCTTTTCTTTTGGCAAAGAATTCAAAATTGAGGAGATGCCCAATGGCCAGACAAATTTTGGTAGGTGATTATGATGGAACCCTATTGTGCTATAAGAAATGATTATCAGGATGTTCTCAGAAAAACCTGGAAAGACTTACGTGAGCTGATGCAAAGTGAAATATATTGTGTATGAATAAACAGAAGTATTGTGATGACTTGGCTCATCTCAACAATACAATGATCCAAGACCAACTCTGAAGAACTTATGATGAAAAATGAGATGCATCTCCAGAAAAAGAACTGATAGTGTCTGAATACAGATTGGAGCATAATTTTTAGTTTATTTTCTTGTGGATTTTTCTGTATTCTTTTGCAAACTAATATGAAAATGTTTTGCATGACTACACATGTATAACTTATATTGACTTGCTTGCCTTCTTAAAGGAGGGGTGGGGTGGGAGGAAGGAAGGGAATTCAGAACACAAAATTTTAAAAATGGTTGTTAAAATTGTTTTTACATTTAATTGGGAAAAACAAAATTCTAAAATAAAAGAAAGTTAGCATTTGTTTCCCATGGTACTTGGAAGTACACATGTAATTATGAGGCAGCTAATGTCTCAGCAGATCAAGTGCTAGAGCAGGAATAGGGAAAATCTGAATTCAAATCCAGCCCCAGATACTTGCTAGCTGTGTGACCTTAAGCAAGTTACTTAACCATGTTTGCCTCAGTTTCTTCATCTGTAAAGTAAGTGGAGAAGAATGTGGCAAATCCCTCTAGTATCTTTGCCAAGAAAACCTCTAATGGCATCATGAAGATTTGAACATGACTCAAAATGACTAAATAATAACAAGAAGAACAAGGTCTGGAGTCAGGAAGACCTTATTTCAACTAAAGCCTAAGATGCTCACAAGCTGTGTGACCCTGGGAAAGACATTTCACCTCTGCCTCAGTTTTCTCAACTGTAAAATGGGGCCAATAATAGAACCTCCCTTACAGAGTTATTCTCCTCAGGCAGAAGAGGTATTAGGCTAAAATCATATCTATAAGCTTCACTAAATATTATTCATCAAAGATGTTGTTTTCAGGTCCAATGTAATCTTCCAATTGGAGAAATTCATTGGTGTTGTGGAAAGAATGCCAGATCTGAAATCAGGAAGACTCATCTATCTGAGTTCAAAACTGGCTGCAGGCACTTAATAGCTGTGTTACCCTGTGCCAGTCATTTAACCTTATTTGCTTCAGTTTGCTCACCTGTAAAATTAGCTGGAGAAGTAAATGGTAAACCACTCCAATATCTTTGCCAAGAAAAACCCAAATGGATTTACAAAGAGTCATACATGACTAGAAATGACTGAATAACAACAAAACTTCTGATGATTAGTTCTTAATGAGGAGAAATCCTGTGATCTGATGCTTTAACCCTTTCCCACCAAATTCCAGTATCACAATGAACATACTTTGGAGGTAGCAATGAAATTCATTTGTCTCAGTCTATAGCAAATTTAAAAAAAAAAAGGAATTAGAGAAGGTATACACATAGAGGAGTATATACTAGATTGAAGGAGTTCTCTCATTGCAAGCAAAGTAACTCACATCAACCAAGAGAGAGTCCAATAGCTTACCCAAGGGAAAGTTCTCTGAACTTTCTAGTGTAGCAAGCTGAAGGCAGAAAAAAAGTGGAAAATGACAGATCTCTTCATATAACCTTCTTCCCAAAATCTTTTCCTTCATTAGTCTGAAATGAGGTTAGCATCATATACCTTTTTTTAGAAAGCTAAAATCCAGGAGTACCCAAAGTGACTATTGAGCCCAAAGATATCAAAAGACACTTGAAGCAAATCCAAATACTTGAAGAGACTAGAGATCTCTTTTTACTTGCTCTCACAAACTCTACCCTGCTCCTCATGAAGTGTAGGTCATTGATCTCCATCAAAAAGGAGAGAGTTCCTTAACAGTTGGCTTTGAGAATCAGGATACATATGTATACGTAATTGTACCTATATATGACTGAATGAATGAACAATGAATGAATGAACAATGAATGAATTAATTAATGAATGAAAAAAAGTTTGTTAAGCACTTAAGCACTAAGTACTGCCCTAAATCTGAAGATACCTATATAAAATAGAACCTGCCTTCATGTAACCTACATCATCATGGGAGAGAAAATACACATCGATAAGTAATATCCAGGAAATAGTGTTGTTTTCCCTAGGAAGCAGAAGAAGTGCTGAGAACAATATTCTTGATTTAATTACAATTCTTAAATCAAGAATTAGAAAGTGATGTGCCTATGGAGGAGAGGTTATTTCACCCTTTGATATCATGTATAAAATGGCTAGAGTGAAAATGAGGATAGATCATTTTAATGAGTTTAGAGGCAAGAGTTTTCATTAGTTTGCAATATGATGTCAAGACATCTGGTTTGGAAGGTGGAGTAGCAGAAACATCAGGTTTGAAAATGACCTGGGTGAGGTTGGTGGAGAACTGGGTTTGAATCTCACCTCTAGCCGTTATTAGCTGTCTGACAATAGGGAACCCATGTCAGATAACTCTCTAAGAATATAGGTTAAAGACATGTTGATCTTCAATAAGTAGAGAGAATCAACAACCAGAGACTTCCCTAGGTTATGAAATCACAGATCTAGACACAACATATGTTAATTGATAGCATCAAATGAGGAAATCCATCTGAAGTAAGTGATAAATTAATATATCAATATCAGCTCTTACTATCATTACCATCATCATAATTAATATATTTAAAAAATTTGTCAGGTATCACTTCTCATTTCTTACCACTAGTTATATGTTGGGTGCTATATTGATGGGTCTTTCCTTTGCTATCCCCAGTTTTCTGCCAATTTAAATAATGGTCAATAAACATTTATCAAATGCCTATATGCTATGATAAAATAATGGGATTTGGCAGATACCCAGGGGTCCCACCTTAGGATTGATTTAGTATTGTTTGAATTGGGTGAGATCTAAAAACTAAGTACCTACTTAAGGGTGATTGGATAGAGACCACACCTGGCTGGCCATGAATGACATTGTTCTCAGAGGCAGTGTACTACTGGCATCAGCAAGAAATCACTCTTAACCAATCAGCTGGAAGGACCTCTCCTTTCAGGGAGGGAGAGAGGAACTAGGAAGCGGAGGTTAGGGCTCTGCCTCTTGCTCTTTTTTGTGGAGGAACTGGCATGCCAGGAGATGGATATCAGCTTAGTGGTGAGAGATTTCATGTGGGCTGCTAGGAAAGGAAGAAGGTTTCTTTCTCTCTGGCTATACAGAATAGATCCAAGCTAGGATTTCCATGCTATAAGGAATCTGTTCTCAATCTCTCTCTCTCTCTTCACTAACTTATAATATATTTTAATAAATTCTTAAAAGCCTAAACTCTTGCTGAATTTATCAGTGATCTTAGCCAGCTTCCCACCCCCCTACACCAAAAAAAAAAAAACTGGGCAGGCAGATTATAACCCACAATTTAAATTTTAAACACAATGCCAAGCACTATGCTAAGTGCTAGGATTAAAAATATTAAAAAGAAAAAGTGGTCTCTTGTTTTCAAAGAGCTATAATATAATGGGAGAAAACATAAAAAGGAAAACTGGCATGGTGAAGAAGTTAAAGAAATCCAAAATAGTTGGAAATTAGATGTCTGAGAAGTCTCTCCTGCCTCTTGGTTGAATAGTTCAATTTTCTAATCCCCCCCCTCCAAAAAAAAAGAGAGGCACAGAGGGTACAGATGAGGACTAAGTTCCAAGGTTCTTTGGATCTCCCAAGATGATGAGACTTCAAAATGATGAGATTCTATTGGATTAGACCACTTTATGACAGTAGTGAATAATGGGAATCACCATAGGGGGTTAGATATATTAATTATTTATGAGCTATTTTAAGTTCATTATATGTTTTCTTCATTGCTTGTGGGATCCTATGAGAGTACTTTGGATTTTCTGTATTTTATATGTGGTGGAATAAAGGCTGTCCTACAACTAATAAATACATTTGTTCTTGGAATGAGGAAGTGTTCAAAGAAGACTAGTCTCTCTGCTATGAGGACTTGCCAAGACTTTCTCAGGGCTGCCTATCCACCTTTGGGATTCACCTTTCACTCAACTCTCACCTGTGTCTCCAAAAGTCTACAGCATGAGCAGCAGCCACACTCATGTAAAACCATCTTGGCAGGCATGCTAAACCAGGTTGAGGGTAACCAAAAGGCTTCAAATTTATCAGTGAGTTAGGAGGATGTCTTCCCCAGGAATGTAAAGACTTTCACTGGTAGAATGAATGGATGAGAATAATTTATTCCAATGGCCATGAAGGTAACTGAAGCAGGTGCTGTGGAATACTTAGAGTTTGGTCAGACATTGAAGATGCCATGATCATTCACTGCATCCCAGACCATCCCCAGTTTTTTGACTCTTTTCTTGCCAGTGGACTTCTTCAATTCTGGATGAGAGAGTAAGGCTGACAATTTTGTGCAACATTGGCTCACTTAAATTTAATTCATGGACAAGTCAAGACATCACTATATGATGTCATTGATCCTCTTTGAAAATGTAGGTTGAACAACATTTGTTCCTTGTATGGAATATGGGGTAATGCTTTTATCCCTATCCATGTGGTCCAGTGTTGGTGAAAAGTCTCTGAAATTTTACAGAGCAAACTATAGGTGGGGAAATTGAGCCAAAGAGATAGTGATATTTGGGGAATTTCATCTGGAATGTATGAATCCAGAGCTTAGATATCTGAGCTATACAAGTGTGTTAAAATGCATATTTTTTTCTTTGAATTAAAAATGTGAAAGAACCCTAGAATACCAGCATTTCGAAGACATAACAATTTATAGCAACTGCTACAATTATTTTGATGTCTTATGGATCTGTCAGCTCTACTCAATATTCACATCAAAGCAAACTTCAACTATATGAGAGAAAATGGAATCTGATGTCTTGTGCTCTCTCTCCACTCCATCCCCCTACAGAAATTAAATTGCATTTACATGTCTGTATAGATATTTTATATCCTCACTATGAATGAATAAATGAAAGAATATGTATGTATAGATATATGTATATAGGTATACACATATACATAGGTATTAAAAATAATAAATGCTTACTATGTGCCAGGCATTGTGTCAAATTCTGGGGATA
The DNA here is from genome assembly GCF_019393635.1 of Dromiciops gliroides. NCBI lineage: Eukaryota > Metazoa > Chordata > Mammalia > Microbiotheria > Microbiotheriidae > Dromiciops > Dromiciops gliroides. Next base: position 230,822,381 of record NC_057865.1, read on the forward strand.
TGAATACAAATAAAGAAGACAGTTACTTCTGCCAAGGAACTTGCATTCAGATAGGTGAAGGCAGTCCATATAAAGGAATCATATCCACTGATAAGTGTTTTAGATAGGAGAATAAGAATGAATAATTATAAGGACCATAATGCAATTTATTTTCATGTCCTTCTCAGGAATTGCAGTGTTGGAACTACCATTTTTGCAGAAAAGCAAAGAATAGTGGAGGAAAGAGTTGGGGGGGGGGAGAGTGAGAGAAGTATGTGATGGAAATGATTCTTAAGTGATGAGATGGACCTAAAACCAGGAAAGATAAGATTAAAGCTGTCCAATCAGAACCCATGGTCCCAAAGGTAAGATGTTTAGTTCTGATGGATGTGGAAACTAGAGACCAGGTAGCTTGGCATAGACATACCTAGAAGGTAGATTTTTTGGGGGGTGTTTTTGTTTTTTTCACCAACAGAGCTTGGTAGTGTCTTGCAGTGAGTAGTCAATTAATAAATACTTGTTGAATTGAATTGAATTTTGCTTTGATTTTTTATCAAGAAGAATAACCCTATATACAAATAGAGAAGAAAAGTGGTTAAATGATAATTGAACACAAGGGAAAAGAAGGGAAACTAATATCTAGCTTCCCTCAAGCTCTCAAGTCTATATATAAATTATCTGTTAGGAACTGAAATAATTTAGGCATGTCATTTCTGAGTCAGAAACAGACTGTGGCATTGAATGTAGGCAAAAACTATACTAATTTTCAAAAGGGAAGAAATAGATTCTTTAATATGCATACTCATCCATGAAATTCACTTAGGATAACAAAAATCTGAGTCTAAAATTCTGAGTTTTCAAAATGGGGATAATAATCTTTAGTACCTACTTGAGAGGATTTTTGTGAGTCTCAGATGAAATTATCTATGAGGAATACTACTGATCTCCTGACAGAGAGGTGAGGGACTAAATATATAGAATAAGCACATGTTTTTCAGTATGGGCAATTGGAATTCATTATGCTTGACTACATATATATCATAAGGAATTTTTTTCTTTTTTCCCAAATTGAGAGGAAAGTGGGAATGAGAGAATAGAAATGTTTGATAATTTAAAAAATATTAAAAGAGAAAATAATGAAAAATAATACACAATAAAATAAAACTTTGAAAATAAAAGAGTGAAATGTGGAATACACTAATAAAAATATGGTTTGTGAGCCCCTAGAAATGCCCTTAGCATTTTCATGTACTAAAATCTCATTATGAATCACCAGTGAGACCAGATAGCCAACAACAAAAGCAAAAAAGGCAATGCATAGAGGCAGATGAGTATAAAGGAAAGTCAATTAGATTTCAAGTAAGAAGATGTTAGATTCATAATCAAGTTCTGTAATATGCTGCCGGTAAAGAGTCTGGGAAAATAACTTTACTTTTCTGTACTTCAGTTCCATGATTTCTTAAATTAGGAGATTAGACTGTATAAATTCTAAGATCCTGATGAGAACTTAACATTATATGAATTCCAATTTTTTAAAAAGTGATATCAATGTACAATATCCAGATTAAGTGTTCTGAACATACTGTGATACTCCACCACTGCCATATCAAATTTGGGTTATTGTTTCAATTTTGATAGCTGCATAGAATGCAAATTGACCTCTTTAACCATATAGAGATTTGGGTATCAAGAGGATGAGAGAATTCAAAACTACTCCATTTAAGAATTCTTCAAAGGAACTTGGGATGATTAGTATAGAAAAAAGAAGGCTTGGGAAGGGACATGATTGTTGCCTTAAAATATTTAAAGGATTATCATGTGGAAGATGGATTAAACATCTACTTATTCCTTGCAGACAAAATAGAGAGGAATGTCTAAAGTAGAATGATTTTAGCTCAATATAAGAACAAGAAGGAATTCTTAACATATAGAATTGTTCAAGAGTAGAATAGGTTGCCTAATTAATGGGTTACTCATCACTACAAAGAGGCTATGTGGCTCAGTGGATAGAGTGTCAGGCCTAAAGTCAGGAAGACTCTTCTTCCTGAATTCAAATCCGGCCTCAGACACTTACTGGCTATGTGAACCTGGACAAATCACTTGACCAACACTGTTTACTTAAGTTTCCTCATCTGTAAAATAAGCTGGGGAAGAAAAAACACTCCAGTATTTCTGCCAAGAAAAAACAAAATGGTGTCACGAAGACTCAAACACAACTGAAATAACTGAACAAAAATGAGTAGAACATGGGAACTTTGGTTTTGGGTCACTTTCTTGTTGGGTCACTTTAGTATTCTCACTTTCTTTATGGTAGCATCAGTTTCCCTTATTAGGACTAGGTAATAAGGTCTATATAATGATTGTTTGGTGATAGGAATAGATTTTTAAGAATATTAAAAAGAAAAAAAAAGACAATTGAGGGTTAGTATTCAGATGCTGGGGCACAAGGGAAACAAAAATGTCAAAGATAATATCAAAAAATGTATAACCATAAAATAATAAAATGGGGAAAAGAGCTTATTTAGTTCATAAAGATATTGGTTATATTTAAGATAGGTTGAGTTTCAAGTGACAGCAAGCTATAAAAGTAAGAATGGCTAGTAAGCAAGTGGAGATGCAGAATTAGAGAGGTCAAGGACTGTCTTTGCTTTTTTCTTCATGTCTTCTGCACATAAGCTGGATGTATCTGGCACGTAGTCGATTTTTTATGAATTCCTTTAATTGATTATTGATTAAAGAGTCTATATCAAAACTTCCTGAGACCAAGAATGGTGTCTCATTAAACTTCATTTGTATATAAGAACATATAACTTGGTGTTCTGTATACACTGAGTGCTTAATAAATGTTAGAATAATTTTTAAAATGAGTTAAATACACTTAAAGGAGAGTTGTCAGTGATCTCTACTGATCTACACTCTCATTGAATGAGAGCAGTGGTACTGAGAAATATTTTTTCAAATTGCATTTGCCTTTTTTACTTTTAAATAAATGAAGATATGTAAATATGCCAATTGTATCCATTTTTCTAATGTATTGTACATAGAGCCTTTCTCTAACATTTGATATGTCACCCATAAGTTTTGTGAAACTTTAAGTATGTAGCTTATGTTATTTGAGGTTTATTTAAGAGTGGATCCATTTAAAGTAAGAACTCCTCTGGGGGGAAATAAGTGAATAATTTTGCAATTAGTATTCAGGACAAAGTACAACATTGCCAAGAGGAATATCTCACAAATTATTAAGCATCCCAGTATTAAAACAATGTATGTGGTATTTAGAAATAAAATGTTGGAAGTATAAGACACAGGAATGTGGTTGAAATGACACAATTGTACCCAAATGAAATTTGGGACAAAAGTGGCATCTGAGTAAGAGGTTGATAGAGAGTGTTGTGTCAAAGGAAGAACTTGGCTGGAACTAAACTAAAATAAAACTAAACTGAATTTTTAAAAAATGATTTTGTTTTGTGATGATGAAATTTAGAAGGTACTCATAGCACTTGTATAATTTTGGCAGATAGAGACAACACCTCAACAGGAAGTTACCAAATGGAATGCTGAATTTAGAGTCAGATGACTTAGATTTGAATACTTGTTACCTTGAGTGAATCACTTAACCTCTATTGGGCATAATTTTCCTTATCTCAGAAATGTTGGGATTAGGCTAGATAACTTTTAAAAGTCCTCTCTAGCTCAATATTGTTGATTCTATGATACACACCAGTCCCAACCCTGACCAAAACAAATCTCCTGGGTTTCTTCTGAGACTAGTCATAGTCTGCTTCTGGTCCTTGGTGGCAGTATCCCTAGTAAAAGTCTCAAGGAATGGCAGAATCATCCTCCAATCGTCCTTGCATCTCAAGAGCAATATTCAACTAGAGGTATCATAAATCCCATAACTGAATTTGTCTTTAAAATTTTGTTTAATTATCTTATTTACAGTTTGTCCTCAGTGTAAACTATAGTAATCGTGCCAGGCACCAGAATTGGCTTACAGTTCTGGTTTTCTGCAGTCAAGGAAAGTATTTAAGAGAGGCATTGAGAGCCATGGAGACTGCTCAATACTTGGCATCCCAAACCCTAAATTCCAATCCTGGCTCCATCAAATATTTCCTTTGTGAAATTTTCACTTACCATTTCTGGGTATCAGTATCTTCAATTATAGAAGAGCTGTCATCTAAAATGCATACCTTTGAAGATTAAATAAGGAAATGGTTATGAAAGAATTTCATATAGTCCCTAAAATTTGAAATAAGATTTACTATTTATTAAATTCTTTACAGGTTCATAGTCACAGAGCTGGATGAGATGGGGAAGTCCTCTAATCTAATCCTTAATTTTATGCATAAGGAAACTACAGCTCAGAGAGCCTAAGTAACTTGTCCAGAGTCACATAATTAGCAATTGACAGAGCCCAAATTCAAACCCAGGTCTTCTAACTCTATCCTCCGCTTCTTACTATTTTATGTTCATTCTTTATATTGTAGAGGGGACTTCTGCTTAAGTATAGAATACTTTAGTTGACACCTTTGTTTACTTCTAACTCTCTCTTTTTTTTTTTTGTGGGGCAATGGGGGTTAAGTAACTTGCCCAGGGTCACACAGCTAGTAAGTGTTAAGTGTCTGAGGCCAGATTTGAACTCAGGTCCTCCTGAATCCAAGGCCAGTGCTTTATCCACTGAGCCACCTAGCCACCCCCTACTTCTAACTCTTATGAAAAGGGTAGATAAATAAAGGTAAGATATTATTAGTATTATTTAGATGTTTGAGAAGGAAAATGATAATGGATAAACAGTTTGGGTACACTTATTTGGCATTGTAAAATATAATTAGAAAAATATATAATGACAATATTTGAAGAAGGGAAATAATGCAGAATAAATAGCACAAGTATATGAACTTAGTCCTCTAACACAAGGCTCAAAGTGGCAATGTCATTGTAAAAAGAAGTAAAAATAAACCCCAAAACAATACATATGTGTGTATATCCGAAAGAATTATATTCTTTTATGTAGGTGGTATATATAATGTATTATATATTATAGTATTATATGCAATATATTATAAATATTCCTTTATATGTTTACATACACATATATGTTTCATGCTTTTTAAATTATTTTGGTCTCCAACTTTTTTTGTGGCTTGGATAACTATGTTTGCTAAATTATTGCTACTTGTATATTAATTGCTATGTATATCATAACGGCTATTTTTACCAGTTTAGGTAATAAGTATTTATTATTAAATTGTGTTAAATATTAGAGGAGTATTGGATATGTGTCAGTTAACATAAGTTGAAAAACTCCCAGCACCACATTTCTAAGAGAGAAAGCACATGTCCCAGCAGCCTACCCTGTCCCAAGAGGGGAGTACTCCCCAACAGTAGGTCCAGACCAAGTGTGTTCCAAGATGGCACTGGTCAGGTGCTTTGAATGTTCTTTCATTTTATCCTCTTTTGATAGAGGCATGTCACTACATATTGATCAAAGCTAATTGGCTAGTATCACTAGATTCCATTGGTTACTGTGACTTTATGGTAGTACATATTAAAATGAGCTCTACCATGACCTCATGGCCTAATGGGGGGGGGGAGGGAACGACCCCTGAGGGGCAAAGTCAAAGTCCAGATAGGTGAGGCTTAATAACATCAGTTCACTGAGCTAGTCAAAGAGTCTATTTTCTATTTCTATTATTCCCCCTGAACAGGATTTAAAATCCCTCATAAAAACTGACCTCTCAAACTAGGGGGTGGGGGGGAGGCTAAAACCGGGTCCCTGGGTTTCCCAAAGAAATCCATTATTAATAATTATTTTATTACAATAATCCCTTAGGAGGTAGACATTACAAATAGTGTATGCAACAGGGAAAAGGGAAACAAAAAGAATAATGTCCATTTGAGTCTCTGAAAATTTCATCCCCAACAGATATTTCTTGGGACATCATCTTCATGAAGTTCTATATTCCTGGTGTGGTTTCAGCTGTGATTGCAGAGAAGTCTTTCCTAAATTCTTTAGATGTTCTCCCTCAGCTGGAAAATCTCCTACAAAATTCATCTTAACACAACTTTTAATAACTTTGCCAATGACCAAGATATCCTTGTAGGTAGCATGAAAGCAATAAAAAGATAGTAAGAAAATAAAGAAAGAACAAACAATCTGTTGGAAAAGCTGGGATGGAATGGGATCACTTATGCAGGTTAAGGGGTTTGCCATGACACAAGCTGGACTATTTCTTCATATGAGAAGTGAAAGAGGTAATAATGGCAAGAGGCATCAAAGTGATGTAAGATGAGAAGTAGAGAAGAAAGATCTCTTGGCAAATGACCTAAATACATATTACACACATACATTCAATTCATTTTTTCTTTTAATTATGAGCCCTCACAAATCTTTACAAGCAGGACAAATTCCTTCTGCATGATTAATTTATTATCTTCTGTCCCAGGGTTCTTTCCTCTGGTCAAATCTTACTTCAGACTACAGAAATGAACGGATAAATTTTCAGTCATGTATATCAGTTATTTATTGGACACAGCATCATGGTAAGCTATGATGGCAGAAATGGTCTCTAATATCAGGTTATCCTCTTTAGCTCAAGAGATGTATAACATGTTATTGGAAAGAAATGCAAAAAAAAAAAAAAAGATGGGTCCTTCAAATAAAAAGATTATAGGGTAATTGATAGACAAACTACGCATCACATTACTTTTTTGGGTAGGGGGGACAAAGAGGGTTAAGTGACTTGCCCAGGGTCACACAGCTAGTACGTGTCAAGTGTCTGAGGCTGGATTTGAACTCAGGTCCTTCCGAATCCAGGGCTGGTGCTTTATCCACTCTGCCACGTAGCTGCCTATCACATGGCTTTTTAAAAAATATAAAGGCGGGGCAGCTAGGTGGTGCAGTGGATAGAGCACTGGCCCTGGAGTCAGGAGGACCTGAGTTCTAATCCGGTCTCAGACACTTGACACTTACTAGCTGTGCGACCCTGGGCAAGTCACTTAATCCCAATTGCCTCACCAAAAAAAAAAAAAAAAAAAAAAGAAAAGAAAAGGAAAAAAATATAAAGGGATATTAAGGAAGCTCCCCCCCCCCATCCCCTGCAACATATTGTGTCAACTCCTATGGCAAGTCTGTCCGACTGGATGGAAAACCCATTTGCATGGAAGAGATCGCAGACCTGTAGAACCATTGGATTTTTGACATTGCTATCTAAAATTAAGTTCAAAATGATATTGTTGGGTCAGTTAGACTAAATTAAAAAAAAAACCTGTCAAATTGATTGCTTGATTGAGATTATTTGTCATATGAATGAAAAAAAGAAGCAATTAAGTATACCATTTAGTTAAATGTCTAATCCCATTCAGAACAAATGTCTGAGAAATGTACATTACCAGGAAGAAAATGAATCTGTTTTAAAAAGCTGAACAATATGAAAGTGTGAAGTACTGAGAGTGTATTCACTTGAGACCAACAGAAATTAGGGGGTTATCATATACTAAGGCACAAATCCATTTTCCAAATAGTTCCTCTCAATAAAACTCTTTTTTTCCCGAACCTATAATCTGATCAACAAAATATTTCTATTCACCATGCTAAGTCATTCATGTATGTCTGTGACAAATCTAATTTGATATTTTTGTGATAAAATTAATTATATGCAGCATGCAAAGCAGATTGAGTCGAGCCATTTTCTTTCTCACAGATGTTTCACTGACAATTTGGAGATTTTTTTTTCACTAGCAGAGAGGAGAAACAAATGATTTTATAGTACAATTCCAAAACTTCTATTCACTAAATCATGAAATAATAATTCCATTATATCATTAAATAATTGATTATGATAATTTTAAAATATGCTTTATTTGGCTTATTAATATAATTAGCCTTAAAATAGATAACAAAAATGATTGGGTTCTAGGAACATGTGTAATTTAATTGAAACATTTCCATAATTGGAAGTATATAATTTAACTTTTCATTTCTCTTTTGGTAACAAGGTAGTTATTTAATTTTCCTCAACTAATTTTTTAATAGAATAAAGGATGGAAATTATTGTTACCCTGAAAGCTTTTGCTTCTATTTACCTAGCTAATAGGTTATTATTTTTTTAACTTTTAATGTTTTTGTTATATCAATCTGTGATCTTATCAGTGTAGGGAATTCCTTGTATACACAAAAATTCTATCTGTTACTTAAAGTCTAAAAACATTTACTGGGGCAGGGTTTAAATCATGGACACTCAAGGAGTAATTGTAAGAGACAAGGCTTGGACCTACATCTTTCTGATTCTTAACCATCTGTGTGCAATGTATGTTGTGGTCTTCTTTTAGTGTTTTGGTTCCTTGCAAACATATGGAGATATTTTAGATCAGGCTTGACTCAGGCCAGGCCAATAATTCAGACTAGAGTTTAGAATGCAATGAGACACACATGGACCATAAAATTCAATAAACATAACTTTATTTGGAATGATTAAAAAGGTCATATTTCCTAAAATTAAAAAGGACTGATAAAACAGTACTTTGCTTCACCTCTATAACTGGCCACAATAGGTAAGAAAGCCATTCCTGTAGAGCAGTGGAAATCCCACTGAATCCTCTGACATTAATTTTCCATAGTCTGGGTCTCAGGAAGTAGGAAGAGAAAAAGGGGAAAAATGTTGCCTGATAACTATTATATATTTAAAAGGAATAGGAAGTTGTACATAAGAGGTTTACAGTTATATGTACAATCATTTTTTCTTATTATACTATGTTATGAAAATGTTTGTTTTATCTAAGTTCAGAACTAACTAAATAACTAACTAAATAAATGTAAAAAGAAACTTAACTACAAAGCTAAAGTGACTCCCCAGATCCCTAAAGGCTCTTATATCAATTATCCTTGAACAAAGTTGCCATTTCTGTAGTGTACAATCTTGAAATTGTCATCAGCTGCTTGAGTTTTATATAAGCGTTCATTGTGGCTAACTCATTCTGTTATTCAATCTTGATTGGTTATAGTTCTTAAAGTGGCAAGGGAATGAAAAGCAGTTTTTTAATGTGTCTTTTCCATTTTTAGTTACTATAATTATCTTTGCTACCATCATTTCAAGCTGTTTCTTAGTACTTTTCATGTATGTATGAAGAAAAAAGAAAAAAAAAAAAGACCCTAAAGTGAACAGGGAATAATTCAAGGAATTTACCTCTGAGTTTAGGGAACCAGATGTTCAAGGAATCTCTTGCAGGGGAAATACATTGAAGAGTCTCTTGTGTGTAAAGCTTTGAATTTGTACTTTGGGGTAATAGCTAGTGCAAATTGGCCCAGTGCTCAAATGAAAAATTCTTTACTAGTAATATGTAGCAATGGAAGTCAACCTTCAGTTCATTATATAAACCTTATCCAGTTATACTCTGATTCAAGTTTATACACAACATAGATGCATTTAAGCAATTTTGCTTCAGGGAATGATTGTACCTGTTGAAACTGGTTTACAAAACCTGACCTATTTGCAAAATGGACTAACCCTCATTGTATTTAGGACCTGCTTGAGGACAAATAGAGTAAAGCTTGATTGAAAATTTAAACCCCATAAAATTAGATGCAGGGAAGGATTGTAGGGGACAAAAGCTCTGATTAATCTAAAAACCAAAATTCAAAATAATTTTTAAAATTCTGTTTAGTTACTGGACAGCTGTTAAAATATCAAAGGCTACAGGATAATATATTTCTATTGAATTCTAAACAACTGCTGCCATTTTTGAAATTGAACTGCTTATTAATTCATATTTTTAAATTTAATAAAATGTTTCTATTTCTTCTACTGTCATCCACCCTTGATATTTTATCTTGGGAAGTTTGTGACCCATGGTTTTCAGAGGCTATCTTAGCAGAAAACAGTCCCTAGCAGATTCCATCACAGTTGAAATAAAATGACTATGAGCCCAATGATAAATTTCATGTCTGTTGTCTAGCAGCCTAGTGTGGGTGAGGAATGACCAATTTTGTGGAAATAGAAACTCTAGAACACCACTATTAAAAATTATAGAGGGGGCAGCTAGGTGGCGTAGTGGATAAAGCACCAGCCCTGGATTCAGGAGTACTTGAGTTCAAATCCGGCCTCGGACGCTTGACACTTACTAGCTGTGTGACCCTGCGCAAGTCACTTAACCCCCATTGCCCTGCAAAAAACAAAAACAAAAACAAAAATTATAAAAACATTGTGGTCATTGTTGGTAGTGTCCCCATTAATGGAATGGAATCACTCATTCTTGAGATAACAAAGTAAGAAGTATAAATACAATTAACCTCATGGTTTAGTATGAGGTATATGAGGAATAACACAGAGAGCCAGCTTCAGTGCCAGGAAAATGTGAAGTCAAGTGTTCCTTCTAACATAAATAGCCTTTATAACTCTGATCAAATTCCTTATCCCTCTGATTTAAGCAACTCTTTAAGACTAAATTTCTGAGAAGATACTGACCTGCAATGGCAACTGCTCAACTGCAACTTTTCTATACTAATTACAGCACAGGTTCTATCTTTATTCCTATCCCTGAATTAAGGCTTTCCCATTATCTACGATGGTTCTGTGTAAAAATTTTCATACAAGACTGCCCATTCACTAATAGTCCAGCATCTTCACAAGAACCCTAATATAATATTAGCCAAAATAAGAATCACAAAGTCATATGACTTATATAGTCATTCAGAAATCAAGTGCTTACTACGTGTCCAGCATTGCATTAAGCACGGGGAATTAAAAGGAAACAACAATAATGGCAACAACAATAACAATAACAACAACAACAACACAACCAAGAACCATGAAAACAAGATGGCAGAAAAAAGTACTCCCTAGAGTCCATCCAAAAACTTTCAAATAATGCCATAAAACAATTTCTGGAGCAGCATAACCCACAAAAGAATGAGGTGAAATAATTATCTTGCCAAAAACAACTTAGAATTTATGAAGAAAAGTCCTGTCACACTTGGGTGAGAATGGAACACAGACCAGGCCCCAGGGGTGGGCCTGAATCATCAGCAGCAAGCAGCTGCTTCTGGTGCTCTCAGCCTGCAGAAGGCAAGGGGATTAAACAAATGGTCAGAAGGAGATTACAGGGATGTCTTTGCTGGCACTGAGGCAGGAACCTGTTGCTTTGACCATACTTGGATCCAGGTCACAGTCCTAGATGGCAGTTCCAGGGCAAAGTGGAGCAATAGCACAACAGAGCTTGTGAACATAGTGGAGCAGGGAGTGTTGTAACAGTTCCAGGGAAGAAAAGAATGTTCATGGTTGCTCACAGACCAAAGGATATGCCAGGAGAGTAGGAAACAGTTCTCTTTAGATCATACCACATTGGAAGAACTGAAAACTTACAGTCACTAGAATTATCTCAGAAAAAAACTACGCGAAACTCCTGTAGCATGGGACAGTCCACTCTCCACTCTGGAAATAGCCCCAATTTATTTATTTTATTATTTTTATTTTTAGAACATAGAGATTTTTATTGATTTAAAAAATAATAAACATTTTTATTTCAAATTTTGAGTTTCAACTTTCATTCCCCTTTCCCTCCTTTGAATTCCCCTTCCCCGAGGTGATAAGCAATCAGATATAGGTTATAAATGTGCAATTATATAAAAAATTAACATATTAGTCATTTTGTATAAGAAAACTTGAATAAAAGAAAAAAATGAAAGAAATTGAAAAATAGTATACTTCAGTCTGTGTTCAGTCAATCTCTGTTCTCTCTTTGCAGGTGGATAGTATGCTTCATCATTAGTCCCTTGGGATTGCATTGAATCAGTGTATTGTTGAGAATTGTTAAGTTATTCACAATTTTTCATCAAACAATGTTGCTGTCAATGTGTATAGCATAAAATATATCTTCTTAGAAGAAGATAGTAAAGTCAAAGCTCCTATACTCAAAGGCTCCAAGCAAAATATGAGTTGGTCTTATTCCATGGAAGGGCTCAAAAAGAAGTAGGAAAATCAAATAAGAGACATAGAAGAAAAATTTGGAAGAGAAATGAGAGTGATGCAATAAAATAATGAAAACAAAAGAGGCAATAGTAAAGGAGACACAAAAAATACTGAAGAAAACAACGCCTTAAAAAACAGACTAGGCCAAATAAATAAGCAATACAAAAAGCCAGTGAGGAGAATGCATTGAAAAATCAAAACTGGCCAAATATAAAAAGAGGCACCAAAAAATCACTGAAAAATTCCTTAAAAAGTAGAATTGATGGAGGGGGTAGAGCCAAGGTAGCAGAGGAAAGGCTGTGACTCTTGAAGCTCCCAACAGATCCATCCACATACCTCCAAAAACGCCATAAGACAACTCCTGGAGCAGTAGAATCCACAAAAGAACAGAGTGAGATCATTTTCGAATTAAAGATGCCTTATAAGTTTGGTAGGAAGGGTTTGTTATACAATGATGAAAGAAGAGCTCACTGTGCAGTGCAGATTCAGACCCAGGCAGACCATGCCTCCAGAGCCTTGGATTCTTCAGCATCAGAAGCTCCTTCTGAATCTTGGTTCATGGAGAGTTGAGAGGTCCAGTGGTTTCCCTATGGGGGAAATAGTGGGGGTCTCTGTGGGAGTAGAGGTAGAGCATATTGCCCAGGAAGTGTACTTGAATGGTAGAGGCCCAGTGATGGAGGGGCACAGGTATGCCAAGCTTCTAGGACACAGAGAGTCAGATTTCAATCAGAATTCTGATTCTAGGTTAAAGACCACGCAGGTGAGTGGTTACTTACAGGCCCAGCAGTCTGATAACAAGCTTCTACTTAAATCGTACCATCTGGGACCCCCTGTAGCTTTGGACAGTGCAACCTGAAATTAGTGTTCCACATTAAAAAGGAGTGAAAAGCCAAGAAATAGGCAGGCAAGATGAGCAGGCAGAGGAAGCAGCAGACCATCAAAAGTTTCTTTGGAGACAAGGTAGATCAAAATACAACCTCCGAAGAAGAAATAACAAAACCAGAGCTCCTACATACAAAGCTTCCAAGAAAAAAATATGAATTTGTCTCAGGACATAGAAGTGCTCAAAAAGTACTTTGAAGACAAAGTAGGAGAGATAGAGGGGAAAATGGAAAGACAAATGACAGTGATATAGGAGGAATGATGAAAAAATTCAATAGTTTGAAAAGCCAAATTGGCCAAATAGAAAAGGAGGTACAAAAGCTCTCTGGAAAAATCATTGCTTATGAATTAGGATAGAGCAAATAGAAGCTAATGACTTTATGAGAAATCAAAGCACAATAAACCAAATCTAGATGAATAAAAAATAGAGGGCAATATGAAATATCTCCTTGGAAAAACAGCTGAACTGGAAAATAGACCCAGGAGAGATAATTTGAAAATCATTGGACCACCTGAAAATCATGACCAAAAAAAAGAGGTTAGACATCATCTTCCAAGAAATTGTCAGGGAAAATTGCCCTGATATTCTAGATGTAGAAGGTAAAATAGAAATTGAACGAATCCATCAATCACTTCCTGAAAGAGATCCCAAAATGAAAACTTCCAGGAATATTATAGCTAAATTCCAGATGCAAGCTGCCAAAAAGAAAGAATTCAAGTACTGTGGAGCCCCAGTCAGGATAGCACAAGATTTAGCAGCTTCTACATTAAAGGATCAGAGGGCATGGAATATGCTATTCCAGAGGGCAAAGGGATTGGATTTGCAACCAATAATTACCTACCCAGCAAAACTGAATATAATCTTTAAGTGAAAACAATGGGACTTTAATCAAAAAGAGGAATTGGAAGTATTTGTGATGAAAAGACCTGAACTGAATTGAAAATTTTATTTTCAAATACAAGAACCTAGAGAAGCATAAAAAGGGTACTGGCTACGAAATACAGTGGTGGATCAATGGAATAGGTTAGGCACAAGAGACAATGTAGTAAATGAAATTAATAATGCACTGTTTGATAAACCCAAAGACCCCAGCTTCTGCGATAGGAACTCAGTATTTGACAAAAACTGATAAAAGTATTTTATTTTTTTCCAGGTATACATAAAGATAGTTCTCAACATTTGTGTATACAAGTTTTACAATTTCAGATTTTTCTCCCCCCTTCCCTAGTCATGTTATAAGAGAAGAAATAGAGTGGAGCATCAATGGAATAGGCTAGGCACAGGAGACAAAGTAGTAAATGACATTAGTAATGTATTGTTTGATAAACCCAAAGACTCCAGCTTCTGGGATAGGAACTCAGTATTTGAAAAAAAAACTCCTGGGAAAACTGGAAGATAGTATGGCAGAAATTAGGCATAGACCAACATCTTACACCTTACACTAAAATAAGGTCAAAATGGGTACATGATTTAGACATAAGAGGTGAAACCCTAGGTAAATTAGGAGAGGAATGAATAGTCTACCTTTCAGATCTTTGGAAAGGAGAACAGTTTATGACCAAACAAGAAAGAGATAATATTATGAAATCTAAATCACTATTGATTAGAGACATGAAAATTAAAACAACTCTGAGCTACTACCTGACCCCTATCAGATTGGCTAATATGACACAAAAGGAAAATAACAAATGTTGGAGAAGCTGTGGAGAAATTGGAACACTAATGCATTGTTGTTGGAGCTATGAAGTGATCCAACTCTTCTGGAGAACAATTTGGAATTATGCCCAAAAGGCTATAAAGCTGTGCATACCCTTTGACTCAGCAATACCACTTTTGGGTCTTTTTCCCAAAGATATTATAAAGGGAAAAGGACCCACATGTACAAAAATAATTATAGATGCTCTTTTTTTGGTGGCCAGGAATAGGAAAGTGAGGGGATGTCCATCAAGTGGGGAATGGCTGAACAAGTTGTGGTATATGAATGTAATGTAATTCTATTGTGTTGTAAGAAATGATGAGCAGGAGAAGTTCAGAGAAACCTGAAAGGACTTGTATGAACTGATGATGAGTGAGATGAGCAGAACCAGAACATTATACACAGTAATATCAACAATATGTGTTGATCGGCTGTGGTAGACGAGATTCTTCTCACCAATCCAATGGAACAAGAAAGTTCCAAAGGACTCATGATGGAAAAGGCTCTCCAAATGCAGAAAAAAAGGAACTGTGGAATATGGATGCAGATTGGAACATAATATTTCTTTTGTTTTTGGTGCTATTGTTTTTATTTTTTGAGGTTTTTCCTTTTTGCTCTGATTCTTCTCTTATAACATGATTAATGCAGAAATATGTTTAAGCTTTATATATATATATATATATATATAACCTATATCAGATTACCTGAAATTGGAAATCTTACATAAACAAATGTTGAAAACTATTTCTACATGTAACTGGAAAATAATAAAATACTTTTATTTAAAAACAATCAATGGGGGGGGGCAGCTAGGTGGTGCAGTGGATAAAGCACTGGCCCTGGATTCAGGAGGACCTGAGTTCAAATCTGGCCTCAGACACTTGACACTTACTAGCTGTGTGACCCTGGGCAAGTTATTTAACCCCAATTGCCTCACAAAAAAAAAAGAATGAAAAAAAAAACAATCAATGTGAGGAAATTAAATTTTGTATGTAACTTGGGGAAAATTCTAAATAAATAAATAAAATTTTTAAGTAGAATTGGCCAGATAAATAGGAGGTATATAAGCTTACAGAAGAAAATAATTTTAAACAAATTGGAATTGAGCAAATGGAAGCTATTAACTTTATGAGAAATCAAGAAACAATAAAACGAATCTAAAAGAATGAAAAAATAGAAGACAATATGAAATATCTCATTGGAAAAAAACTGGCCTGGAAAATAGAGTCAGGAGAGATAATTTTGAAATTATTGTGCCACCTGAAAGCCATGATAAAAAAAGAGCCTTGACATCATCTCTCAAGAAATTATGAAGGAAAACTGCTATGATATTCTACAATCAGAGGGTGAAATAGAAATTGAAAGAATCCCAGTGATCACCTCCTCAAAGAGATCCCAAAATGAAAAATCCCCGGAATATTATACCTAAATTCCAGAGCTTCTATATCAAGTAGAAAATGTTGCAAGCAACCAGAAATAAACAATTCAAATATGGTAGAGCTATAGTCAGGATAGCACAAAATTTAGCAGTTTCTGCATTAAAGAATCTGACAGTTCAGAACATAGTATTTTGGAGGGCAAACAAGCTCAAATTACAACCAAGAACCACGTACCCAACAAAACTGAATATAATCCTTCAGGGAAAACATGGGTATTCATTGAAATAGAGGATTTTCAAGTATTCCTGATAAAAAGACCAGAGCTGAATAGAAAATTTTACTTTCAAGTACAAGAATCCAGAGAAGCATAAAAAGTTAAATAGAATAGAGAAATCATAAGGGATTTAATACAGTTAAACAGTTTATATTCCTATATGAGAAGATTATACTTAACTCCTAAAAACTTAGGACAGTTGGAGGCAGTGGACATGAGTGTGACTTAAGTATGATAAAGACCACATTTCTCAAATATGTAGAAAACTGAGTCAAATTTGTAGAAATAATAGACATTGATAAATGGTCAAAGAATATGAACAGGCAATTTTTAGATAAAGTAATCAAAGCTATAGCCATATGAAAAAATGCTCCAAATCACTATTGATTAGAAAAATGCAAATTAAAACAAGTCTGAGACACTACCCCGCAATTATCAGATGGACTAATATGACAGAACAAGAAATGACAAATTTTGGAGGGTTTGTGAGAAAATTGAGTAACTAATGCTGAGTTGGTTAAGTTGTAAATTCATCCAACTATTCTGTAGAACAATATGGAATTATGCTCAAAGGGCTATAAAACCATGCATACCCTTTGACTAAGCAATACCACTCATATTTTTTCCTAAAAAGATAAATAAAGGAAAAGAACCATATTTGTACAAAAATATTTATAAGCACCTCTTTTAGTGGTGACAAAGAATTAGACATTGGGGGGATGTCTATTAATTGGGCAATGACTGAACAAGATGTTGTATATGACTGTGATGGAATACTATTGTGATATAAAAATGACAAGGATGATGCTCTCAGCAAAGTCTGAAAAGACTTATATGAACTGATGCAAAGTGAAATGAGCAGAACCAGGAGAACATTGTATACAATACCAGCAAAATTATGTGATGATCAATTGTGAATGACAAGTATTCTCAGCAATAAAATGATCTCATACAATTATGAAGGACTTATGTTGAAAAATGCTATCCATCTCCAGAGAAATAACTGATGGAATCTGGATACAGATTGAGGCATACTTCTTTACTTTATTTTTCTTGCTATTTTGTCTTGTATTTTCTTTCATGACATGATTAACATGGAAATATACTTTGCATAAATGCATATGAATAACCTATACTAAATTGCTTTCTCAATGAGGGGGAAAGGGAGAGAGGGAGGGAGAGAATTTGGAATTCAATTTTTAAATGAATGTTAAAAATTATTTTTTCCTGTAATTGGGAGAAAATAAGATATTACTTTTTAAAAATCACTACTGCAAAGGGTCAATTATTGAATCAGTTCCAAATATATTAAAATTTATTAATACATACTTGATGTCTCTCCATTTTGTGTTCAAGGATAAAATAAGAAAAATATACAAAATTCCTCTTTGACATATAACTACAGAGATGGTATTATTTTTATTTTAGTTTAGCAATTTTATCCATAAACAACCTAACCAACCAACAAATGACAAAACAAAGAAAATTAAATAAATTAGCAAATAAATGCATAAACAAACATTGCAGATAAGTAAAGAAGAACTAGTTGTTCAAATAGAAATGATTGAAACCTCTGGAGAAAGAAAAAAAAATCTTAAACTTCACAAGGATGGCCTACCAAGAAATCTCCTGATGCACATCCCAAATTTTAAGAATGCGTACTTCAAAGAGTTAAAATAATGGTAGCTTGACTAGCATATTCTAAAATTCTGCAAGGAAAGTTTGCCCCAGAGATACAGGATGCTCTTAAAGCCAAAGAACCAAATGATTTTGGAAAAAATTCAAAGAACACAAATGATTCTGATAAAGAAGAACAAATCAGGCTGCTTAAAGAAACCGATGTTCATGCACAGGGGAACTCATTATCCAAGTTAGAGGTTTAAAAAGACATTACAATAATTTAAGAAATATTTATTATGTGCCCACATTTTCAGGAGCTATGCTAGATTTTGAGACTACCATCCTCCACCAAAATGAAACAGCATGTATCCTCAAGGTGTTTACCTTTTATTGGGTGGGGATGAAAATAGAAGACAGTATAGATAATGGGGGAGGAATTAATGACTGAGAGAGCAATATGAATATAATGTGTAAATTACTGAAACTTAGAATATCAGTTTAGCTAGGTAAAGAATACTAACAACAACAAAAGAGGATATTTTACTTGTGTTAGATGGGATGATTATAATAGAAGAAGTAAAAAAGGCAAAAAATCACTCATTGTAAGCTATTTTTATAGACAACTTTATCCAATTCCTTCTTTCCCAACTTTGTCATAGAGGTGTTGGGTCTCCAACTACAACAGTAAAGCACTACAGATAGGTAAAGTGCTAATTAAGCATTTACTAGATCCTAGGCAATGTGCTATGTTTTGGGTATATGAAAAATGATAGTCTCTACTCTCTAGCTACTTAGATTTTAATTGGAGAGGATGAAACATAATGGGGATCTGGAAAGGATGAAGAGAGAAGGTAAGAAGGCAAGGAGGGTAATCACACAGAAAATCCACTTAAAGAAGCTATTTTATGGTGATGGAGCTGGAGGATAATTCATAAGTTGAGAGAGTTTCACAAGTATTGGTATATTATAAATCTTTACAAAATCTATAAATAAAAGATTATGGAATTACTCATGTACTTTCTTTTTTATTGTTTTATTTTCTTTTTTATTTTTTTGTGGGGCAATGAGGGTTATGTTACTTGCCCAGGGTCACAAAGTTAGTAAGTGTCAAGTGTCTGAGGCTGGATTTGAACTCAGGTCCTCCTCAATCCAGGGCAGGTGCTTTATCCAACACTCATAGACTTTCAAAAGGTATGCTGAAGCCATGTAAATGTGTTTGAAGTGTCATCAGACAATTATAAAATATTATCTGTGGGAGATCCAGGAATAGTTGAAATAACTGGAAAAGGAGCATCATGAAGCTGAAGTCAGGAATTTTCTAAGCCCTTTCTAAGCCCTCTAAAGGGATCTGTCACCTTCCATGTGGATGACAACATACATGACTATACAATCTCTTGGATAGTAGGAAAAATAAAAAATAATAAACTGCAGAATAAGCTACTGTAGCATGGAACCGTACTACTTGATTTGGAATTCTTAGGTAAAACCCTAGCCAGGATCAAAAGAAGATTAAAATTGGCAATCACAACACCATCCTATGGAAGATCATTCACTATTTTGCAACACTTAATTTGGTCAACTTGAAGTTTATGGAGTTTCTCTCTTTTCATTCCTCAGTATGATTTGGTTCAGGAATAGGACTCATATATCCATAATGACCTTTTAGACAACTATCTAAATTGCCTGTTTAGAAAGAAAGTAATGGAAGTGAGGCTAGGTAGAGGGGCAGAAGCAGAGAAGAGAATGAAGCAAAGAAGATTTTCTATGCATTCCTACTATATGGAAGCAAGGGTGCAAATAATAGCTCTTTACATTGGGATTTTGAATAAAAGTTTAAGTAGAAGAGTGGAAGTGAGACAATTGGCAGGAAGAACTTTGAGGTTTGTTTTGTTATTAATTTCTCTCTCTCTCTCTCTCTTTCTCTTTCTTTCTCTCTCTCACAGAATTTGAATTTATCAGGACCAAGAAGCATACTCTTGTGAATAAAAACTCTATGAGACTCATGAAATATTGTGCAAGTACAAAAACGTATGAAAGCCACCTTGAATTTGGAGGTAGCTTGGATTCAAAGGCTCTGGGAGTTGTAAACTGTACACTATAGTTGTTGAATTCTTGCAACCTTTAGAAAAATCACCATTTCTTTAAGCCTTATTTTTCTCATTAAAAAAACCCTGTTGGAATAGATGATCTCTATGATTTTTCTTTCAGTTTTAACATTTATGTTCCTATAAATCATTGATCCAAAGAAATAGGTAATGATTTGTTCTTCTAAAAGATCAAGAGTCCACATGGTATAGCTAGAATTTACATGGTACTTTAAGGCTTGTAAATTATTTTATATCTGTTACATGATTTGATCCTCACAATGATCCTGTAAGGTAGGTTCTATTTTCCCCATTTTACAGACAAGGAACCTTAGGCTGTGAAAGAATATGCCCAGGATCAAACAGATAAAAATATCTGAGATTGAATCCAAATTCATGTCTTCCTGACTTCAAGTCCAATACTCAATCCACTGTGCCATCTAACTAGAAATGTAGGTAATGGATGGATAGTAGACCTCAGTGCCAGGAAAACCTGAGTGAAGATACTGTCTCTGATGAAAACTGGCTTTGTGGTCCTAGACTTATGACTTCATCTTTCTGTGCTCATATTGAGAGGTGTCAAACACATTCCCCAACATCAGCAGAACCAGATCAAAATGTTATTGGGCAATATTCAGCAAAATAAATACAAATGCCTTGGAAAATACATAATGCAAATAAGAGATTTTCTAAGTCAATATGAGGTACAGAGGGATCTTTACATATGGATTAGTGGGCTCTGTTCCTATGTAAGTCTGACATCATTGTTCTGGGAAACTCTCTAAGAGTAGTAAGTTATGGAGAAGGTCCTGACCTGTACTGGTAGAAAGATTTTCCTTTCTGTGAATTTTTCATACTAATGAAATCATAAACACATGACCTACATCCATTTAAATTATATACAGTATGCGATGTGGTTGTAACAATATTACATGATGAATGAATGTAGGCTTGACAATGCTATTGCTCCATTCTTTTATTAGTAAAAAAATAATAAGGGGGAAGCTAGGTGGCACAGTGGATAAGGCACTGGCCTTGGATTCAGGAGGACCTGAGTTCAAATTCAACCTCAGACACTTGACCCTGGGCAAGTCACTTAACCCTCATTGCCCTGCAAAAACAAACAAAAATAAGTCATTCAATATTGAATGACTAAGATAGTACAAACTTGCATTTTAAAAATCATATGTAGGAGCCAAGATGGCAGAGGAAAGACAGTGACTTCTCAGAGTACTCCCCCCAAACCCTCCAAATAGCTCCAAATAAAGCCATAAAATAATTCCTGGAGCAGCAGAATCCACAAAAGGATAGGGTGAGATCATTTTCCAGCCAAATGTGGCTTAGAAGGCCAGCAGGAAAAGTCAGTTATACCAGGGTGAGAGTTGAGTTCAGATAGCCCTGCAAGCACAGATTCAGCTCCAGGCAGGTCACTGCAGGCTGCCCAAGGCCTCTAGAGCATTAGAATCAGATGTGGTGATGGCTGCTTTTGTAATTCAGCTCACAGATCAGTGAGGGGGGGTCTAGTGTTTGGTCAGGGGGAGAATGCAGGAGTCTCTGCTGGCACTGAGGTGTGACTCTGTTGTTTTGCCCATTCAGACCAAGAAGCAGTCAGGTGATGGCCCAGATGGGGAAGGGGCACAGGCACACTGGAGCTTGTAGGTGTAGTGAAATGGAATTCGGTTCCCTGGTTAAAGGGCAAATATCACTAGAACACTATTCATCATAACATGAAATTCAACATGAGACAAATCCACTGCTGAAGCCATTCAATTCAGCTTATCAGAAGGAAATAATTGTCACACAATTTGACCTGTTATATTGTACTATGGCAAAAACCTGGTTATAAACTTATTGTCTCACATTGTTTGTTTTGAAGTTTTGTTATTTAACAAGTTACTCACCCATACCAAACTTCACCCATACAGTGTTGCTGACATTTTGTTTGCATGTTGTTGCCATATTACACTGTTTTACAAGGTTCTCAAATGATTTTTTTAGTGCAAGACAGTGTTTTTATATTTTATTTTTTCTTATACTATATAATTTAGGAAATCATACCTTTAAATATTGGAATAGCAATATATATATATATATATAATATATATGTATATGTATATACATATACATACCCCCATATATGTATGTATGTATGTATGTGTGTGTGTGTGTGTGTGTGTGTGTATATATATATATATATAATTAGATAGCTAAAATTTAAAACATCTTTATTTGAATAATATGAATCATGATCTAGATGGTTCCTTTCTCCCAAGGATCCTCACACTCCAGAATATAACAGGCACAAGATGCAGTTCTGGGGAAAGCCAGGCCTTAAAAGAAGTTAGATTCCGGGCAGCTAGGTGGCACAGTGGATAAAGCACTGGCCCTGGATTCAGGAGGTCCTGAGTTCAAATCCAGCCTCAGACACTTGACACTTACTAGCTGTGTGACCCTGGAAAAGTCACTTAACCCTCATTGCCTCACACACACACACACACACACACACACACACATATACAAAGAAGTTAGATTCCCCCCCCCCAACCCCTTCCATCCATTGCCTATTGTGGCTACATCCTAGAATCTCAGGAAAAATCACTTAAAGTTTAGATTTAACTCATGTCTAGGGTTTCCTCAGAAAGTAATTAATAGATTATTTTCTAGAATAGTTACTCAAAACAGTACTCATCATATATTATAAAATAGCTATCAATTTCCTCTCCCAAAAAAGAAAAGCTTGAAACATAAAGTATTCATATGTGCAGATAGACAAATATGTTAAAAATGAAAAAAAATAATCAATCCTAGTATACTATTTTGGGACAGAAAATGCCCTATTCCAAAAGATGAGTACAGCTCTCTTGCGCACAAGACAATACAAGTTAAAAAAAATATTCTTTTTCAGCTTTTATCTATTATGTCATTGCTTTAGGAAATTGCCAATTTAAATCAGCAATTTAAAATTTAAAATTAAATTAAATTAAAACATATATTCTTTTTTTCTGATAAAAGTATTTTATTTTTTTCCAGTTACATGTAAAGATGGTTCTCAACATTTGTTTATACAAGCTTTCAAATTTCTTAGAAACTGCTTTGAGCACTGAAAGGTTAATTGATTTGTTCAAATAGTAATTGTTGCACTTTTGATTTGAACTCAGCTCTTCCTGGCTCCAAGATTCTATCAACTACACTAGTTTTCCTCTTATGCTTAGGGCAACATATTAAAACTCAATTACTTGGGAACAAATCTGTTTTGTTTTGCTTTTTGAATCTTTACAATTCACCTTGAGATTTAGTTTCCAGTTCAAATTTAAGTTTATTTTTAGCTTCTCATTGCTATTTTTTTATAGAGAATTCTCCCTGTGCCTGCAAAGACATCTTCCTTTACACATTACTGAAATGAACTGTTGTTTCCAGTCACAACTGTTTGTACTCCCTTTCAATCTCTTTATGAGATTTCTAGTCATTCTCTTGCTCTTTTTGTTCTGCTGTTTTTCAAATGCATCGATCTTTTTGTTTTATAAGATTTTATTGATACTTCTGTTTTTTTGTTTTTTGTTTTTTTTGGTGAGGCCATTGGGGTTAAGTGACTTGGCCAGGATCAAACAGCTAGTAATCGTTAAGTGTCTGAGGTCAGATTTGAACTCAGGTCCTCCTGACTCCAGGGCCAGTGCTCTATCCACTGGGCCACCTAGCTGCCCCGATATTTCTGTTTCTTATATCTATCATTTCCCACCCCCCTCCTAAGATTCAGCAGACATGATGAATAGTATGTTTTTAGAGAGGAAAAATAAATCAGCCCAACTGATCAATACATTGAAAAAGGCTAAAAATGTGAAATGTATAACACCTGTGGACCTCCCACCTGCATGGAGGGGTAGGTTGGTGATGCCTTTTCATATCTCTTCATTCAAATACAATTTGATGCTTATAATATTTTACATTTACTGTGTGTGTGTGTGTCATTCGGGGTTAAGTGACTTGCCCAGGGTCACACAGTTAGTAAGTGTTAAGTGTCTGAGGCTGGATTTGAACTCACATCATCCTGAATATAGGGCCTATGCTCTATCCACTGTGCCACCTAGCTGCCCCCTTTATGTTTACTTTTGATTTTCTTGGTGTGCTTTTCTTTCCACTTATTATTGTTGTAGTTATTGTATAAATTGTTTTCTTGTCTCTACTTACTTCATTCGGCATTAGTTCATAGAGATCTTTTCAAGCTTCTCTGTTTTCATTATACACATAACTTCTTATAGTGGAGTAGTATTCCATTAAAATTATGTACCACAATTTATTTAGCCATTCCTCAATTGATGATCATCTACTTTGTTTCCAATCCTTAATAATCACCAAAAAGTATTACTATAAATATTTTGGATGTGAAGACTTTCTGGGTTATTAGGCTAGCAATGGAGCCTTTGGTTCAAAAGGTATGAATATTTTAATCATTTTATTTGCATTATTCTAAATTACTTCCCAATATGATTGCACTGCTTGACATTTCCACCAAAAATAGCTTAGTGTGTCTATCTTCCCACAATCCCTACAACATTGAATGATGCTTTATTTTGTTATCATTGCCAATTCATAGGGTATAAAGTGGAACCTAAGATTGCTTTGATTTGCATTTCTCTTAGTGATTTTGAGTTTTCACTATATATGTAACATGTACATTGGAGCAATTTATAAAAATAGATGGATATAGACATATCTCTATGTTTGATACATATATTTTTCTCCACATTCAACCACTTTCCTTCTTTTCCTAGATTTATTAATGTCTCTGCCGAGAAAATTTTCAGTTTCAAGTAATCAAAACCATCAATTTTATGTAATTGCCTTTATCGGCTGTTTGGTTAAGAATATATCCCTTGGGGCAGCTAGATGGCACAATGGTTAAAGCACCAGCCCTGAATTCAGGAAGATCTGAGTTCAAATACAGCCTCAGACACTTGACACTTACTAGCTGTGTGACCCTGGGCAAGTCACTTAATCCCCATTGCCTACAAAAATAAACAAACAAACAAACAAAAAAACCCAAAAAGAATATATCCCTTACTGTAGCTATGAAAGGTACACGTTCTGTTTCTCTCTTTTTTATAATACTATGATCTTTAATATTAAGATTATGTATAGGGGTAGCTACGTGGTACAGTGGATAGAGCACCAGCCCTGGATTCAGGAAGGAGGACCTGTGTTCAAATCTGACCTCAGACACTTGACACTTACTAGCTGTGTGACCTTGGGCAAGTCACTTAACCCCAATTGCCTCACACACACACACAAAGATTATGTATTAATTTAGAATGTATTTTGGTACATGTTGATTTAAGCCTAATTTCTCCCTATATTGCTTTCCAGTTTCAATTGCAGGGTTTTTTTGTTTGTTTGTTTGTTTTTTGTTTCGTTTTTTTTTTTATCAAATAGGGAGGTTTTGTTTTTTTTTTTTTCTTAGATAACTGTTATTTTCCACTCTATCACACATTTGATTATTGGGTTCTATTGTTTTTGAATTCCCCTTTTCTGGTCTATTCCATTGACCTGTCTCTGTATTCTTTAATCAATGACACACACTTTTAGTGACTGCTGCTTTCTCAAATAGTTTGACATCTCAGAGTACTATCCCATTTTTGTCTTTAATTTTTTTCACCATTCCCCTTGATGTTCTTGAAATTTTATTTTTCCAAATAAATTTTGTTATTTCTAGAACTTGTTATAACTAGAAATGATCTCCTTTGTAATTTGTTGGGAATAACTTTAAATGTATGAAATAATTTTGGTAGTTTTGTCTTTTTTTATATTAGAATGCCCTAGACATGAGCACTAAATATTCCTCTGGCTATTTTGGCTTTTCTTTATTTCTTTAATAACTGTTTTGCAATTTAATCTATACATTTTTTAAACAAAATTATGTGCTTTGGGAGGTTGATCCCTAGATATTTAATGTATTTTGTACTTATTTGGAATGGAATTTTCTGCTCTATTATTGCTTTTATTTGTTTTGCTATTGTTATATAGAATTGTTATTGATTTTTGAGGATTCATTTTGTAACCTACAAATTTGCTGATGCTGTTGTCTCATTTACTATCTTTACTGATTCCCTGGGTTTTCCAATTAAATAACCATATCATCAGCAAACAGGTATAATTTTATCTCCTCTTTACCTATTATTATTATTGTTGTTATTATTAATTTTCCAGAGATATATGAAATAAGAGTGAGGAGAGTGGATATCCTTGCTTCATTCCTATATTTATTGGAAATGGTTCTAGTATATCTCGGTTGCGTATGATGCTTGCTTTTAATTTTTCATTTTTGTGTCTGTGTGTGACATAAAGTTGATCTTGCTATGCCTGGACTTTACAGGACTTCTAGCATAAAAAAGGTATTATATTTTATCAAAGACTTTTTCTGCATCTGTTGAACTGGCCATGTAGTTTTGATGTTTTAGCACTTCATATGATGTGTTATGTTGTTTTACTAATGTTGAAGCATCCATGAATTCCTGATATAATGTGTACTTAATTATAATGAATATTTTTGATCAATTGCTATACTTTGATTAATAGGATTTATTTTTCTTCTAATTTTCATAAATATTTGTTTATTATATTGCCTATAATTTTCTTTTCATATTTTATAGTTCCCTGTTTTCTGTTTTTGGACTATATCTCAGAAAATGATTCTGGTAGTATTTTTTTCTTTCTCAAATTTTGAGAATAAATTGTAAAGTATTGTGTTGTATAAAATATTGGTAACTAACCTGTTTCTGTTCTAAATTATCGGGGAACTACACTGGGTTTTTCTAAAATATTGCTACTTATAAATTAAAGTCTATTGCACCAGTGTTGGCAATTAGCATATATTATTAATTAACATCACCTATTACTAAAGTATTGACCACATGTCTGACTGACTTCCCTATTAGTTACAGACCTAAGTCATTATATACCCAGCATGGAGTAAGAGTCCTAGGAAGGGGGCCAGAGAGTGCATGTGGCTAGTTCAAGAGCATCTCTGGCTTAAGAGAGAAAGCATTGACCTCATATAACACAAGCTGAAACAACCCCCAGCACCATATTGTCTCTAAGAGAGAGCACATGGCTCCAAGCATACTTCAGAAATGTTACATTACCTAGAGAAAGTGCTACCAGACAGCTTTCCTCATCAAATGTGTCACCTAGAAGGGTGTTCACCTTGTGATTCCAGTCTCTTTTCCTCTTCTGATAGAGGTGGCTCTTACACACTTATCAAACCTATTTGGCTAGAATCATTCAGTTCCATTGGTTGATGCGACCTCAGGGTGGGCTATAATAAAATGAGTTTTACCTATAACCTAATGATGTAAAGATTTAATGAGGAAGTGTGAAAAAGACCATCTCTGAAAGGCAAGGCAGATGAAGCCCAGGTGTGTCTAATCTCATCTAGTCAATCTCCATTTCTATTGAGCCACCCATGGGCTCTTGGGCTGGTCCTAAAGGGGATTAGATAAGGTTTCTAAGGACTGTACTTTCCAAAATGGGGTGCCTGGCTCCCCCCAAAACCCCATTATTAGTCATTATTTTCTCACAATATGGATATTAACTAATACTTATAAGTTTAATTAAATTCTTCTTTGAATTCATCAGGTTTAAGAGGTTTCTTTTTCCCTTTATAGATCTATTTCTTTTCTGAGGTTGAATTATTTAAGATCTCTTTCTGGTCTTCTGATCATTTGGGTATATTATATTTTTGAAGTTATTTTTCTATTTCTTTTGTGTTCTCAATTTTGCTAACATAACTATACACAATATGTTCTGATTTTGTTTTAATTTCTTCTAATTTTTCTGTGATTTCACTAT
Organism: Dromiciops gliroides; assembly: GCF_019393635.1. Taxonomy (NCBI): domain Eukaryota; kingdom Metazoa; phylum Chordata; class Mammalia; order Microbiotheria; family Microbiotheriidae; genus Dromiciops; species Dromiciops gliroides. Next base: position 230,850,104 of record NC_057865.1, read on the forward strand.
TTGCTGGCTTATTGATTACATTTTCTGCTCTCTTTTTAAATTAGATTAGGTAAAAGTATATCAATTTTATCAAAGAATCAGTTTTTAGTGTTATCATTTATGTTTTTTATCTAATTTATGTCTTTTCCCTCTAAAATTAACATTTGCTCTTATGTGTTTATTTGAAGTTTGCTTATGTTACCTCTCTATCTTTAAATGCGTACATAGTTTGTTAATATTTTCTTTTTCATTTTGTTAATATATGATTTATAAGGAAATGATTTTCCATATGCAGATTGTTGTACCTGCATCACAGAAATCTGGTGTGTTGTTTCATTATTATCTTTTGGTTATTCATTGTTCCTATGCTATTTTTCTTAAAACCATTAGTTATCTAAGATTTCATTGTTAAATCTCCATATAATTTTTTGCAGGTGTGGTCCTGAACCAATTTCTTTTCTTATTACATTATGGCCTATAAAAGATGTATTGACTTTTTTTTTGCCTTATTAGACTTTTGAAAACATTTTTTGGTGAAATTCTGTTATTTGAGGTTTACAGGAAGAAAATAAATTCTTCAGTTCTAGTTTTCTTTCAAAAATATTTCAATCTTTGTAAAAAAATTTGCAAGAAGTTACATGTGGTACAGAGAAGTTTATATCTTCTTTTACTGCCCTAATGCCATAAGTCTTTTAACTTGATTTTTTCCTGATATTTGTTCAGTTTCACATTTTTCCTTTATATTTTTCTATTAGATTTATCCAAAACTACCACATGGATTCAGAATCAAATTCCACCAAATATTTAAAGAACAATTACAGTACTTTATAAACTATTTGGGAAAATAGGTGGAGTCCTACTAAATTCCATTCATGAGACAATTATGGTATTGATAACCAGACCAGGAAGAACCAAAACAGAGAAAGAATAATGCAATCTTAATGAATATTGACACAAAAATTCTAAATAAAATGTTAGCAAAGAGATCACAGCAATATATCACAAGGATCATACTCTATGACTAGGTGGGATTTATGTCAGGAATGTGGGGCAGATTCAATATTAGGAAAGCCATCGACATAATTGACCATATTAGTAACAAAACCAAAAGAAATCATAGGATTATCTCAATTGATGCAGAAAAGGCCCTGGGAAAACACAGCACCTATTCCTATTAAAAACACTAAAGAGCATAGGAATAAATTGAGCTTACCTTAAAATTATAAGTAATGCTTATCTAAAAGCATCAGCAAGCATTATCTGTAATGGGGATAATCTAGTAGCCTTCCTAATAAAATCAGGGGTGAAGCAAGGATGGCCATTATCACCTCTATTATTTAATATCATGGCAAAAATGTTAGCTTTAGCAATAAGAGAAGAAAAAGAAATTAAAGGAACTAAAAAAGTCAATAAGGAAACAAAATTATCACTGCAGATATGATGTTGTACTTAGAACATCCTAAAGAACGAACTAAAAGCACTTGAAATTATTAAAAACTTTAGCAAAGTTGCAGGATACAAATAAGTCCACAGAAAGCATCAACATATTTATATATTAGCAATGAAGTCCAGTAACAACACATAGAAAGAGAAATTCCACTTAAAATAACTATGAACAATATAAAATAATTGGAAGTCTACCTTCCAAGAGAAGCCCAGGCAGTATATGAACAGAACTATAAAGCACTTTTCACACAGATTTATCCAAAACTGACATGGACATATTGAAGTCTTCTATCACTATTGTGGTAGTATGCTTTCTTAAAGCTTAAATAATGATTCCTTTATGAATTTGATGTTAAGACATTTGGAGCATATTACTTTATTAATGTTATTGTTTTGTTGTCTATGATTCATTTTAGCACAACGTAACTCTTGTTTGTCCATTTTTATTTTTCTATGCTTTTTTTTTTTGCTTTGTCTGATAGCATGAAGGCAACTCTTCACTTTAAAATTCATTTGATACATAGTAATTTTCCCCATCCTCTCAGTTTTATTTTGTGTATGTCTTTTTGTTTTTATTAAATGTTATTCTTATAAACAACAGATTGTAAAGTTTTGTTTTCTTTTCCAATCTGTCATTCTTTTCCATTTTATTTGATTATTTGTTCCATTCACATTCAAATATAGTTAGGTTTATAGTTTTCTATGTCTCTAAAATGTTTTATTTTCAAGTTATAATTTACCCCTCTTCTGTGAATACAGTATTATGTTATTTTAATTACTTTAATAATTTTTTAAGTTGGTCCTGTTCCCATTGTCTCTCTTCTCCTCCTCTCTGATTTTTTTCTCATTTGTTGCTTTTTTCCCTTTAGTTTTGTTTATTTGGCTCAATCTCCTGCTTTTATCTAGTTATTTATATCTACTTCTTTCCCCCCTGTCAGTTAAATAGATTCTTTCTACTTCTCCCCTCCTTCAGCTAGTCCTGGTCATAAATTATTTAATTTCATTTTTGCACCCCTTTCCAAAAAGGATTCCTCTCTATCAATTATGCGTCTTCTCTCTTCTTGCCCCTCACTCTTGGATTTATGACTCTTATAATCATCTTTTTTCCCTCTCTTTTCTCTGTATTATTTATACAGTCAAAGGTACCCATTCTAACACTGTCTCCATGGGTGCTTTCTGTTAGTGTTTTTAGGGTTTATCTTATGGATTTTCCTTTTCCTTTATATATCTTTTTGAGAACAATATCAATTATTGTAGGTTCCTGAGAACACATTGCCCCATGGTTGGGACGTTTCCCTCCATGGGTCTATTTCTTTTCCTCCTCCTCCTTCTTCTTCTTCAACTTCCCCCTGAATTTTCCTGGAAATCTCTTCCATGTTTCTAAGCTCTTCCAATCTTCCTGGTGCCAGTTGCCTGTTGGGGGGTTTAACTGTCCATCCCTAAATCCAGGAGCAGTAGACTTGTCAGGCATCAGATCCTCCAGACTTTATTGATTGTAAGGTTCTCATCTCTCTTCACCTATAAAAATATTCATTGACAGAACCTCCTTCTACCTCCAAAGTAAGGCATCATTCCTTTCCTTCCCATTTCTCAATCATTCCCCAATCCTATTTTTCTGTTTCTCCATAGATTCTTTCTGAAAGCCTCAGAAGTCAACATTCCCTCATCACTAGCCCTTGGTTTTATTACCAACATATCACTCACTCCTTTCTAATCCCTTGTTCCCCTCCCTGCCATTTCAGGTACCTCCCATGTTGTAATGTTATCCCACAAAAGAAGCATTCATAGGCAGGATGTTGCTAGATTTTGTCCACCAGCCTCTTCAATTTTACCTTGATCCTATTCCTACCTTCACATTGGTTTCCTTGTTTAGCTTTAGAAGAAAGTATCTTACCAGATTTTCAGTTGTTACTCTCTTTCTATTGCTGTTTGAAATTCATTCCTCCTACAATTCTGTTGTTTGGGGTGTTTGAGAAAGAAATAATTTCTTTTATTCTGGATTTCTTTCTAAAAATGTTTTGAAAAAGTTTCAAAGTCTTCTTTATTATATTGTCCAGCTTTTGTCCTGTGTGGTTAAGCTCAAGTTTGCAGAACAGATCACCTTGGGCTGTATCCTGAGTTTCAATAATTTTCAGTATGCTTTATTCCATTCCCTCCTCCTTTTATTTTTGTAGTGGATATGGAATACTTTTGTGTTTTTTTCAATGTCTTTTCCTTTGTATTTGATGGTGTGAGATTTAAAATTGGATATTAGATCATAAATCTACCCTACTTAACCTTTCCCTTAATTTATCTCCCAGACTAGTAAATGGAAGAAGCTTCTGGTTTTCTAGATAGACCATTTATTGTATGGTAGTCACAAGGTGATGTTGATTAGAAGGATAGGAAAGTAGAAGCACAATACAAATTGTCTTAAGTCTAAGCTTAGTCTATATTCCGTATAAAACTCACCAAAAGAGAAGGCCACCTTTGGGGAGAGAGAGACCGTCTGTGCAGCACAGTCAGGAGACCAGCAGAACAGGAAAAAACTCCCACTTCCATTCTCTCCTTGCCTTTTAAGCTCGCACCCCGGAAGTGGAGTGCTAGCAGGCAGTCTGACGTGCGCAGCAGGCGGACTGGCGTGCGTAGCTCATGGCGTTGGTCTCCTCCCCGAAAGGGTGGTCCTTAAAAAAAAAAAAAACTGGTGTCTTTCAGTTATCCTAACCGACTGTTAAAAAAACTTTCATATTTTTTTACCACAATGGTTTTTCTCTTAATGTCTTGTAGTACTTATTGTTTCTGAGTTAAATTACTTGATATAACCACTATTCATCTTAGACTTCTTAGTGCTGAGTTTTTCTTTTATTTTTATTTTGTGTTTTGAAGATTATCTGTGAATTCTTTCAACTGGGATTTAATTTGCCACATTCTGAAGCATTGATCTGTTCTCTTATTTCCATATGTGTGTATATAAACATATGTATATATGCATGTAGTGACATAATGCATTATTTCCATATGTGTAAACACACACATATATACATGTGTGTATGTATATACATACACATATGTCCATATTATATATGTACGTATACATATACACATACACATTTTTCCTATTGTGGTCTTCTGGGAAACCTATGATCTCTAGGTTGTCTCTTTGCATCCTACATCTGATATCCTTATGTTCTGCTTGCATAAAAAAGATATATTCTTTTGATTTTTTTTGCTTCTATTCTTCAAGATTGTCATTCACTTTTGTGTTTTTCCTATAGCTTGGCCTCTCAATTGTTTCTTTAGTGATTCTTCCCACTGCAAATTCCATTTTTTCTATTCTGCTCATTAATTTTGTTGTACGGGACACGAATTTTGTTTTCATAGTTCTCATTTCCCTTTTAAACCAACAGGGAACAGTAAAATGTAAGGTCCATGTTCTCCCCAAATTCCACAAGGTTCTCTGTCCTATGCATCATTGGATAAATTTCTTCCATTTTGCAGTATATATTCATAGATGCTTGAATTCCTTTACTAGATCTGTGGATTGTATTTCTTTTTGTTATTTTTGATTTTCCTATTGATTTATCTATATTCAGAGTTTGAAAGTTTTTCTTCTTCTTGAAATCTTTGGAACTTTAAGTCTGCTGTCCCTTTATTTTTCTTCTTACTGACTTCCTGATTCCCTCTCCTCTGACTATGGTTTCCTTGAAGGCTAGATTTCAAGGCATCTTAGACTTTTCTCACATTGGGCAATTCATGGTTCATCAGCCTAGGTCTTTGCCTCAACTGTATGCTGGATTCTTTTTCTCAGGCTTGGCGGCATGCTGCACAATCTCCTACATGCGCATTGTCCTGTCCTAGTGACTAGTCCCAGTCCTTCTTATCTTTAGTTCTTTGAGTCTGCAGCAACAATTCAGAGCCCATTTTAACAACACTAGAAGTTCAGACCTTTGCAGCATTAGTGCTTCTGGGTTGCAGTCCCTGCCAGGGTTTTGTTCTTGAAAGGCTGTGGTCAAGCTGGATGTTGAGGAATAAATAAGCTTCTGCAGAGTGGAGTAGGCATCTCTAAAGGATTATAAAGAATGAGCTGCAATAAGGTCCAGGGTTGGATTTTGATGTAACCCTATTTTGTGTCCCTAGTTATGCTAGTGTTGCTTGGCTGCTCATATCATGGGAGGTTGGAAACAGGTACTGAATGAGGTCAGGGTCAGTGAGCATCAGTTTGTATTTAAAAAAAAAATCTATTGAATTCTGGATGACCTATATAATAGAACCTACTGAAATTATATTATCTTTAGTCACAATTTATGATTTGGAGAGGTTTGAGAGGCTGTGGGGACTGAGGAAGATACCTAATCAATCTTGTGGCTCACATGATCCAGAAATGCTTTTATTTTCTAATTATTTCATATGCTTTGTATTTTCTGAATTGGGGCATTTGTAAAATATTCTGGATAGATTTAGATTTTTTTAAATCAGGCTTTATATTTAATAATAGATAATTTATATTTTAATTCCACACTTTATGTCTACACAAATTTCAAAGAGACAAAATAGGGAAAAAAAAATCAGTTGGTTTGACTTTTCCAAACTACCTATAATTACTTTTTTGTTTACATTTATAGGAACATGCATATGGTTAATGCTACAAAAGTCTTCCCTAGAAGAAAAATTCAAGTGTTTTAATAACAAATTCTCATGAAAAACAAAGATAGGAATTGCATGACAATAATTATCTTAGAGATGCCAATAGGATGTCATTGTTTCTTCTCCCATCCCCCTTCATCTTATGATACTCATAAAGGGCAGCCTTTGTTTAATAGCAGCTTTTGACATTTACTACACTATTTCTAACAATCTTATCCTCTATTTTATGAAGTCATAAGTGCATCATATCTTTCATCTGGAGAATGATCTTATCACTAATATATTTACTTTGTATCTTTCCATATTTCAAATACTAGTTGGTTTCATGGCAGGATGTCCTTGATTAATGAACAGATTAAGTGGTATCCACAAAGCCCTATATGTTCATCTATTTGTCACAATATGAGAATTTTAACTAGGCTTGATAGAAGCACAATGTTAGGTCAAGAAGGATGCATCACTGGCCTTATTTTTTCTTCTCTTAAAAATATTCTAATAAATTTATTAATTCTTCTGATGTAGTGGAAAGAATGTTAGTCTTGAACTTGGATAACCTTTGTTTGAAATCCAAGATCTGACATTTATCATATGGGTAAAACACTAAACCTCTTTAAACATCAGTTTCTTCCACTGTAAAATGGAAATAATAATAATATTTGTGAAAGGTTTCTGATGATATTTTTGTGAGAAAAATCTATTGTGAATCCCTAAATACTGTGTAATTGTGGGCCATTATGATAGCTCATTCACTCACAAAATATCCATTGAATGTCTAATGTACAATCCATGCAAGGTCTCTTCATAATTTTCAGTTTATTTTGTGTCAAAACAAGTACATACACATAACTATGTGAAAAATTTGTGGCTCTGTTAGTATAGAAAAATCCTGAATTTTTATCTCCTTTCATGAATTTTGATCATGACCATCTTTTCTAAGGAATGTCCTAGGTTTGAGGCAGAACCAAAGTGACTTGCACAGGGTGAAGGTAGTAAGTAACAGGTAAGATGCAAACCCAGGTTTTCCTGTTCCAAGCCCAGAACTCTATTCCCCCCAACCTTGTAAGGAATTTAAAGAGGTGAAGCTCATTGTGTTCTACTCAACAAATGGACTTTCAGAGACATTATCTGAAAGCATAGAAAGGTAGAAGGGGAAATGCCTGATGGATCAATGCACTCATAAGATTTTTTCTTAATATTCAAATATATATGCTTACACTACCATCTCTGAGAAGGGGAGACAATTGGATTTTTTTTTCTCATTTGGTCACATCATTAGATTGTTAGCTTTTTAAGGGCAGAGATTGCTTTTGCCCCTTTCTCTATCTTTAGCATTTAGCAAAGAGAAGATGCTTAAAAATTTTATTGATTTATTTATTGGTCGTATTGTGTTTTTTTTTAAAGAGTCAAGGGCCTGAGAAGAAATGTGTGGCTTGGTTTTTGTTTGGTTGTTTTGCTGAGATGTATATAAGTCCATAATTATATTATACATCTTCATCACATTGAGTCTCTATGCTACAGGACATATCCTATTGTTCATCTACTATAGTATAAAGGCCAAAAATATAGATGACATGATTGAAGAGATACATTTATGAACAGAAACAGATTAATCTAATCATGTATTAACATGCTATCTACAAATGCTTAGAAATCAATCCACAAAAATCTTTTGAGCTAGTTTGTTTCATATCTGTAAAATAAGGGAAAAAATACCCTCATTTGAATCAAGCCCCTGTGTTTGTCAAAAGAAAATAGGTGGTTATCTTCCCATTTCCAGGCAGGACATGCTGTGTAATTATTTATATGCATGCTGTTGTTAAGCTGCCTGACACTTTATGCTGGTATGACACACCTAAAGAAAGTCTCACTTGGCTTCATGCCTGAAATATAGTATACCATTTTTTTTCTGGAACATTTACAATGAGTCCCTATAAGTGCACCCAATGCAAAATAAGTATGCAAAGCATCAAAGAAAAAAAAAGTTTCCAATTCTACTTTAATAGCAATAGAATCTATTTCCAAACACATAAACAAAGCAACATTCTGGGGTAAATTATTGATAACTATCTTTCAGTTGCTTCTATTTTTATTTTAAGCAGCCATAAAAATCATCAAATAGACAAAAAATACCTGTATGGTATAGAATTTTCCCAATATGTGTTTACATAATGAATAATCTGGGATTATTTAGTTATTTTAGTTATTTTCCCCCATAAATTAATTTATCAGGATGGGTTTTAATTTTTGTTTTATGAGAATGAGATGTTTTGGGTCTTTTTTTCTGTTCATGTAAGAAAAATAAAGTTTACTTTCATTTCCCTCCCATTTTTTAAAATACATTTTAAAGTAGATTATTTTAGTGAAACATTAATTCATTCAGGATCAAACATTTTGCATTTTTTAATCCCATGCTTTCATTAGTATCATTTAACAGTGTTTATCACCCTCTCTGAATAGTGTCTCCTGACTGGGTTTTTGTGACTTTGCTTTTTGTTGTTTCTCTTCCTACCTGTCTGACAATTTCTTTCATCTCCTTTGCTAGACCATCATGCATGTAACCCTCACTAATGGAGTGTGTGAAGATTCTGTACTACCCTATTTTTTTTCCTCTATACATTCTTATTTGGTGAGTTTCAATCAGCCCCTAAGGTTTTAATTATATTTATGCAGATCATTCCCACATCAGCTCTCCTTGCTTCCAATATTGCTTGGGTATTGTATATTTTGAACTGAATGCCCAATAGGTATTTCAAATGCAACATATCTAAAACAGAAATTATTATCTTCCCCTCTGAAAACAATCCTCTTTTGAACATCCCTATTACTATTAAGGGCATCTTAATCATTTGAGTAACCCAGGTTCTAAAACTCAGGATTTTCTTTAATTTATCATTTTTCCTCACCCCAGTTTTTCAATTGGTGTCTAAATCCTGTTTTTTTCTTTCTCCATAATATCTCTCACATATGCCCTTCCTCAGTACTCATGCAGTCGTCACTTTAGTCTAAGCCTTCCCATTCTTTACTTCATTGTTGTTATGGTTATTTGGTTGTTTTAGAAGTGGTATACAACTATTCATGATACCATTTGGAGTTTCCTTGGCAAAGATACTGGAGTGTTTTGCCATTTACTTCTCTAGCTCATTTTACAGATGAAGAACTGAGGCAAAAGGGGTGATGTGACTTGCTCAGGGTCACACAGCTTGCAAGGAAGATGAGTCTTCCGGGTTCCGGCCCAACATTCTATATACTGCACTACCTTGGTTCATTCTCAACTAAACTGTTGCAAAAGCCTCTTGATTTTTCTCCCTGCCTAAAGTCTCTTCCCACCTTCTTCTACACAGACATAAAAGTGATTTTACTAATGTTCATGTTTCATCATGACAATATGGAACATTGGAACACAATAGCTTCCAATAACTCTCAATTACCTTAAAGACCTCCTTTGCTTGATATTTAGAGGTCTTTACACTGCCACTCTTCCTACTTTTCCAGGCTTCTTATGCACAACTTTCTTCCCCATACATATTATTACCCTCCTTATTCTTCCTTACACACAGCACTCCATGGGGGAAGCCACATAGTGGACTAGAAAGATGGTGATCTTAAATATCCATGCCTTCTCACTAAATGCATCTCATGCCTGAATACTCTCACTCCTTTACCTGTGGCTATTGGAATCCCCAGTTTCACTCCAGATTCACATCAAGTGCCACTTTCTACGTGATATCTTTCCTGATTCCTGTAACTTCCAGTGTCATCCTGTCCAAGGTTACCTTGTGTCTTCTTTGTATGGGATATATATATGTGTGTGTGTGTGTGTGTGTATATATGTATATATACATATACATATATACACACACATATATATACATACATACATACATACATACATACCTGTATTTTTGCTTTCTTTCTCTTCTATTAGAATATAAGTGCCTCAAGGGAAGATCTTATTTTTATTGTTTTGTTATATTTTAGTTCTTATGACTTGATATCCCTAGCAGTGCCAAGCACAGGGTTGCTTAATTAATGTTTGCTTCTGCGCTTAATTGATTTTTGATTGGAAAAAAAGAAGAGACAAGTGAATGTGAAATTATCAGTTACTCCTTATCTCACAAAATTAGTTGTTATTTGTGTTTATTCCTTCGTCCTCAAATTATCATTATTTAACCATCTGTTCACTTATTCCATCCCCTCAGCAACATGAAATTCCTTGAGAATAGACATCCTTTTTTATTTTTGTTTTTAAAACCTTATAATACCCAGTGATTTGCACATAGCAAGTGCTTAATAAACATTTATTTGTTTGGTTTGGCTTCATTTAGATTAGATTAGAGTGGTCCTTCAAAATAGAAATTCAAAGATATATCAGTGCACAGAGATACTGCAAATAAATGTAAAAAAAAAGCATAAATAGCAATTACACCCTTTACATATCACAATACAACAACAATAATAATAATCAGTTCAAGGAATAAAAAAGAAAGACTCAGAGCCAAATGAAAACTTAACAATGGAATCCTAAATAAGGAGTGGGTCAAAGAATAAAGCAAAAGTAATTAATAATTACATGAAAGAAAATTATAACAGTGAAACAACATACCAAAACTTCTGGGATATAGGTACAGTAGTATTCAGGGGAACAGTCATATCCCTACAAAAATAAATTAACAAAATAAAAAGGGAGGATGTTTTAATTGAATATGTACTTTAAAAATTGTTGCTGTTTATTCTTCATTCTTGAAGAAGACTATGACATCAAACTCATGTCATGGCTTGCAATGAACTGGATTTAAGTGAGGTAGGGCTGTGTAAAGTCACCAGCCTCAGTCTTTCCTCCACAGCCATCTGGGTCCAGTGACAAGATATATTTTAGGTCAACTGGAGATGGCCCCAGATGTTTAAGGCATTTGAGGTTAAGTTACTTGCCCAGGGTTCACACAACTAGTAAGTGTCTGAGGTGATATTTGAACTCGGGTTCTCCCAACTTCAGTGTCAGTGCTTTATACACTGCACCACAAGGCTGCCCTATTTAAAAAAAAATTAGAAAGTCAACAAATAAAGAAACCTAAAACAAACACTAAAATGATATATAAAAAATCAAACAAACAAAGGTAATGGGCAAATAGATATTTTGTAAACAAAAACAAATACTATAGAAATTATAAATAAAAGTAAAAGTTGGTTCTTTTAAAATACTAATAAAATGTATAAACCTTTAGCAAATTTGATGAAAAAGGACAGAAATTCAAATAAAGAAAATTTTGAATAAAGGTGAAATCACAACAAAATATCCATATACCCATTGATTCAGAGATTTTTCTTAAAATGCTTATGTCTACTCCCAAAAAAGTCTTCATGTGTACCAAAATATTTATAGTAGAACTTCTTGTTATAGCAAAGAATTAGTTGATTACATAATATGGGGAATGGTTAAAGAAATTGTGGCACATAAATGTAATGGAACATTACTGTTCTGGACTAAGTAATGAATATGATGACTATAGAGAAGCAAAGGAAGATTTACATGAACTGATACAGTGTGAAGAAAACAAAACCAGGAAAATAATATACACAATGACTACAAAAATGTAAATCGGAAGAACAACCACAGATAATAAAATAATTGACTGTTGTGAAATTATAAAGAACAAATATGGATTGAAACTCTAGAAATAGAAAAAATAGAAATAGAAGAAAATGTGAAATACCTCATCAGAAAGACAACTGCCCTGGAAAATAGATCCAAGAGAAATAATTTAAGAATTTTTGGTCTACCTGAAAGCCATGATCAAAACAAGAGTCTAGACATCATATTGCAGGAAATTATCAAGGAGAACTGCCCTGATATTGTAGAATCAGAGGATAAAGTAGTCATTGAAAGAATATACCGATCACCTCCTGGAAGTGACCCCTAAAGGAAAACTCCAAGGATTATTGTAGCCAAATTCCCGAATTATCAGTTGAAGGAGAAAATACTGCAAGTATAAAGAAAGAAACAATTTCAATATCATGCAGACATAGTCAGGATTGCACAGGACCTGGAAACTTCAACATTAAAGGATCAGAAGGTTTGGAATATGATATTCTGGTAGGCAAAGGAGCTTGAATTGCAACCAAGAATCAACTACCCAACAAAATTGATGCCCTTTATAACCTTTACCATTCTAGGCTTGTTATTATTTTGACCTTTAGTACTCCAGGTAAATCTATCTATCTATTTTAAATAATTAAATACAGATTTATCTCACTTAGCAAGACATAAAATTCTGAAAAAAGATTGAAGTCATTGTATTGAATTAAAATCAAATTTTCCTATGGAATTATGCCATAATTAGAGGGAGGTCACCCCAGGGAAAACCAGAGGCCTTGCACAAAATATGCAGTATTGTTTGATGTTCTAAAGCTGCTAATTTCAGAAAGATTACAAAAATATTCTCTGCCTAAAAACAACAGGAAACAATCTGCTATATTTAAGCAATGAGCTTCATTTTCATATCAGGCTCTATTTCCAAAAGTTTCAAGCACTTCTCAGTGAGCCTTGATGATTGGTGGAAGAAGTATACACTAAATCCAGCAGCAAGATATCCACAAATGATTACTGCCACACAGCAGGAGCAGATGTTGCTTATCCAAAATTTGGGCCATCTTTTGTGAGTCATATAGTATAACATAATTTATTTAGTGATCCTAACATAGTGATGTCATTTTTGTCCTTTTTGGGCATGAAGGACACCTATGCATGTGTATAAATACTATGTGTATGGTGATCCTGTGGTCAAATCTCACTATTACTAGTGAATACTTTTGTAACCCTTGGCAATTCACTTAATTTGCCTAGTCCCTGGTTTACTCATTCAGAATAAGTAGTTAAGCTGAAAATCTGATAATTCTATATATGACACCTTCTTCTCCCTATATACTCCTTTTTCTACCCCTTTATTGTCTTTATATAATCACATCAATGTCAATTTATATCTATACCCTCTATGTTTAGTCCTTCTCTCTGTGCAAATAGAGATACAGTTCTCAAGAGTTATAAATATTATCTTCCCCTGCAGGGATGTAAACAGTTTAACTTTATTGAATAACTTTTTCTCCTGTTCACCTTTTTATACTTCTCTTAAATCTTGTATTTGAAGATCAAATTTTCTGTTCAGTTCTTGTTTCTTCATCACGAAATCTTGAAAGTCCCCTATGTCTATCTCTTCCCCTGAGAGACAATTCTCAATTTTGCTGGTGCTATTTACTAATCCTTCGCTTTCTACCTCTCCTCAGTATGGGTTGTCTTTCCCTATTAGAATAATTACCTCAAAGTCATCTTTTCTATTGTGTATGTATCTCCAATGCTTGGCAGCTAGGTGGCACAGTGGATAGAGTGTTGGTTCTGGAGTCAGGAGGACCCCTAGATACTGATTAGCTGTGTGATCCTGGGGACTTTGCTTAAACTAATTTACCTCAGTTTCCTCGTCTATAAAATGAGCTGGGGAAGGAAATGGCAAAGCATTCCAGTATCTTTCCCAAGAATACCCCAAAGAACCCATGAAGAGTCACACATGACAGAAAAATGACAGAACAACTCCAATGCTTAGCCTGATAGGAACACATAGTAGGTGTTAATACAATGCTTTCTCATTCATTTATTTACATGGGTACAAAATCTTCCACATATTCCCATATACCTGGTGGTAAAAGAAAGAAAACTTTATTCTCAACAAATGATAATCTTAGGGTTGAATGTCAGTTGAACATCTCAATGTCTCTGATGCTGCTGCTTCCTTCTTCCCCTGCAAAACTGCTACTAACTGACACAAGGCTGCTTATTTGCTTAATTGCTATTGCCTGATGCCAGAGTTCTTCCCTTTTTCCATACAGTAAGTATTTATTTGTGTGTGTGTCTGTGTATTTATGTGTATGTTATTGCATTGCCTCAGTCTTATTTCTTTTCCCTCTGTTCTGTTCTATTTTTAAGCCCATATCTTTAATCACTAAACAAAGCAGAGTTACTCCTATCAACTGTTTCTTATTGACAACCTCATTCTTCTTAAGTGAAAATTCCCCTAGTCTCATGTAGATGTAGATAAATCATTTCAATACTCTTACCTTTGACATTTGGTGCTAGAGACATATAAATTATAGTAGACCTTCCTTTAGTAATACCAGAGGAAAGGAAAGGAGAGAGATGATATTGTCCCTATGTTTACTTCCATTGCATTATCATATGCTAATTTTGACTATTGCCATGTTGTTTATACTCTTGTTTTAATTCTTAATAACTTCATGACTTCTATATTTTCCCTCTCTCTTATTTCTAAGACACACACACACACACACACATATATATATATATATATTCCTTTCTTTGTGATTTAAGTCCTTAATAGCCTGGTTCCAACCTATATTTCTAATCATCTTACACCTTATTCCACTTCATTCTGGTTCAGTCAAATTAGTCTTATGTTTTTCTACCCATTTCTGTAATTTTGTAGTGGCTATGTTCTCTATGGTTGGAATGCATTCCCCTTTTCCTCTCTATTCATTAACTTCAAGACTTAGCTCACTCATTACTGTCTGCATGAAACTCTTTGTGATCTCTAGCTGCTAGTGCATTTTTACCAAAATTTAAAAGATTAGTTTTTATATAATACAATATCTGGTATCAATTTTAAATATTATTATGTTTATGATTTGTTACTCCTGGCAAGATTCTAAGCTCCTTGAGGGGAGGAAGCACCTCACTTTCTTTTTCCCTTTCCAGAAGAATGCTTGTCACACAGTAGGAATGTGTTTGAAACTTTGATTGATTTACTACTTTATCTGTAATGCTGCCTTTAATTCTTAGTCATCACTCTACAAGAATGATAAAATGGACTTCAAAAACATCCAAAATTTGGAAAATTAGTAAAAACTTAAATTATTTGTGTTAGAACTGATACCTCTGCACCCATTTTCTATGGAGAGTATAATAGGAGAGGATATGCTTAATTTTGATAATCAAACTAGATTGTATATACTGCTAAGCTAGATCTGAACTAGATCTATGTCATTCCTTACCACCTCCACCCTCTAATTCTGTGCCTGGGTTCTGGAGCATGTATTTAGTAATACTTATCATTTACCAGCTCTATTCTCTCTGAGTATTTGCAATTTCTGACAAAAATGCCAATGAAGTTAGCCTCCTACTCAACCCAGCTGTTCTCTTTAACTCTGAAAAAGGACATAGTTTCATTGATTTAGAAGAGACCTTAGAACCATGTAATTCAGTCCCCCTTTCCCCCTCACCACTACACACACTTTTTTTTTTAAGATTAGGAAACTCAGGCCAAGAAAGGTTAATTGACTTGCCCAAAGTCATACAGGTAGTGATTTATTTAATATTTGAATCCATCTCCTCTGATTCCAAATCCAGAACATTTTCTGCTACACCAAGCTTCAATGCAAATATTTTCATTGCTTTATATAGTGATACCTATAGTCAAGTCCATGTCCACATTCTTCAAACTCTTATTGTTGCCATTTTACTGGCAAAGTAAGGATATGATCAAAGCTTATAAATTGGATATTTATGATAAATATACACGTAGTGATCAATTCCTGGAATGTGAAAAATAAGAGGAATACCTTAAAATTTTTAGGCAACATCTCTAGGAAAAGTAAAAGGGACTTCATATAATGAAGAGTAAACTTATAGGAAATTCCATACAAGGATAAGAAAATGTTAAATGACTTGAAAATATACATTTCAGCAATAATTTCAAAGAATACAATAATAATGTGTTTTAGGTCATTAATAATTTTAAAAAATTAATATAATGTTTTAAGTCAGGTAAGACTCAAACAGAACTGGTGATTAAAACTCAAGATTAGAACAAAATGAGCCACTGGAGGTAGAGGGAGTACCTAACATTTATCAAAAAGGAAGTTCATTTAAATGTACCTCTGAAATGCTGTTTATTAAAGATACAATACCGGTTCAGATAGACACAGTCTCCCTTGGCATTATATTTTGTCAGAATAATGTGTTGACTCACATGACAGTAGAATATCCGTCAAGCATGAGGATTATCACCTCCTT
This sequence comes from Dromiciops gliroides, assembly GCF_019393635.1. Classification (NCBI taxonomy): domain Eukaryota; kingdom Metazoa; phylum Chordata; class Mammalia; order Microbiotheria; family Microbiotheriidae; genus Dromiciops; species Dromiciops gliroides. The sequence goes on from NC_057865.1 coordinate 230,866,227, forward strand.
TTAGGGTGGGATTTTTATGCACTAGAGACCAGAAAATTGAATTAATGGTTCGATCCCTCGTAGATCCAACCAAATATCTGGGAAATATCTCCTGTTTTTTAAAGAAAAAACACCATTCCCAGACTACATGGCGAGGACTCTAGACATTCTTAGAATCATAGAATCATAGATTTGGACAGAAGGATTGATCTCATTTAGTCTAAGCTTCAAACTAGTGTAGGAATCACAGAGGGTAGAAATCACATTCATAGCATCTGAAATACTGGGATATTCAGATTCTGTGGCCTTTACTTGAACACTTCCATTTGCATAAAAGAGCCCTTTTATTTTCTAGATAGCTCTTTTAGAAAGACCACCCTTCTTCTAAACTAGAATCTGACTTCCTTGTAACTTCTAAGCATATCTTTCTGGGGTATTCAACATTTTGAAGTCAAAACTATTCTATTTCATTCAAACAATTCAGCAATCATTTACTAAGTACCCATTATGTCCCTTACACTCAATTAAGCACTAGAGAACTTCGGTATTCTTCTGAAAAAAATATTCTTTGGTACCAGAGTCTTCTCTCATTACAATGAATATAATCACCATTATTCCAACTATTTTTGCTGTTATTGTTCTTATTACAATTCTTTTAAAACCAGATCTCATATGAAGCCACGCATGTAGGCACAATCCAATAAATTAAGTCTATGCATAATAAAAACTAACTCAGAGTGGCTCAAAAGAGTTAGAGTCTGCAGAGTCTTAGATTGACTTAAATAGAAGCCACTGGATTCTCTCTCTGTCTCTGTCTCTTTCTTTGTCTTTCTCTCCATTCATCATAAGACTAAACAGGGATACAGTTTAGTATACAAATATCATTAGAGATTATCAGAGTAAAGCAAAGGAGTTACAACAACTCTGCTAATTTTCACTTTTCTGCTCACAGTAAAAACACATGATTATGTGATTCAGAAAACCATAAAAAGGCACAAGTTGTCATGGGCAAAAATTGTCAAAATTTTCCAAAGGGAATTGCAAATTTAAAATAAACATGTTTTAATAAAAATTTCCTTAGTTATCCCTAATTCTGTTAATTGCAACCATCCTCATCATAGCAGTGAACTCAGAAGTAAGTGAAACACTGCTATGAAGCTTAACCACATTTTCACATTTTTACTTTATGGGACAGGAGTTCCACCATCCAGAGGTCCCCAGCCAAGCAACATTATGTAAAATAAAGAAGCAAATTAAAAGCAGTAAAAACACACTAATGAGAGGGAAAAAGTTGTAGTGATAGTACAAGCAGATGAAAAAGTAATGAGAAGAAATTCTAAATGGCAAACTGAAAATTGTCTACCAGTGTGGGGCCATTAATGTGTTGAGAAACTTCAGCAGCTTCTGAGCATGTCACCATATACTTTTATCTAAATAATTAGAATGATAAGGCACTAAGAATGAGGTTATTTTATTTAGTCTATTAAAAGGCAGGTAAATACATTTGAGGGAGATATTCACAAATTTTTTATGAGACTTTTAAATTATTTAGGAATTTCACTTATGTGATACACTCTATCCCTCTAAAATGCTATGCCAATTAAGTAAGGCATTGTGACAAGAAATTAAGGAACAGAAACCTCATCACACCTCTAATCTAACATCACATTTTATTTAGAGTATAGAAACAACAATGAAATAGTCTAATTACCACCTTTGTGTCCAAGTCTTAGTTGGTCGAGAAAATGAAGCCATACATGTAACCACAGTCCATTAAATTAACTCTATGCATATTAAAGATTGTTTGAGTGGCCCAGAAGAGTTAGAGTCTGTGGAGTCTTATACTTAAGTGAGTAGAAGTCACTGGATTCCCTTTCTATCTGTCTCTTTTTACTCTCCCTTCTCTGTGTGTGTCTCTCTGTCTCTGTCTGTCTGTCTCTCCATTCATTAGTTATCATTTATTTGTTTATTTTTGCAGCAACTTAGAGAAGCATCATGGAGCAAACCTCAGAACCAGAAAGACAAAGTTTAATTCCATTCTCTGACTTATGTAGACTGTGTGATTGTGGGCAGATCACAACCTCCCAGTGCTCTAAACAGATCTCTAAGGTGCTAACTTATACTGGTCAAAGGCATTTCATTACCCGGCACTTACCTATACTATGAAATCATAGATACAGTCCCTGTACCTATCCTACAAATCTAGGGTCAGCAGATCCCAAGTTCCCTTGAATATACCAATTATGAACAAGTAAAACAAGCTATATAAAGGGCTTCATAGAGTTGCCAGATCAATACTAAGGGATTTTCATCAGTTCCACTAGCCATTTCTGTCTTTACAAATACACCTTTCCCTCTAGACAAAGAGAGTTTGTCAAATTAGCCTGTCTTGTTGGGGAAGTCGGTATTTTTTTTAATTTCCATCTCTTACTTTGGTTTGTAAAGCATATATATGTGTGTTAAGGGCTAAAATTCTAGCTAGTCTGTCTAAAATATCTAATGAGTGGTCATCAATAAATTATAAGCTTTAGCAAGAGTTAGACTTTTAAGCATTTATTAAGGAGAATAAGAATTTGGTAAAGAGAGAGAAAGGCCTAGATTCCTATCTATTAAAGGGAGAGCACATTTCTAGCTCCGCTCTCCACCAGAGTCCCAAGGAAAGAGAGTGAGACTGAGCGCCAGTCTCTTCCTTCCTCCTCCCACTCTCCCACGTCACTTCCTGATGCCAAAGAAAAAGACTTCTGGTCTTGCCCTCAAAAACCTTCGCTTCATGGGTGGAACTCTTCTACAGTAAGTCTCCAGCAGGTGGCGTCATTCCAATAGTTACATGTGTGTGTATGTGTGTGTGTGTGTGTGTGTGTGTATATATGTATATATGTATTGTATATATATATATATGTATATGTATATATATATGTGTGTGTGTATATATATATATGTATTGTAAGGGCCAAATTTGGTATGGGAAGATTTAAGTGGGTGGCTCGCCATAGTATTGGGTTAAGAAAGGAAATAGCTTCTTTCAAAAAAACAAAACAGATTTATTAATGGGAACAAGGTCAAAACACAAGTGAGATTAATAGAGCTAGGGAATCTAAATCTCTGGGGTAAAAAGGCCCCAGGAAACCCGAACCTGCCTCCAGCCCAACACATCATCAACACCACCCGAAACCTGTAGCTCTAAGAAGAATTAACTTTTAGTCTTTTCTGTTTTGATCTGAAGGCCAAACACCAACAGTTACTCTCTCTCTACCTTCCTTCCCCAATCCTCTCAGGAAAAAAAAAAAACAAAAACCCTAAAAAAATCCTCTCCTCAGAAAAAGTTTCTAACTACCTCTAACTGTCTCTCCCACCTGAAGGGGTGGTTCTTAGCCATGCTGAGTCTCCAATTGGCTCAGCACACCCACATGGGCTGTCCCGATTTTAATCTGGACAGGCTATTGGGGAGGCTTAGTTACTTAGTTTCAATAACTGTTCCCTGTGGTCAGAGTTCCTCTTGTTTGTTCAATTATCTCCCAAAGTACATACCCATTTTCTCTTAGGCTTTTCAAGCTTACATTTTTTTTTTCAGTATAACCATAATAAAGCAAAGGTAGCATTATGAAAACCCCAAATCTCACAATTAATTCCTTACAGTATGTATGTATGTGTGTGTGTGTGTCTATGTATGATAATCCAAGCAACAGCATATAACACTTAATAGGAAAAAAAATGTGTTATCAAGAAAGGCAGAGGTAAGACCTGTATATACTTATGGAGAAGTATTGACCATGACAGGAGAGTGAGGGCTGAGCAGTTTGGTATGAATGGAATTCAAATGAAGATCAAGAGGAAGTTTTATAGCATGTGGGTCTGGGCTGTCGATGGAGTATTCATTGGAAATTATGAACAAGTGTTGCCTAGGATGAAAAGTCATACAATGAAAAGATTTGGAGAGGTTGAAGTGAGTACCATTAGAAGAAATTATTCACATCTGTAAAATAATGGAGCCATTGAAGTATTAGAGTATAATGATCCAAATCCAAGCTTACTAGACAAATGGAATGCTTCTCTATGTGCATGAAGTACGCTAAAATAGATGGGGAATATTACAATTGTTTTTGTTATTAAGAATGTCATGACAACCTTAGCTCTGAGTTTACTGTTATTGGATTAAGTTGTGTCCTGAGGGGTTCAGCTCTCCCACACTTCACCAAATAATCTCATTCTCTTTCCTTGGAGAGCAAAGATTAATCATTCAGAAACTTAATGAGCTGGAAAAACAAATACCAGTAGAATAAAGGTGCCCAGGAATTTTAAACAAAATAAATTAGTTTCCATTTGAAAAGTAAATTAGTTGATTTACAAATCTCCTTTTTTCCTTTTTCCTTCTCAGTTTATTTTCATCAGTGTTTTTTTGCTATTTTCATCTAATAATGATGTCATCTTAGAATCACTGCCCACATCATGCTCTTCATTTTATATTAGGATTTTCCTCATTTTCTATTTTAAACTTTGGTTTCCACCCAAAAGACACTTTTGACTTTACATTTTTTCCCCTTAGGATTCATTTTTTTCTTTTTTTTGGGGGGGTGTACATTTTCATCTGTATTTTTATAGCAGAAACACTGGAAATAATTTTTGAAAAATAATGGGAAAAGAAGGTGATAGGGAATAGCAGAAAAAGGAGAATCTCAGTAATTAGCTGACAATGAACATACATTTAGTATTCTTATTAAAGGAGAAATTATGGATATAGGAAAGATGAAATATTTTTCTTAGGGTTGACATATTTTATTTAATCCAAGAAGTAGCATATTGGAAGAAAGGATAGCATAAAATAAAGGGTGGAGGGGAATGCAAAAAGAAAAGATCAGCAACAACAGAAACAGGACTTATCTATTCACCACACATAGACTAACTTATAATATTGTTTCCTAATTTTCATCTACCATAATTTCATTCATTTGTAACTTAGAAAAGTGTTACAAAACATTTTTGTAGGTAATATTCTTGATCACAAAATATGATTATGGCTAAAAAAGTATTTTGAGTTCCAAAAAAGAAAAAAAATCTGCACACTGTAAACACAAGCTTGCCCTTCCCTCTTTATTTTATGCTATCCTTTCTTCCAGTACCCAATTTTAATCTGAAATCAGTGTTCTTTCTATGACAATATATCAGGGTTCTGTGCATGACTAAGACTTGACAGTAAAAATAATCAGATCTTACCTTAACCTTTCCTATTAATACATTTCTTATGTGATATCTTGTATGCTACTTCTTGGATTATTATAGATAGGATTTAGAAGCCAATTTAAGACCTTGCCAATAATCATCTGAGCAGCAACGCTATCAGTTAGATATGTCAAATTCACTACACATTTATGGTCACTCAAAAGAAAAAAAAATTTTTTCTTATAATTTAATTTATTCTTTGTGATACAGGCTATCTCTACCCAGAAAGGAGATCATTCTGCTTACAAATATTTAGAGTAGGCAGTGAGACAGATGAAAGAAGGAAGGTAAAGAAAGCTGTCAAATATTTTTTTTCTTTTTTTTTCAGTATCATTGGCTATTTTCATGTCTTTGAAATGCACCAACCCTCTCTTTCAAGATCTGGATACATTGAAAATCTCATGAAGATACTGGTCTACCAATTGAGTCTGGGTGTAGCAAAGAGATACATCCTAGTTCTGATGTTACTGATCTTACTTTCTTTTAGTATTTTTCCCCTTTATTTATTTCCTTTCCTTCAGCACCCAATCTTTACTTTTCCTTTTGAAGCCATATCATTATTAATTACTGATCTTTGAATAAAATAGGAGTCAGAAGAGAAAATAATCCAAGAGATTTATCCTTGTACTTAGACATTAGAGAGGCTGGTGAATATTTGTCTTATCTTTTTAAAATGGGATCATTTTTCTATTACAACTTACATTAGTTGGGAAAAATATTCTGAAAACTAGAACTACTCATTAAGCTTAAAAGCAAATGTACAAAAGAATTGGAAATTGAGGGGATGCCCATCAATTAGGGAATGGCTGAACACATTTTGGTACATGATTATGATGGAATAATATTGTGCTGTAAGAAATGATGAGCAGAATGCTTAAAAAAAACATGGAAAGACTTACAGGAATTGAACAAAGTGAAATGTAATGTATTCAAAGTAACAATAGTATTGTATGATAATCAGCTGACTACACATGTATAACATGTTGAATTGCTTGCCTTCTGAAAACAGGGTAGTGAGGGAAGAAGGGAGAGAATTTGCAACACTAAGTTTTGTTTTTGTTTTTGTTTTTGTGGTTTTGTTTGTGGGGCAATGAGGGTTAAGTGACTTGCCCAGGGTCACACAGCTAGTAAGTGTCACGTGTCTGAGGCCGGATTTGAACTCAGATACGCCTGAATCCAGGGCCAGTGCTTTATCCACTACACTACCTAGCTGCCCCCAACACTAAGTTTTAAAAAGGGATTTATAAAATTATTTTTACCTGTAATTGGGGAAAATAAAATGCTCAATAGAAAAAAGGAAATACACATAAAAATCCTTCCAGAACAATGCATGTTTCTCTCTAAAAGACAAGGTAAGAAATTGTATTGAAAAATGTTTGAAAATAGGAAGAAAGAGCCAAACTAACAACAATAACAAAACCCAGATCCATTAAAAGAACAACATTCAAAAGGAAAACAGAAAATCATGACAATAAATGATTGCTTGTCATCTAGCATGTCTCTAAGCCTGTGATTTAAATTTCATTTCCTTTTTATATAAAACATAATATTTAATCTTTAGCTTAATAGTTCTCTAATTTTATTATGATCTCAGGACTGTTCAGGGCAACCAGGATCCATGCTGAGGCAGAGTGTCTAATGAATGGTCAGACTCAATAAGTCTGGCTTTAAGGAATATAATTACATTTTTAGTAACACCACTTCCCCTAAAATAAAGAATTCTAAAACTACCTGGTACTGATCCTCAATGTCAAAATTTCTTACTTAAAATGCTAGTTAAAATATAGACATTTAGAAAGTTAAGGCTAGGGGGTGGCTAGGTGGCACAGTGGATAAAGCACCGGCCCTGGATTCAGGAGTACCTGAGTTCAAATTCGGCCTCAGACACTTGCAAGCTGTGTGACCCTGGGCAAGTCACTTAACCCCCATTGCCCCACAAAAAAAAAAAAGAAAGTTAAGGCTACCTTTCAACTTTGAATATTCTTTGAGAATAATAATAAGTAAAATTTATGTAGCACTCTAAGTTTGTAATTATATTGACAGTGACAGAATCCCTTCTTCAAAAAAAAAAAAAGAAGAAAAGAAAAGAAACTGTTTTGAAAAAGCCTGATAATGATCATCAATGTCAAAATTTCTCATCAAAGAAATGCCAGTGAAAAGACAGAGATTTGGAAAGGTAAGGGCAAATTTCAGTGGTAGGATATTATTTAGGAATAATAATAGGTAAAATGTATATGCCCCTTTAAGGTAGTTGAAGAACTTTATAAAACAAACATTAAATCCTTTGACCCTCACAAGAATCTTGTGAGGTAGGTACTATTATTATGTTCATTTTGAGATGACCAAAGAAACAATGAGAGGGTCTAATACATCTTTCTAGGGTCACAAAGCTAGTAAATGTCGGAGGTAGGATTCAAACATAGGTTTTCCTGACCCTAAGTCTGGCACTCTATTCAGACTGCCACCTAGCCACCAGAGTAGGATACAAATCATTAACAAGAACAGTATAAATTTATATAGTCTTAGAGTTATAAATCATTTTGTACCCTTGATCTCCTCTAAATCTAATAATCTCAGTGGGCAGTATAAGCATTTCTATGGAAGTGACTGTGGTCAATTGAGGTTGTTAATTGCTTGATTATAACTGTAGGGTGGCTTCAAGAGAACTGGGACCTAGGTCTTCAAGTACCAAGTGTTGGTGTCCATTGCATGGTTTGACTTAAGGCAAGGGCCTGGAGCATATAATTCTGAAGTTACTTTGGGCACTATGATTCCAGTTCCAGAATGCCACTTATGAATGCTCTGTTAGTCCAGTGATGCATTATTAAAGGGCAAGTTCAATGTGGAAAAGTTAACATTCTCAATCACCTCAAATGTCTTGGTTTCCCACCAGCTTTCAGTCCAATCTGTCAAGTTTTTTCTTTTCCAATGACTTTGTGCTTTTAGTCATCAACCTTTAGTACAGGCCTTTGTCAAATGATTTCTGAAAATCTAATTAGATCATATGATATTTGCAGCATCCCTGCCCTGAGTAGTTTTCTCCCTAATAGTTTCAACCTCCTAGAATTCCAAAGAGCTCTTGAAGCATCACCTCCTTCTGACTAACCTAAGTACCTATTTTCCAGATGTTTTTCCTTTTTGGGTTTTAGACATCTGTCAACCAAAATCATGGCAAAATGCAGGGCTCATTTTCATTGCAGTAAAGGATAATTTTAAAGGTCATTTATATTATAACAATCTTATTTCATGGCACTTGTGTGTCATTTTCATTTATTTTATTTTAATTTCTCAAGAAGGCATTACCTTGACCAAAATATTTTTTTAAGTAACTAATCTTGTCATTCCTGATTTCCATTAAAATATAGAACTACTAAAAACATTGAGGATTTTCAAAATTGTGCATAAGAAGGCATTATAAACTCAACTGACTTTTTTCTCCACTAATGGCACTCATATGTTTTTTATTTTGCTTTGCTTAGTTTTTTCCCCACTGACTTACCTTGGTTCTATTTAATGCTGCCTATTTTTTTTTAGTTTCTTCTTTATATTTTTAAAATATTCATTTGGATTTTTGAAATTCCTTTGCTTTATTTATTTATTTTCTCAATGCTGTTAGGAATGTTTATCTTGAGTAATTATTATAGCTCTCTAATTAGCAAAGTCTTGCAAAGTTTTTCTTATTATTGTTCATATTCCAAATCCATCCATAAAACATTTAGTCATCTGTCATAGGACAGTAGCCTATTTTTAAAAAAATATTCTGCAGTATTACTTCTTGAAGGCTATTGAGTTGGTCCTCTCTTTGTTGCACCTAAATTTAGCACTTCCTGGTAGGTGCTTATTAAGATGGATGTGTTGCCATGAATTTCTGACTTGCAGGATGATTAATGGTCTGGTCTTCATGTTCCCTTGTTTTGGTCTTCATCTTTTATACACTCTGTTTTCCTACTACCATGAGAGTTTCACTTACCTGAGTTGGTAGTTCATGTTGCTAAAGTTACCCTCTCATTCTCACAGTTTCAATCTATTCTTCTAAAATGATGGGGAAACTAGAACCAATTTTAATACTCTGAATGTTTAGCATCTTAGAATGTAGTGTAACAGGAGCAGTAACATTGTGTGACTAGTTTTGAAAACCAGTGTGCTATTATATGAAAGGCAATGTGCTGTAATGGATAAAGAGCTGGTTTCAAGTCTTTTTTCTGACGTGTCTTTGTGCAAGTCATTTAATTTCTGGAAACACAAGCTAATTCTCTAATACAATTGTTCTTAAAGGGTGGTCCTGGGCATTCCTAAGATGCTTGCAGGGGGTCTGCAGGGTCAAAACATTTTTCATAGTAATACTAGGCCATTTTAATTTCTAATATGGTAAATATGGATGATGGAACTCATTAAAATATGGCAAATACAGATGAATTAATGTTTTTAAAAACTTCTTTGGGGTTTTTTGGGGGAGTTTGAGATAAAAAACTCTGAGAATTGATGCAAGAAGTTGCAGTAGCAGAGGGAATTCCCTCATCCAGAAGCTCCCTTTGCCAGTGAAATCACAGCCTCACAGGGCAGATATCAAAAAAACCTTGGGAGACATAAGTGGACTGATGCTGAGTTAGGAGAGAAGAACCAGAACATTGTACACAGTAACAGCAACATTATGTGATAATCAACTGTGATACACTTGACTCTTCTCAGCAATACAATGATCCAAGACAATTCCAAAGGACGCATGATTGTACTTGTATAACCTATATCAGATTGGTTGCTGTCTTGTGGAAGGGCAAGGGAAGGGAGGGAAGGAGAAAATTTTGGAACTCAAAATTTCATAAAAATGAATGTTGAAAACTGTTTTTACATGTAACTGGAAAAAATAAAATAATATTATGATTTAAAAAAAGGAATCCACAGCTCCAGTCTCTGTCCTTTTCATAGTCACTGAAAAGACAGCAAAGAGAAAAAGAAAAATTGCATGGAGAAAATGCTTGTCTAGGAGGTAGTAAGACCTGCGTTGGATTTCTGCTTCTTATACTAGCTACATGGCCATGGGCAAGCCAGTTTTTTCTCTCAATGTTCCAGACAACTACATCTGGGGAAGGAGTTTTGTTTCAACGCTTAAGAGTTATACATAAATGAAATTGCAGAACTGTACCATCCCCTACATCCTACCTCCCCCAAAATAATAAAACAGAAAATAAAATTATTCAGAGTAAAAATTATTATTGATAAAATTCTACATTTATTCCACAGCTGCTCTATGTCTGTGACTGGAAACAAGTAAGATGTTGGAGTTTTGGAAGAAAAAGAGAATGACATAGCACAACTGTAGTAGAGAACTGTCAAGGTCAGAAATATAGGGACCTTCAATATCAGCAATGATCCTTTCTGAGTCTCTTTGATGAGTGTACTCAGCAAGCTTTGCAATGGACTAGCTGAGACCATATATAGTCAAAGGTGCCTGCAATTGACCAGACTGATGAGATAAGGGAAAGCACTAACTTTCCTGAAACCCAGTTCATAATGGATCCCAATTTTCACATACCAGTATCAGCTTCCCTGTGCCATGACTTTGAGAATCTGATTTCTTCCAGCATTTCAGCCTGTCTGTCCTGTTGATCATCCATGGACACTCCTTTGTCCACTTGAAAGGGAATGTCAGCCCCCCCCCAAAAGAGAAAAGGACCTATTTGTACAAAAAATGCTTATAGCAGCTCTTTTTGTGGTGGTTAAGAATTGGAAATAAAAGGAATGCCCATCAATTGGGTAATGGCTCAACAAGCTGTGGTATAGGCTGGTGATAAAAATATTATTTTGCCATAAGAAAATACAAGCAGGATGATTACAGAAAGGCCTGGAAAGTCTTATATGAACTGATATACAATGAAGTGAATAGAACCAGGAGAACATTCTGCACAATGACAGCAATATTGTTTGTTGAAGAACTGTGAATGACTTAACTATTCATGGCAAAACAATGATCCAAGACAATCCCAAAGGAATAATGATGAAACATATTATCCATTTCCAAAGAAAGAACTGATATTGAATGAACACAGATTAAACATGCTATTTTTTCATTTTTTTTACTCTTGTTCAAGTTTTCTTTTAAAAATGATTAATATGGTAATGTTTTATATAATTGAACATGTATAACCTATATCTGATTGCTTACCACTTCAGGGAGAGGGGGAGGGCAGAGAGGGAAGGAGTGATGATGTTTGGAACTCAAAACTTTAAAAAAAATGTTTATTATTTTTTTCAAAACAGGGGATGTAAGAAGGGAACTAAACAAAGTCAGATCCCAAATGTCCTACAACTTTTGTGTCCAAATGGATCCCATTCCTAAAGGAACTTCTGGTATTTGAAAGACCAATAGGCAAAAAGCTAATTTGAAGAGGTTTTACATTTTTATCATTTACTGCTCTCTAGTTATGATGCACTAAAATTTTATTTACAGATTCCATGATAAGAATAAATACAACATCCTGTATCCAAATATCTATTTTTACATTTCAGAGGGCTAATATCATATGGGTAGCTAGGTGGGGTCATGGATAGATAAGACACTGGGCTGGAAATCAGGAAGACTCATCTTCATGAAGTCAAATCTGTCAATGTGACCCCAAGCAAGTCATTTAACTCTGTTTGCCTCAGTATCCTCATCTGTAAAATGAACTAGAGAAAAAATGACAAACCACTCCAGTACCTTGTTTTTGTTGTTTTGGGGTTTTTTTTTGGTGGAGCAATGAGGGTTAAGTGGCATACCCAGGGTCACACAGCTACTAAGTGTCAAGTGTCTGAGGCAGGATTTGAACTCAGGTACTCCTGAATCCAGGGCTGATGCTTTATCCACTACACCACCTAGCTGCCCCCTAGTCTTTGTTAAGAAAAGCACAAATAGGGTCACTAAGAGTTGAACAGAACTGAAATGACTGAACAACACAATAGCAGTGTGCCAAGATCCTATGAAATGCAACCATTTAGTCTAAGTTAAGGTTTTGATGATGGATGGGAGCTCAGAGCTAATTTGGTTTGTGTGATCCATAAATCCTTAAACAACTTTGTGATGGGTCAGTATTATCCTTTGGAAAAAGCAAGAGCTAAAGGATAGAACATTGCTGACTCTCTTATGAACATAATAGAACTTAATAACTTCAATCCAAAAAAACTTGTGGAAACCACGAGAGTGGGGGATTCCCCAGTAAACAGCTACTAGTAATACCTAGTAGTTACATTAAGCCTATATGGAGAATTAGAAACGTGAACTGTCATAAGACTTTTTTTTAAAGGAATGGAACACAAAGAAATCATATTATGATAGCTTGCTTTACAATGTAGAATTATGGATTCCTATTATAGCACAAATTGAAATGGTCTTAGACACCACGTAGTCCCAGGCTGCTGATGAGGGCAAATGAGTTTATGGAACCCATGCAAGTTCACACAGCTCTTTGTAACAGCCAGTAAAAGAACTCTGCACTCCTGATTTCTAATGCAACATTATATCCACTTCACTACATTGAGAAAATTGATGCTGAAAGAGGTAAACTCCTTCCTATTCTGCTATGATCGAGACCTCCTTGTTTTGGGATATATAATACAAAGATTATACTCTTTCATGAGGCCAATGTAGCATAGCAATAATAACAAAAATTTTTATATAAAACTTTGATTTGTAAGGTAGCAGCTATTATTATTGCTATTTGTAAAATGTATTTGTAAAATCTGCATATGATGACTCTGATACTGAGAGAGATTAAGTAACTTGTTTAGGGTCACACATCTAAAAAGCATCTGAGGCAGGATTCAAATTCAAATTCATGCAACTCCTAGTCCATTGCTTTATCCACTGCCTATCTCCAAAGTGGATATTTTCACACTAAAAATATGAAAAATCATTTCTGAGGAAATATATCTAAATTTTCCCCTACATTAAATCTTTTTTTCTGAACTTCTATTATCTTTCACTTAGAACCAATATGTAACATTTTCCATAAATTGTTTCCTTATTTTTTAATCTTTTACAAAGAATTCAACTCCACAATCACTTACTAAACACCTGCTAAGCACAAGACATGGATAAGTGTAAAGCATACAAAGACAAAAATAGAATCCATCCTGCCTTTGAATATTCTATTACAAGATATAAAATGTGCACCTTTAAGTAGATATAAGTTGAATGAGTTCTGTCCTCTCAGGTAGATTGCAAGTTCCTTGAGGGCAAGGATCTTATTTTAGCTCTAAATGAGTCTTCTGTGACACTGGACATGTAACAAGCTTTAAATAAACACCAATTGATTGATTGGTGTTTTGTTTTGTTTTTTCTAGAGCTCTATCAGAGAGTTTCTATAAAAATCAACGGTATGGAGTTTTGGTTTCTGACTTTCCTATTAGGGAGTCACACTCTTTTTCCTCTTCCTTGCATATGACTTTCTGTCTCTGGTGAATGATGTTCTGGATCATTTTGAACCAAAAATAGTGTTAAGATATCTGACTTGCCAAGATAATGCACTCTGCATATCACATTCTGCTCTCATTTCTATTTTTATTTTTCTGGTTTCAGGTCTCTAACACATTATTTTTAGCAAGAACCAAAAATCACATGGAGGACAATGAAACTAAATGTTCTAAAAAAGAGAACCCTACTTTTTTTTAAGACCCAGAGAACTAGTACCACAGATGCTAAATGAAATGGTTTCAATTTTCTATTAGTAAGTATTTGAAGATAGTACTAAATTACCTGCTTGGTGGGACACAGGGTTTGAATTGTTTGCCCTTTAGTGGTAATGTATGCCCCATCTCTCATCACATCCCCCTCAATCATTGGTGTTCAGTGAACAGGTAGATTAAGAATATGTTGGGGCTAGCTAGGTGGTGTAGTGGATAGAGCACTGGCCCTAACGTTGGGAGGATCTTAGTTCAAATGTCACCTCAAACACATAGTAGCTGTGTGACTCTGGGACAGTTACTGAACCCCAATTACCTTAAACATTTGGAGTTATCTCCAGTCATCCTGATATACAGTTTGCCACTGGACTCAGATGGCTCTAGAAGAAAGAGTGAGGCTGGTGATTTGAACAGCCCTCCCTCACTTAAATCTGCATGTCACTGCAAATAATGACATTACCTTGAAGGTATTCAGCCTTTTAGGGGTCCAGTGTTACCCTTATTCTCCTGGTGCTTTTCTGATTAAATTAACTAGCCTTCAAACTTAGAAATTATTAAACTAAGATGTGACAAGAGAGAAACAGAGACAGAGAAACACACACACAAAGAAGGAAAGAGAAAGAAGAGGACATTTCCTAAAATTTATCTAGTTGATCTGGTTTGAAAACAAATCAGAGTCTGTGTACTGCATTTTTCTTATTATTAATGATTTGAGAAAATCTTTCTCAAAATTATGTTTTTTAATAGGCTGAAATCCTTCATTGGAGAAGTTTTTTTTTCTTCTTATAACCAAAACACTGAAAACAGAATGCTCTGAAATTATGACCAAGGTTTGTCTCAAAGAAAAAACGTGAGATTAAGATGACTTTTCTTTTCTTTTGAGAGGTAGAGGACAATTTGTCTGAAACATTTCATGTGACACCAGACTTGTTTGATATGTTAGTTTGACTGAACTATTTCTTTTTCAATTCTTTGTCTTGAGGAGTGACTCTAATACATATAGACAGACAGACAGACAGGCAGAGGGAGACATTCTTGAAAATCTATGTGATATAAAAATCAAAAAAGTGTCAGTAATATTTTTAAGAAATAAAAACAAAGATAAAATCACATTTTGTAGAGTTTAAAAGAAAACCTTCAAATTTCAGTGGGGAATGGGAATCAAGGAGAATGGTATGGCACAAATAAAAGCTATTGAATAGATTTTGAAAAATGCCAGAGTAATATAAAATGTTTTTAGTGCACAAAACATGTCTATACTAGAAAAGGTTGATTCAATGATGTAATCATGGATTTATAACTCTCATTTCTATTATCCTTTGTTGAGAACATGCATCTCCAAGATTTTCTATCCCAAAGGAGCCAAAAAAAGACAAGTTCATTTTTTTAGTTATTAAGCAGGAGATTCATGACATCACAAATATTTGATCCTTTGAAGATTAAGGGGGAAAAATATCTGAGGCTATAGCAGTATAACGAATGATGATGCAAAGTTCTCTCCTGACAAACAAGGAAACTGCTGAAGTTAGCATGTATTTACAACAGTAGCTGATCACTGAAAGATGTCATTTGAAATGGATATGTCATTAGAGAGTGTTATATGCTTTTCTTTCATGAAAAGGTCAGTAATGATAGGGAAATCTCAGAAAGAGGAGCCAAGATGTCCCTTTGCCCTTTTCAGAGAAGAAATCATCCACATTTCTAAAATGTCATGCACAATTCAGCAAAGAGGCAAAATGCAATCAGCAAAAAATAGTAAGCAGTATCTTTCACACAAAGCATCATTGTCAAGCATAAAGCAATTTAAATTTAGTGGCCATAAAGATGACTCTGATTTTAAACTTACATACCTATATACTCCCCAACACACACACTTCAAAATTTGTTTTAATTTTTAAAATTATGTAATTTATGCCATCATTGCATTATTTAATGCAATTTGTGGCATAGACAATGTAAGCAGTTTTGTAGTAACCTTATTTTATTTTATTTTTTTTATATTTTTTTTTGGTGAGGCAATTGGTTTTAAGTGACTTGCCTAGGCTCACACAGCTAGTAAGTGTCAAGTATCTGTGGCCGGATTTGAACTCAGGTCTTCCTGAATCCAGGACCTGGGCTTTATCCACTGCACCACCTAGCTGCCCACTTTATTTTATTTTTTATTAAAAGATATAATCCCACAAGTTGAATTTGGATTATGTTTTGAAAAGTTATGAATAACATATAGGCTCTGGAGTGTATCATGCTGTTTCTAAGGAGGAAAGTAGTTAAAACTTTTCTCTAGGCAGAGCCAAAATGGGCAGAGAGAAGCCAGAACGTTGCCTGAGCTCTCCTGAGTTTTCCTCAGAAACAATATTAAATTAAGTCTCTAAACAGATTCTGGAGCTACAGAACCTAAAAAAGACAGAGACACAATCTTCCAACTTCAGATAATTTGGAAGGTTTCAGGAAAGGTCTGTCTCACTTGGGCTAAAGGGGAGCTCAGTACAGCACAGTGCAGAGGGTATCTGAGGAAGTCAGCAGGAGGCTGTTGGCTACAGCACAGGTTAGCGTCTGAGGCCCCTTGGTCTTGGCACAGCAGGTTGGTGGCATAGAAGGCCACTTATGTAATTGTAACTATTGGAATGATGCCACATGCTGGAGACTTACTGTAGAAAAGCTGAGCCATGAGGTGAAAGTCTCTGAGGGTAAGACCATGTGTCTTTTCTTTGGTGTCAGGAAGTGACATTTGGTGGTGGGAGGAAGAAGGTGGAGCCTGGCGCTCTGACTCGCTCTCTTTCCTGTTGACTCTGGTAGAGAGCAGAGCTAGGAATGCTCTCTCGCTTTAATAGATAGATGAATGCAGGCCTTTCTCTCTCTCTTTACCAAATTCTTATTCTCCTTAATAAATGCTTAAAAGTCTAACTCTTGCTAAAGCTTATAATTTATTGGTGACTACTCATTAGATATTTTAGACAGACTAGCTAGAATTTTAACCCTTAACAGTTAGCTGACCACGGAGAGGAAAGCTGAAACCTCCATCTTCTGATTTTCCAGTTGGGTAAGAAATTTCCCTTACCCTGCCCTTTAAACTGCTAAGTACTGGCCGTTTTCCCTTTAAATTTTTTTTCAAATGGACCTTTCAAACTCCCTAATTACCCTATTTTTTATTTTAGTCTGTTTAACTAGACAAATGGGAGATAAGATCATGTTAATGCTTTGTTTTTGTGGATGTTCTATTTTTCTTTTTTCTTTTTGTTGGAGGAGCCATCAAGGTGCTCACACAAGGGAATATAAATATCCCCCCCTCTCCTAGCCATGCTTTTTCAGAGAAACCTCTGGCTCCTGTATTTTTTTTAAATTCTATTGCTGAGATTCTCTAATTTTGCATGCCTGGAGGCTAGGACCAAACCTCTAGAAGCCTTCAATCTCCTAGAAGTGGAGGAAGTTCCAGAAGGGGAAACCAGGCCTGAGTTCAAAATCAAGTCTGATTCAAATTGCCCTGGTCCCTCCCCTCTTCTCCAGACCCCACCTTCTATTCCTCCCATGGCCAAGCCCATTGCTTCCCCTGCCAGAGAAGTTCAGAGATCTAATGCACATGCTCAGCTTTCTCTACCTACATTTGTAGCTTCAGTTTCAGCCCTTCTCCAGCCTAGCTGTGCTTCTGACTCAACCTTAGAATGCGTTTCAAATTCCAGATATGCTCGTTTTGTTCATAATTTTGCTAATCTGCTTTTGTCTTTAATTAGGAACCTTATAAAGCATTTGTATGGTGAAAGGACTGACAGACAATACACAGGGGTTAAAGAAGAAAAACTTAAGCTACATAAAATTGGCTATCATCATAGTTCAAGACTCCACTTCTTTTGCCATGGAAGGTTACATATTTTATAGAAATGTAGAAGTAAGCAGCAAGCTATTGATATGAGTATTGGAGATTTTAGATATCGGAATCAAAAGTTTTCTAAATTCACTCAGAGTAATAGTATTAGTTCAGAGGTTACATAGGATTTCTATGCCATTACATCTACATTTTGAAATTAATGGTATGGGTTTATTTTCATAGAGATTTTCATAATTTGAGATTGTGTTTTATACTTAGTCTTTAAAACAAGGAGAATATTTGTAAAAGCTTTTTATAGTCATGTGATCAAGTTTATATTTTGTAATGCTCTTATTAATGTTAAGTTCATATTCATTTAGATTTCCCTAATTTGAATTTCATTGTCTTTTATTGTTCCATGTGTATTTTCTTCTATTCATTCATCTATCTAATTTAGAAACTATGCAATATGGTTTTGATTTCATAATACAATGTTAATTCTTGGAGTACTGTGCTCTCATGTTCTGAGTTGTTTGTTTTTGTTATTTTTTTCTCTCAACTGATTATTTGATCAAACTCTTTAAAGAATTTCCCTGGCAAATTAGTTGCCATGGCAAGTGTAAATTGATTCTAGAAGTATTATTTTTGATAAGCATATTCCAAAAAAAAAAAAAAAAGAGGGGAACATTTGTAAAAGTTTTCTTTTTGTTTGTTTGTTTGTTTGTTTTTAGTGAGACAATTGGGGTTAAGTGACTTGCCCAGGGTCACACAGCTAGTAAATGTTAAGTGTCTGAGGCCGGATTTGAACTCAGGTCCTCCTGACTCCAGGGCCGGTGCTCTATCCACTGCGCCCCCTAGCTGCCCCAAAGTTTTCTTTTTTCAGAAAAAAAAAGTTTTCCTTGAGATTGTGTTGTGCTTTAACTTGTATTTAAATATATTTCAATTTTTCACAAAAGTAATTGTATACTTAGTATAAAAAAGGTATTTTTTGAAATTGTTGCATAATTGTATATTATATTCTGAGTCAAGTTACATTCACATTTTTTGTGATCATTTATTATCCTCAATTTTTAAATCTATATGAGATTTGGATTATGGGAACTTATCATTTAAGACATTAATTGTCTTTATTCTGGGTTATCAGATGTCAGTTGGCCAAGATGCCATCCAATTACAAGAGGAATACATGCAAAAGCAGGCACTGAACTGTCACATGAGGGGAGACATGCATGAAGTCAAGGTATGGCTGAGGGAATGGCTTTTGACAAATGTTGAGGCTGGATTCTCTTGGTTTAATATTTTATTTTCTTTTTCCCCACAATACTGTACAGATGGCTGGAAATTTTGATCCCACCCGTCTCATTCTTCATCTGGCTTCTATGCCAGCTCCTATATGCCTGATGCTATGGACATCTCAATCCCATGCATCTGATGAAGTCTGACTCAGTTTGCTCCAATATGTTCAGGGGTATGGACATATATTCCACCCACCTATTTTAAGCCTGGCATACTACATAGCTTGAGCAATAGCTCAAGTGTGGGAATACTCATATCCCATCATTTATCTGTTCTTTTATGGTAACCCCCATAATTATCTCAGGTGTCATGATAAATACACTGTTGAATTTGGCCTTGACATCTGTTACCAATTATATTAGATTTTTAGATTTCTCATAATGGCATGAGGATAATTAAGCAGATGATGCAAAAAGTGATGAAACAAAGGTAAAAAATATTTTTAAAAATTAATATCACAGCAATTGTCTTCTTAATTTATCCTCCATAAGGGGGGACTATAGTAATATTAATTTTAAAGAATGTTTCAATTTTTGTTTTATTATATTGTTCATGTGTAACAACTAAGATTCTGAATTCCCTTAGAAATGTTTTTGAGAACTTTCATTGTTTGATGTGATTATTGACAAAGCTATTTTAAAGTTGTGTTAAGCTCAATTTTGTAGGAAATGTTCCTGGCTGATTACCAGCATCCACGCATCAACCCCTAGAAAGATTTCCATTCCATGACAACACCTAGAGGACTTGTGAGAAAAGACTTTCAGAGACTGTAAATGAATAGTTTTGTTTTGTTGTTGTTGTTGTTGTTGTTGTTGTTGTTTTTCTTTTTCTCTTTCTGTTATAATATACACCATCTGTAACATGTACTCTCTGCAGAGGCCCTCCCTTTGCAAGACCAATGTCAAAGCACCAGTTCATGAGGACAAAAAATCGCAACTCTGGACAAAACTTTCCTCTCTTCCTTTTCTATATTTTTATTAACATATTGTTAGTTAGCACAGGTTATTATATTCTGTTATTTTTGACTCTTTCATCAAGGAAACACCCCGTTTCTTGAAGAAACAAAATGGGGACTGTAATGATTGGAATGAAGCCACCTGCTGGAGATTTACTGTAGAAAAGCTGCGCCATGAGGTGAAGGTCTCTGAGGGCAAGACCATGCGTCTTTTCTTTGATGTCAGGAAGTGACATTTGCTGGTTGTAGGAATAAGGGGGAGGCTGGCGCTCTGATGCACTCTCTTTTTCCTGAGGACACCAGTGGAGAAGGAAGCTAGAAATGTGCTCTCCCTTTAATAGATAGATAAATGTAGGCCTTTCTCTCTTTACCAAATTCTTATTCTCCTTAATAAATGCTTAAAAGTCTAACTCTTGCTAAAGCTTATAATTTATTGGTGACCACTCATTAGATATTTTAGACAGACTAGCTAGAATTTTAGCCCTTAACAAAATCCATTCCCCCAGGGCCAGCTGAGAGGGAAAACTGACAACTAGAGAACCACCCACAGGACAGGCACAACTAGGCCAAACTATCCCAATGCAGAGAGCAAGCCTAGATTGGTGAGGAATCTACAAATCCCAAAGGCATCAGAGCAGAAACCCAGTGATTAGGCTCCTATCCCCCAGCACAAGTAGCTTGCAATAGTGGCCCTGTGCCCCACGAGCAGACTTCAAATTTAAAGGTCAAAAAATAGGCTAAGATATGAGTTAGAAAAAGTAAAAGACCCGTATCACAGAGAGCTTCTACAGCAACAGGGAAAATCAAAACACAAACTCATATGAGGTTAATACTCTCAAAATTGTTAAGTGTGAAGCCTCAAGGGGGAAGATGAATTTGTCTCAAGAGAAAAAGCCTGCTTGGAAGAGCTCAAAAAGGATTTTAAAAATAAAAATGAGAGATGCCGAAGAAAAATGGGGAAAAAAATGAGAGGAATGAGGTACACAAAAAATTATGAGAAAAGAGTCAACAGTTTAGAAAAGGAAGCACAAAAATTGACTGAAGAAGAAAACAATTTCCTAAGAAAATCACAATTGGCCAAATGAAAAAAAAAAAAATCCCAAATGGAAAAAGAGGTGCAAAAGCTTATGGGAGAAAATACTGCCTTAAAAATTAGAATTGGGCAGACAGAAGATAACGACTCCATGAGAAACAAGGAATCAGTAAAACAGAAACAAAAGAATGAAAAAATGGAAGAAAATGTGAAATACCTCATCAGAAAGACAACTGATCTGGAAAATAGATCCAGGAGAGATAATTTAATACTTATTGGACTACCTGAGAGCTATGATCACAACAAGAGTCTAGAAACAATATAACAGGAAATTAACAAGGAGAACTACATTGATATTTTAGAATCAGAGGATAAAATAGCTATTGAAAGAATCCACCAATCACTTCCTGAAAGAGACCCCAAAAGGAAAACTCCAAGGAATATTGTAGCCAAATTCCAGAACTATCAGGTGAAGAAGAAAAAACTCCAAACAGCCAGAAAGAAAAAAATGTAAATATCATGGAACCACAGTCAGGATTGCACAGGACCTGGCAGCATCAACATTAAAGGATTGCAAGACTTGGAATATGATATTCCAGAAGGCAAAGGAGCTTGGATTGACACCAAGAATCACAACACAGCAAAACTGATAACTCTTTCAGGAAAAAAGGTGGACATTCAATGAAAAAGAGAACTTTCAAGGATGTGTTATGCAATGACCAAAACTAAACAGAAAATTTGATCTTCAAATACAAGATTCAAGAGAAGTATAAAAAGCTAAATAGGGCAAAAAAGTTATTCAATAAGGTTAACCTGTTTACATCCATACACAGGAAGATAATACTTGTAACTCAAGAACTGTATCTCTATTTGGACAAATAGGAGTATACATAGAGGATATGATGTGATAATATAAAAAAAAAAAAAAAAAAACAAGAGCTGGGGAACAGCTAGGTGGAGCACTGGATAAAGCACTGGCCCTGAATTAAGGAGGACCTTAGTTCAAATCTGGCCTCAGATACTTGACACTTAGTACCTGTGTGACTCTGGGCAAGTCACTTAACTGTCATTGCCTCACACACACACACACACACACACACACACACGCACAAAAATCAAGGGGTGAAAAAAAGGGGCATGTGGAGAGAAGAGGAAAGTGGAATTGGAATGAGGTAAATTACATCACATGAAGAGGTACCACATCCTATTGCAAAAGAGGGAAAGAATGGAGGGGTGAGCATTGTTTTAACCTTATTCTCATTGGGTTTGGCTCAAAGAGGGAATAACATATACGCTCATTTGGATAAATAAATTTAGCTTACCCTTTAGGTAAAAGGGGGGCAGTGACAGAAGGGAGGGCAGATTGAGGGAGGCAGTGGTTATAAGCAAAATGCTGGTAAGGAGGAATACAGTGAAAGAAGAGAAAAGAATACAAATAAAGGGGAAAATAGGATGGAGGGAAATACACAATTAATAATCATAACTGTGGGGGCAGCTAGATGGCGCAGTGGTTAAAGCACCGGCCCTGGATTCAGGAGTACCTGAGTTCAAATCCAGCCTCTGACACTTGACACTTACTAGCTGTGTGACCCTGGGCAAGTCACTTAACCCCCATTGCCTCCAAAAAAAAAAATCCCACAAAAAACAAAACCAAAAAAAAATAATCATAACTGTGAAAGTGAATTGGATGAACTCTCCCATAAAACAGAATTGAATAGCAGAGTGGATTAAAAACCAGAATCCTACAATATGTTATTTACAAGAAACACATTTGAAACAGAAAGATACACACAGAATAAAAGTAAAAGGTTGGAGCAGAATATATTATGCTTCAGTTGAAGTAAAAAAAGCAGGGATAGCAATCCTCATCTCACACAAAATAAAAGAAAAATAGATCTAAATAAAAGAGGTAAGGAAGGAAACTGTATCTTGCTAAAAGGTACCATAGCCAATGAAGTAATATTAATACTAAACATATATGCACCAAGTGGTATAGTACCCAAATTCTTAGAGGAGAAGTTAAATGAGTTATAAGAGGAAATAGACAGCAAAGCCATACTAGTGGGGGACCTTAACCTCCCCTTCTCTGAATTAGATAAATCTAATCATAAAATAAATAAGAAAGAAGTTAATGTGGTGAATAGAATTTTAGAAAAGTTAGTTATGGTAGATGTCTGGAGAAAATTGAATAAGGATAGTAAGGAATATACATTTTTCTCAGTGGTACATGGAATGTACAAAAAATTAACCATGTGTTAGGGCAGAAAAACCTCATAGTCAAATGTAGAAGGCAGAAATAGTAAATGCATCCTTTCAGATCATGACACAATAAAAATTACATGTAATATATAGCCATGGAAAGATAGATTTAAAATTAATTGGAAGCTAAATAATCTCATCCTAAAGAATGATGGACATTCAATGACATTGGGAACTGTCAAGTTTCCTGAGGAAAAGAACAGAACTGTATAGAAAATTAAATCTTACTATACAAGACTCAAGAGAAGTGTAAAAAACTTAACAGGAAAAAAACGTTGCTCAATTAGGTTAAACTGTTTACATCCCTACATGGGAAGATAATACTTATAACTCTTGAGAACTGTAAATGTATTTGGGCAGACAGAAAGAATATACACAGAGGGTATAAATATAAATTGTCTTTGATGTGATGATACAAAGAAAATTAAGGGGTTAAAAAGGGATTCTATGGGTCAAAGAGGAAAGAGAAGGTGGAATGGATTGAATTACATCATATGAAGAGGTGGAAAAAGCTATTACAATAGAGGGAAAGAAGGGAGGGGTGAACATTGTTTCAACCCTACTCTTACCAGATGTCATTCAAACAGGGAATAACATATACATTCATTTGGATTAAAAAAACTTACCTCATTCTTTAGGGAAGTAAAAGGGGAAGGGAAAGGGGGGACTGATAGAAGGGAGGGCAAAAGCAAGGGAGAAAAGGGTAAAGAAAATAGAGGGGGTGATAAAAAAGGAGGGGAAATGGGGAGAGGCAGGGGCAAGAAGCAAAACATTGGTGGGGAGGAATAGGGTGAAAGAAGGGGGGAAAGTGCAAAGGGGATAAATAGAATGGAGGGAAAGAGAGAGTTAGTAATAATAACTGTGAATGTGAATGGGATGAACTCTGTTATAAAATGGAAGAAAATTGCAGGGTAGATTAAAAACCAGAATCCTACAATATGCTATTTACAAGAAACACATTTGAAGCAGAGAGATACACAAAGAGCAAAGGTAAAAGGTTGGAGCAGAATATATGATACTTCAGCTAAAGTAAAAAAAGCATGGATAGCAATCCTTATCTCAGACAAAGCACAGGCAAAAATAGATCTCGTTAAAAGAGATAAGGAGGGACAGCTGGGAGGCACAGTGGATAGAGCACTGGCCCTGGAGTCAGGAGTACAGAAGTCCAAATCCAGCCTCAGACACTTAACACTTACTAGCTATGTGACCCTGGGCAAGTCACATACCCCCCCCCCCAAAAAAAAAAAGAGATAAGGAAGGAAACTACATCTTGCTGAAAGGTATAGATAATGATGTAATATCAATATTAAATACGTATGCATTAAGTGGTATAGCATCCAAATTCTTAGAGGAGAAGTTAAATGAGTTACAAGAGGAATTAGACAGTAATACTATACTAGTGGGGGATCTGAATCTTCCCCTCACAGAATTAGAAAAATCTAGCCAAAAAATAAATAAGAAATAAGTGAAAGAAGTAAATAGAATACTAGAAAAGTTAGACATGATATATGTCTTGAGAAAACTAAATGGGGATAGAAAGTAGTAGTATGTAGTAAATGGCACATTTTCAAAAATTGACCACAGAAACACAATAGTCAAATGTAGAAAGGCAGAATTAGTAAATGGATCCTTCTCAGATCATGATGCAATAAAATTACATGTAAGAAAGAGCCATGGAAAACTAGACTGAAAATCAATTGGAAACTAAATAATTTCATTCTAAAGAATGAATGGGTCAAACAACAAATCATAAAAACAATCAATAACTTTATCCAAGAGAATGACAATAATGAGCCAACATTCCAAAATCTATGGCATGCAGCTAAAGCAGTGCTTAGGGGAAAATTTATAGCTCTAACTGCTTACATGAATAAAAAAGAGAAAGAGGAGATTAATGAATTGGGCCTGCAACTTAAAAAGCTAGAAAAAGAACAAATTAGAAATCCCCAATTAGATACTAAACTAGAGATCCTGAAAACTACAGGAGAAATTAATAAAATTGAAGGCAAGAAAACCATAGAATTAATCAATAAAACTAAGAGCTGGTTTTATGAAAAAAAAACAATAAAATAGATAAAATATTGGTTAATTTGATTAAATAAGAAAGAAGAAAACCAAATTACCAGTATCAAAAATTAAAGGGGTGTTGTTATCACCAATGAAGTGGAAATAAAATCAACAATTAGGAATTATTTTGCCCAACTATATGCCAATAAATTTGACAATCTAAATGAAATAGATAAATATTTACAAAAATACAAACTGCCTCAGGTTAACTGAAGAGGAAATAAAATCCTTAAATCAACCCATATTAGAAAAAGAAATTGAACAAGCCATTAATGAACGCCCTAAAAAAATTTGCCAGGGCCAGATGAGTTTACAGGTTAATTCTACCGAATATTTAAAGAACAATTAATTCCAATATTATACAAATTATTTGGAAAAATAGGTGAAGGAGTTCTACCAAATTTGTTTTATGATACAAATATGGTGGTGATACTTTCAAAACCAGGCAGAGAAAAAACAGAGAAAGAAAATTATAGGCCAATTTCCCTAATGAATATTAATGCTAAAATCTTAAATAAGATATTAGCAAGGAGATTACAGCAAGTGATCATCAGGATAACACACTCTGACCAGGTGGGATTTATACCAGGAATGCAGGGCTGGTTCAACTTTAGAAAAACTATTAACATAATCAACCACATCAATAAGAAAACTAACCAAAATCATATGATTATCTCAATAGATGCAGAGAAAGCTTTTGACAAAGTACAGCACCCATTCCTAATAAAAATGATAGAGAGCTTAGGAATTGGTGGAGCTTTCCTTAAAATAATAAGCAGTTGGGGCAGCTAGATGGCACAGTGGATAAAGCACTGGCCCTGGATTCAGGAGGACCTGAGTACAAATATGGCTTCAGACACTTGATACTTACTAGCTGTGTGACCCTGGGCAAGTCACTTAACCCTCATTGCCCTGCAAAACAAACAAACAAACAAATAAAATAATAAGCAGTTTCTACCTAAAACCATCAGTAAGCATTATATGCAATGGAAATAAGTTAGAGGCCTTTCCCAATAAGATCAGGGGTGAAACTGGGATGTCCATTATCACCTCTATTATTTGATATTGTACTAGAAATGTTAGCTTTAGCAATCAGAGAAGATAAAGGAATTAAAGGAATTGGAATAGTCAAGGAGGAAAGAAAACTATCATTCTTTGCAGATGATATGATGGTATATTTAGAGAATCCTAGAGAATCAACTCAAAAATTATGTGAAAAAATTAACAACTTTAGCAAAGTAGCAGGATATAAAATAAATCCACATAAATCACGAACATTTCTATACATGACCAACAAAATCCAGCAGCACGAGATAGAAAGAGAAATTCCATTTAAGTAATGGTAAACAATATTAAATATTTGGGAGTCTACTTGCCAAGACAAACCCAGGAACTCCATGAACACAATTACCAAAAACTTTTCACACAAATCAAATCAGATCTAAATAATTGGAAAGATATCAATTGCTCATGGATAGGCAGAGCTAATATAGTAAAAATGACAATTCTACCTAAATTAATTTACTTATTCAGTGCCATACCAATCAGACTACCTAAAAATTATTTTATAGAGCTAGAAAAAATAATAACAAAATTCATCTGTAGAAACAAAAGGTCAAGAATGTCAAGGGAAATCATAAAATAAATGCACAGAAAGGTGGGTTAGCTGTATGAAATCTGGAGCCTTACTATAAAGCAGCAGTCATCAAAACTTTCTGGTACTGACTAAGAAATAGAGTGGAGGATCAATGGAATAGGCTAGGCACAGGAGACAGTAGTAAATGACTTTAGTAATGTAGTGTTTGATAAACCCAAAGACTCCAGTTTCTGGGATAGGAACTCAGTATTTGACAAAAACTGCTGGGAATACTGGAACATATTATGGCATAAGTTAGGCATAGACCATTAGGAATTACACCTTATACTAAAATAAGGTCAAAATGATTTCATGGTTTAGACATAAGAGGTGATACCATAGGTAAATTAGGAGAGGAAGGAATAGTCTACCTTTCAGATCTTTAGAAAGGAGAACAGTTTATGAACAAACAAGAGACAGAGAATATTATGAAATGCAAAATGGATGATTTTGATTATATTCAATTAAAAAGTTTTTGTTCAAACAGAAGCAAAGCATCCAGTATTAGAAGGGATGCAGAAAACTGGGAAACAAATTTTATGACCAGTACTTCAGATAAAGGAGTCATTTCTAAAATATATAGGAAACTAAATCATATTTTTTTTACTGAGGCAATTGGGGTTAAGTGACTTGCCCAAAGTCACATAGCTAGTAAGTGTTAAGTGCCTGAGGCCGGATTTGAACTTGGGTACTCCTGACTCCAGAGCCAGTGCTCTATCCACTGCACCACCTAGCTGCCCTCTAAATCAAATTTTTAAGAATCCAAGTCATTCCCCAATTGAGAAATGTTCAAAGGATATGAACTGGCAGTTTTCTGATGAAGAAATCAAAGCTATCTATTCCCATATGAAAAAAAATGCTCTAAATCACTATAGATTATGGAAATGCAAATTAAGACAACTTTGAGGTACCACCTGAAACCTATCAGATTGGATAAAATGACAAAAAAGGAAAATAATAAATGTTAGAGAAGCTGTAGAAAAATTGGAATACTAATGCATTGTTGGTGGAGCTATGAATTGATCCAACCATTCTGGAGAACAATTTGGAATTATTCCCAAAGAGCTATAAAGCTGTGCATACCCTTTTACCCAGCAATACCACTTTTGGGTCTTTTTCCCAAAGAGAGCATGGAAAAGGGAAAAGGACTCACATGTATGAAAATATTTATAGCTGCTCTTTTTGTGATGGCAAGGAATTGGAAGTTGAGGGGATGCCTATCAATTGGGGAATGTCTGGACCAGTTGTCGTATATGAATGTAATGGAATATTATTGTGCTGTAAGAAATGATGAGCAGGATGACTTCAGCGAAACCTGGGGAGTCTTGCATGGGCTGATGATGAGTGAGATGAGCAGAACCAGGATAACATTGTGCACAGTATCATCAACATTGTGTGTTGATCAACTGTGATAGACTAGATTCTTCTCACCAATCAAATGGTACAAAATAGTTCCAAAGGACTCATGATGAAAAAGGCTCTCCAAATCCAGAAAAAAAAAGAAAGAAAAGAAACTGTGGAATATGGATGCTGATTGGACCATATTATCTCTTTTGTTTTTGGTGCTGTTGTTTTTTCTTTTTTTGAGGTTTTTCCTTCTTGCTCTGATTCTTCTTGTATAACATGACTAATGCAAAAATATGTTTAATGTTATATATCAGATTACCTGCTGTCTAGGGGAGGGGCACAGGGAGAGGATGGAGGGAGAAAAAAATTGAAATTGGAAATCTTATCTAAACAAAGTTTGAAAACTTTAATTAATTAATTAATTATAAAAAAGAATGAGTGGGTTAGACAAAAAGTCCTAGAAACAATCAATTACTTCATTAAAGAGAATAACAATGAAACAATATACCAAAACTTATGGGATGCATTCACAGCAATTCTTAGGGGAAATTTTATATCTTTAAATGTTTACATGAATAAAATAAAGAAAGAGGAGATCAATGTATTGGGTATACAACCAGAAAACTAGAAAAAGAACAAATTAAAAATCCCCAATTAAATTCTAAATTAAAAATTCTGAAAATCAAAGGAGAGATTAATAAAATTGAAAGGAAGAACACTATAGAATTAATAAATATAACTAAGACCTAGTTTAATGAAAAAAATCAATAACATATGTAAACCTTGGGTTAATTTGATTAACAAAAGAAAAGCTTCTCTAAATGAAATCAGCCTGTATTTTTATTAGTCAAATTCTATTTAAATGTTAAAAATTAAAAACACTTTTTAAGATTCTAGCATGTATCTATATCTATTGATTAGTATATATTTATCTATCTGTATTTATATCTACATTTATCAGACTTGCATAATTTATTGGACAGAGTGTTGACCTCAGTTCACTTTCTGCCTTTGGCACATATTCACTATGTGATGTTTATCAAGACTCATAAGTACTCAGTAACTCAAGGTTCTAAATAAGACTAATTTGCAGAACAAAGGTCTATCTAAATTCATCTGTGTTGGACAGTGAAGAAAGGAGGAGAGATTTCATGAAAAGATGACTGAGTTGGAGTAAGGATATTTTGGTTTGTTATTTCCCATACTTCATTTAACATCCATGAGACCCCCTTTTTTGTTGTTTTGTTTTTACTATAAAATGAGGCAGTTAATATTTGTATGACATCTGACAGATTTTAATTCAGGAAAGGATTTTATAAAATCTTAATACAGTACCTACCTGAGAGTTAGCATTTATTACTTTTGTAAGGACAGTCTAGATTTTCTTGTGCTGACCTGGTATCATTCTCTAATATTATCATTTTGTGAGATGAACTACTTTTCCTCTTGGGTATAATTTCATCTTTAGTGACCCTTTCCACTCCCCCCCTCTGGAAGAGATGCTTGCCTTTCAAATCAAGCTCATGAATATCTGATGCTTATCTCAATGTCAGCTCAACCAGTCAGCAATGCAACTACTAATGTGTTTGCCAAGTTGAGGAAAATATAAACGTATAACTTTCTCTTTCTGCTTTGAGCCCCCAGCCATAGATTTGTATCTGACAAAACACTTCAATTATGAAATTTTTTATCGATACTAGTTATTCCTAATCATCCACTCCCCCTTATTTAAAAGAAAATATCATAGCATAGCAATGCATATTGTTAATCGTTTTGTCACAGTTTCTGCCTTAAGACATAAAGTGAACATTTAAACACACAGCAAACAAACTTGGTTTTTTTATGTTTAGAATTTTATTTTCCAAATTACATGTAAAAAATAAATTTTGACATCAAGTTTTTAAAACTCTGTGTCTCAACTTCTCTTTCTCCCTCCCTTCCCAACCCCTACCCCAAAGAACTCAAGCAATTCAATATAAGTTATACATGAGTAGTCATGGAAAACATCTCCACATTAGCTAGGTTGTGAGAGAAAACAGATAAAAACAAAACTTCAGATTAAGGAACTGTCAACAAATTATGCTTTAATCTGTTCTCAGATATCATCAGTTCTTTCTCTGTAGATGGATTGCAATTTTCATAAGTCCTTCAGAGTTATCTTGGATCATTGCCTTGCTGAAAATAACCATGTTCTTCCCAGCAGATCATCTTACACTATTGCTGTTATTTTGTATACAGTACATTTCACTCTGCTTCAGTTAATGTAGGTCTTTCCAGGTATCTCTGACAGCATTCTGTTCATCATAATTTTTATATAGTACCTTAAATCTGACAAAGAATTTTCTTCAAAATAGCCCAGCATAGTAGGTACCATACGTTTTGCCATTATAATCAAAGATCATATTTCCCTCCATTCTATTCCCTTCCCATGATATTTACTCTATTTTATATCTTCTTTTACTCTATTTCTCCTCAAAAATGGTTTGCTTCTGACTGCCCTCCCTTCATTCAACTTTTCCTCCTCATTCTTTCCCCCTTCTTCTTTCCTGTAGGGTTAAATAGTTGAGTCCTCCCAATTGGGGGTGTATATTATTCCCTCCTTGGGCCCACTCTGATGGCAATAAGGTCTTTGAGCTAATTCTGTGTTCTAAATTTTACTTCCTCCCTCCCTCCTCCACCCTCCCTATGAAACCAAGCAATTCAACATAAGTCATACATGTGCAGATATGCAGAACATCTTCACCTTCCTTCAAAAGTTATTTGCTTTTTACTGCTCCCTCCCCCAATGTGCCCTTCCTTCTTTCCTGTTTTCTCTCCCCGAACCCCCTTATCTCCTTCATCTCCCACTTTCCCTCAGGACAAAAATATATTACTATACCCCATTGAGTATGTATGTTATTCCCTCTTTGAGCCAATTCTGATGATAGTAAGGTTCAGTCACTCCTCCACTTCTTCCCCCTCTTTTCTTCCTCTCCATAAGCTTTTTTCTTGTTTCCTTCATGTGAGCTACCTCTCCCCAGTCCAACTCTCCCCTTCTCCCTCCCCCAGTGCATTCCTCCTACCCCTCCACCTTATTTAAAAAATGTCATCATGGTTTAGCTAGGTGGCACAGTAGACAAAGCACCAGCCCTGGACCCAGGAGGCCCCACGTACAAATCCAGCCCCAGACATAAGACACCCCACCCTGCTTGCCCCACAAAGAACAAGGATAAACCAAAAATAAATGTTTTACAGATATCATCCCTTCCTATTCAGTTCAGACCTGCATCCTCTAAGTGTATTCTTTTCAGATACCCTAATACTGAGAAAGTTCTTATGAGTTAGTAGTATTATCTTTCCTTGTAGGAATGTAAACAGTTTGATCTTTTAATATCCCTCATGATTTCTTTTTCTTGTTACCTTTTTATGCATCTCTAGGGTCTTGCATTTGAAAATCAAATTTTCTTTTCAATTTAGGTCTTTACATCACAAATGCCTTGGCTGTAGTTCCAGTTCCTTTGCCCTCTGGAATATCATATTCTATGCCCTCCTGTCCTGTAATGTATATACTAATAGATCATGTTTTCTCCTTATTGGGGCTCCACAGTATTTTAATTCCCTTTTTCTAGCTGCTTTCCATATTTTATCCTTGACCTGGGAGCTCTGAAATTTGACTATAATATTCCTAGAGGTTTTCTTTTTGGGATCTCTTTCCGGAGGTGATTCATGTATTCTTTCAATTTCTATTTTTCCTTCTGCTTCTAGAATATCAGGGCAATTTTCCCTGACAATTTCTTCAAGATACTGTCTAAACTCTTATTTTGGTCATGGTTTGCAGGTAGTCCAGTGATTTTCAAATGATCTCTCCTGGACCGATTTTCCAGGTCAGCTGTTTTTTCAAAGAAATATTTCATATTGCTCTCTATTTTTTTATTCAATTGGATTTTCTTTACTGTGTCTTGGTTTCTCATAAAGTCACTAGCTTCCATTTGTTCAATCCTAATTCCTAGACAATTATTTTCCTTTGAGAACTTTTGTATCTTCTTTTCCATTTGGCTTTTCAAGCTGTTGAGATTTTTCTCATGGCTCTCCTGTATCACTCTAACTTCTTTCTCCATTCTTTCCTCCATCTTTCTAAATCTTCCTTGTTCCACTTTCTCTTCAAAGTACCTTTTGAGAACTTAAATGGACTGAGACCAATTCATATTAATCTCAGAAGCTTTGGATGTAGGGGCCCTGAGGTGGCTATATTCTTCTGAGGGTGCACCTGGTTCTTCATTGATGCTAAAGAAACTTTCTTAAGTTCTTAATTTTCTTTGCTTGCTCATCTTTCTTTCTTTTTCTTGACTATTAACTCCCTCTTTCAGTGGGCCCTACTTCCAAGCTACACTGTGCCAAGCTTCAGAGGGTCCCAAGTGTTTCAGATTTGAGGAAGGGAGGGTTTTTTCTTTTGCCTGGCCTGGTCTCTGGTTCAAAGAAAACATCAAGCCAATTTGCTAATTAACCAGCCAGAAGAATTTTGTGTGCTGTGATGGTTCTTAACTTGTGAAGAGCCTGGCCACTCACCGAACTGGGCCTCCTACTACTCACGATTTCTTCCAGGTTCCCTGCTGGGGTGGGATAGTGAATTCCTTCTTAGGCCCCTATCTAGCTGCTCAGCCCTCTCACTCAACAGTATGCTTAGGTACAGAACACACTGGTGCTGCAGCTGATTAGGAGGCTCTGGAGTAAGTTCCTCTGGCACAGTGTGCCTGGTTCTCTGTTCGCGAGAGCATGGTGGTTGGACTCTTCTTGCAGCCTAGCATTGCTCCCTTTAATCTGTCTTTGGTTGGAAAATAATCTCAGCCTGCTTTTTTTTGGTTTTGTTTTGTTTTGTTTTTTGTTTTTGTTTTTTTGCGGGGCAATGGGGGTTAAGTGACTTGCCCAGGGTCACACAGCTAGTAAGTGTCAAGTGTCTGAGGCCGGATTTGAACTCAGGTACTCCTGAATCCAGGGCCGGTGCTTTATCCACTGCGCCACCTAGCCACCCCCTCAGCCTGCCTTTTTTGGGGGGTGGGTGTGTGGCAATGAAGGTTAAGTGACTTACCCAAGGTCACACAGTTAGTACATGTCAAGTGTCCGAGGCCAAATTTGAACTCAGGTCCTTCTGAATCCAGGGCAGCTACTTGATCCACTGAGCAACCTAGCTGCCCCCTCAGCCCATCTTTTCTGTGTATTTTTTTGCTCCAGGGGTAACTTTATTGCTGTTTTGGGGCTAATTGAGTGAGGAGCTCCTTGCATTTAATGTCTTTCCTCAATCATCTTGGCTCTACCCCCAAAAGTTAAACAAAGTTTGATTTTTTTTAATTATAAAAGTATTTTATTATTTTCCAGTTACATGTAGAGATAGTTTTCAACATTTTTTTAATAATATTTTTTGTTTCAAATTTTTCTCCCTCCCTCTCATCCCTCCCCTCCTCCCCAAGACAGCAAGCAATCTGATATAGGTTATATATGTACAATGACATTAAACATATTTCTGCATTAGGTATGCTATAAGAGAAGAATCAGAGTAAAAGAGAAAAACATCAAAAAAGAAAAACAACAGCACCAAAAGCAAAAGAAATAGTATGGTTCAATCTGAATCAATATTACACAGTTCTTTTTTTCTGGATTTGGAGAGCTTTTTCTATCATGAGTCCTTTGGAACTATCTTGTACCATTTTATTGCTGAGAAGAATCAAGTCTATTCACAATTGATTAACACATAATGTTGATAATGCAGTGTACAATGTTCTCCTGGTTCTGTTCATCTCACTCACCATCGGTTTATGTAAGTCCTTCCAGGTTTCTCTGAAATCTGCCTGCTCATTGTTTCTTAAAGCACAATAATATTCCATTACATTCATATACCACAACTTGTTCAGCCATTCCCCAATTGATGAGCTGCCCCTCAATTTCCAATTCTTTGCTACCACAAAAAAGCAGTTATAAATATTTTTGTACATGTGGATCCTTTTCCCTTTTTTATGATCTCTTTGGGAAAAAGTCCCAGTAGTGGTATTGCTTGGTCAAAGGGTATGCACAGCTTTATAGCTTTCTGGGAATAATTCTAAACTGCTCTCCAGAATGGTTGGATCAGTTCACAGCTCCACGAACAATGCATTAGTGTTCCAATTTCTCCACAGCTTCTCCAACATTCCTTATTTTCCTTTTTTTTTTATTAGCCAATCTGATAAGTGTCAGGTGGTACCTCAGAGTTCTTTTAATTTGCATTTCCCTAATCAATAGAGATTTAGAGCATTTTTTCATATGGCAATAGATAGCTTTGATTTCTTCATAAGAAAAGTGCCATCTTTTGACCATTTCTCAATTGGAGAATGACTTGGATTTTTATAAATTTGATTTAGTTCCCAATATATTTTAGAAATGAGACATTTATTAGAAGTACTGTCTATACAGATTGTTTTCCAGCTTTCTGCCTCCCTTCTAATTTTGGATGCATTGCTTCTGTTTGTACAAAACATTTTTAATTTAATGTAATCAAAACATTCATTTTTCATTTCATAATATTCTCTATCTCTTATTTGGTCATAAACTGTTCTCCTTTCCAAAGATCTGAGAGGTGAACTACTACTTCCTCTCCTGATTTACCTATGGCATCACCTTTTCTGTCTAAATCATGTATCCATTTTGACCTTATTTTAGTACTGGATGTAAGATGTTGGTCTATGCCTAATTTCTGCCATACTGTCTTCCAGTTTTCCCAGCAGTTTTTGTCAAATACTGAGTTCCTATCCCAGAAGCTGGAGTCTTTGGGTTTATCAAACAGTACATTACTAAAGTAATTTACTACTGTGTCTCCTGTGCCTACCCTATTCGATTGATACCCTACTCTATTTCTTAGCCAGTACCAAATAGTTTTGATGACTGCCACTTTATTGTAGAGCTTCAGGTTTGGTATACCTAAGTCACCTTCTTGTGCATTTTTTCCATTATTTCCCTTGATATTCTTGACCTTTTTTTTCTCCAGATAAATTTGTTTATTATTTTTTTCTAGCTCTATAAAATAATTTTTAGGTATTCTGATTGCTATGGCACTGAATAAGTAGATTAATTTAGGTAGAATTGTCATTTTTATTATATTAGTTCAGCCTATCCATGAACAATTAATATTTTTCTAATTATTTAGATCTGATTTGATTTGTGTGAAGTCTTTTGTAATTGTGTTCATAGAGTTCCGGGGTTTGTCTTGGCAAGTAGACTCCCAAGTATTTTATATTGTCTATGATTACTTTAAACAGAAGTTCTCTTTCTATTTCTTGCTGCTGGACTTTATTGGTCATGTATAGAAATGTTGATGATGTATGTGGATTTATTTTGTATCCTGCTACTTTGCTAAAGTTGTTGATTGTTTCAAGTAATTTTTGAGTTGATTCTCTAGGATTCTCTAAGTATACCATAATATCATCTGCAAAGAGTGATAGTTTTGCTTCTTCCTTGCGTATTCTAATTTGTTTAATTCCTTTTTCTTCTTAGAAATGTGGATCAGGGAAGCGTGCTCGGAAGCCGGGATTCAGTTTTAGTGATGAAGCCTCAGCAAATTCTTTTAGGAATGAAGAAACGTGGCTTTGGAGCCGGAAGGTGGAACGGATTTGGGGGGAAAGTAGAAGAAGGAGAGACTATTGAGGAAGGAGCCAGGAGGGAGCTCCTGGAGGAGAGTGGACTGACTGTGGACACTCTGCAGAAGATAGGAAAAATCACATTTGAATTTGTAGGTAACACTGAGCTCATGGATGTTCACATCTTTTATGCAGATAGTTTCCACGGGACTCCAAAAGAAAGTGATGAGATGCGCCCCCAGTGGTTCTGGTTGGAGCAGGTTCCTTTCAGTGACATGTGGCCAGATGACAGCTACTGGTTTCCACTAATGCTCCAAAAGAAGAAATTCCATGGATATTTCAAGTTCCAGGGACAAGATACCATCCTAGACTACACATTGAATGAAGTGGAAATTGTCTGAAAAGAGAGAGAAACCAGTGCCTTTAAAACATGATGTACTGGAGCCCATATAAGCCAGGGAAGCTGGTTGTTATACGTACAGCCTCATTTCAGCTCTGTGTAATTTAGGCAGGGGTTCTACTGTCTTTAGTTTCTAAGACAATTGAATGCTCAATATTTGTTTGGGGAGCAAGAGGAAGATATAAGACCAGAAATTTCCTTGGAATTGTACATATGTCACATAATGAGGACCCTACCCCCCACACCTCACCTTCATATGGACCAGGAGTCACAAGGGCAATTTTGGTTCTAAGGAAGAAGGGACAGGTGTGGGGCTGCTTCACGGTGCAGCGCTTGTCATTGTAGTGTGCTATTAGCCCACACTAGGGGGCAACAGCCACTACAGAAAAGTGGGATGTTTCCATATTTTCTGGAACTGTAAGTCTTTTCCTGCTGAAGATTCTGACAGATGATGGAAAATAATGACATGCCTTGCGATTTGCAAAATGCTGACTAGATTCTTACTGACCTTGCTAAATTGAGAGGCTACTTTAAAACTGTCCCTTTGAATTCATACACTGAGCTGGTCAGAACCTCTCGTTCTTTAAGGAGAAAAGAACCACCTGCTTCTTTAACATGATGGTCTTCCCGCATCTGATTCCAGTAACATCTTACCAGATTATAAAAGTAATAATAATACAAGCTCATATTTACAAAGCTTTTTTATATTTTAAAAATCATTTTTCACAAACATCTTATTTGAACTAGAAAAATCACCCTGTGATGTGCCCCTACTTTACATGAGGAATCTGAGGCTCTAGAGATTGAATGACTGGCCTGAGGTCATAGGGCTGATAGGTGGTAGAACCATCACTAAGAACTTGGGTCTGCATCTTAACCTGGTGCTCTTTCCAATGCACCGCCACTGCTTCAACACAATTCTACAGAAGGTGGATAAGCAGAGAAAGTCAACCACACACAGTAACTTAAGCTTTTTACACACCTCTTACAAGTACATTTAATAACATTTGTTTGTGTATATATAGATATATCTATATACATATATGTTTTATTGATAAAAATTTTGGAGTGTAATCATTTGTAAACATTTTCCAGTTCATCAGCTGTAGTAATAACTAATTCCTGCAATTTGATAAAGTGCTTCATACATAAAACTAGTACAGCAAAGCAAAAGAAATGGTCAATCAGCTAGCACAACCAGGAAAAAGTCTTCATTTCTCTCAAACCAACTTCCCACCCAGTCCTCACATTAGGCTTCCTAAGACATGTCCATCTCTTCCATAAGCACCTCTCTGAAATAGTGTTAAAGAGTTTTCCCCTGATCTATTCCTGTTATTCTACAGGTAAAGTTGGTTTCCCACTCATTCTATCTCCCTGGGATCACCCCCCAAAACTGAGGAGATAACCATTAGGATGTGCAGTACCAACAGATGCATCAAAAGGCCTCTACCACTGTTTACAATTATAATGTCCCTAAAGACTCCATTAAGAAAAGAGCAGGTTCCCATTTAAATAAAATACAGCCATTAAATGTAAAAAAAAAGAAAAAAGAAAAAAGAAATGTGGATTATGTGGATAGAGCACAGGCCCTGGAGTCAGAAGGACCTGAGTTCAAATCTGGCCTCAGCCACTTAACACTTACTGGCTGTGTGACCCTTGGCAAGTTACTTAACCCCAATTGCCTCACAGAAAAAAAAGAAAAGAAATGTGGATCATGTCTTGCAGAAGCAAGAAGAAAAATAAAGAATAATTGTTTTCTGTCTAACACTCAAATGAATATCATTAGCAATATGGCTTCTATGGTCTCCTGTGAATTCCTCCATGATGGTGGTACAACTGCAGCTTTCATATCCCTCTTTTTTCATAACTTTTCCATTTCTTCTCCCTAAAAAAACAAAAGATT
Source organism: Dromiciops gliroides (assembly GCF_019393635.1). Lineage (NCBI taxonomy): Eukaryota > Metazoa > Chordata > Mammalia > Microbiotheria > Microbiotheriidae > Dromiciops > Dromiciops gliroides. The sequence continues at coordinate 230,904,359 of NC_057865.1, forward strand.
GGAAGGATTGCTTTATTAAATTGAGTCAGCCCCTCTACCAATACTAAGGTCATGGAAAAGTATTCAAGGATATTGAAAGGAGGCTGAGGTATTTTTTGGGGTGAGGCAATTGGGGTTAAGTGACTTGCCCAGGGTCACACAGCTAGTAAGTTTCAAGTGTCTGAGGCTGGATTTGAACTCAGGTCCTCCTGAATACAGGGCCAGTGCTCTATCCACTGTGGCATCTAGCTACCCCTAGGCTGAAATATTTTTTCTCAATCCATGGTATCTCTCTGAATTTCCCTATCTATTTTAATGATGCTTGCAAAAGAAATAGTAAAAAAAAAAAAACTTGTTTTAATAAAAATAATAATCATTATTACTATTATAACAGTAGTACTTGTTATTTTCTTAATCTATTTTAATGCAATTAACTTGAAATTGATCCTGTGTTGTCAATACCCTGATTTTTTAAATATTTAATTTAATATAAGGTATTTCATTGGTGGATAAAATAACCTACTTTTCTAGTTGAACAAAGCTATTATTAATCTCTGCAGCATCAAGGAAAGCCTCCTCATTTCATCTTCTAAAGAAAATAGGACAACAAAAACAATATTTGTGTATATTTTACCCTGTTTATATATTATTTTGATCCTTTTTGGTAGTTCCTGATATTCTAAAAGACTTTTGTTCCTTGTCACGTAGAGATTGTAACTATATAGTATGATAATAACTATTGGAGACAGCTAGAAGGGATAATAGATAATAAACTTGGACACTGAAGACCTGATTTTGAATCCTACCTCAGGAAATCACTAAATGTGTGACCCTGGGCAGGTCTTCTGATCTCTTTCAGACTGTTTCCTCATCTATAATGTTAGAATAATACTAGCACCTAAAACATAGGACTATTGTGAAGATCAAATGAGATAATATATGCAAAATTGGTTTGCAACTCTTAAAGCACTACATAAATGCCAGGTGTTTTTTTCTTATCATTGATTACAATAAAGAATATTGTCCTTAGGAGTTTTTTGTATCAAAGTTTTGATGGGCCATTGTGTGAAAAAATTCAGTTTGTCACAATGGCCCAATCCAGGACAATTTGTCATTTGAATCATGTAGAATATTTTGAGTTCTATATTTATAGTTTGGAATTCTTTTCTTTATGGATAGTGAATTTATGATGTTTAATGCTATCCACCAGGTAATGTTTGGCAAGGTATTCAGTAAGTGTTACACTTTTATAGCTTACAAAGGTGTTAGATAATTTCTACAAGTTTTTTGTTGAATGGATCTCCAGAAGGGTAATTTCTCTCAGCTTCTTTGGGTAACCTTGAGGATGTCTACTGCTAATATTTTGGCTCATGATCCTATACTAGTGTACTTCCCATTAATATTCAGCATGTGGAGTTAATTAGCTTTTAGCAAAGGCTAAGATACTAAGATACTATTCTCCTTCAGTCCTTCAGCTGAGAACCTTTCCTCATGTTATTGGCAAAATGAGGTCATTTGCTGAAAACTTTTCCCCTCTATATCTCACATCACAGAGATATGCTCTTTTATTATCTCTTCCTTCCCCTTGTCTCACATGATATGTTGATCCTTCTCCTTCACTAGGCTAACTCCTCTATATGTGAAAGTGATGCCTTTCTATTCTGTCCCTGCCATTAGTCTCTTTCCATTCCAGTCCATCTACCAATGAACTGTCAAAGTTATTTTTGTAAAGTGCTGGTCAATAAACACCATTAGCTCCCTATCACTTCAAGAATCAAAGAAAAAAAAATCTTCCATTTGGCAAAATTCTTTCATAACATGCCTCTCTACTACTTTAGTCTTCTTATGCCTATCTCCCACGTGCTCTGATTCAGTGACACTGATTTTCTTGCTATTCCATAAAGAAGACAATTTGTCTCTTAGCTCTGGGCATTATCTCTGACTATTCAAAATATCTGAAAAGCTCTCCCTCCTCATCTCTGGTTACTGACTCCTCTGACTACTCTCAAGTCTCAACTAAAATTTCATCTTTTACAGGAAACCTTTACCAATTACTCTTAATTCTAGGGCCTTCCCTCTGTTGGTTATTGCCAATTTATCCTATACATAAATTGTCTGCATATTATCTCCTCAATTAGATTGCTCCTCAAGAACAGAGGCTTTTATTTTTCTCTTTATTGTCAAGCACTTAGCACAGTCCCTGCCACATACTAGGTACTTAATAAATGTTTATCAACTAATTGGTATATTAAAAATAGTTGGTACAAAACATTGATTTCCCCAAAGCCTCCCACAAATACACAAATTATATCATGTCAAAAGGGGGTTCAAAAATATAGCCCAATGGTAGTATGCTACTTGTTTAGGATATGTGTGTGGTAAATAGTGATAAAGAACTATTGTTCCTGCAGCACTTGGAAGTCTTTTATCCTTTTTGAGAAGCCTTACACAACTCCCTTTTGATATGGCATTTTTGCTATGTGGGCCACTTAGTTGAGCCCTAGTATCTGCTTCTTTCTTGAGTCCCTCGCTGGCAATCTTCTCTGATATGAGGGGGTCACACCCATAGGAGTTTCTTCTTCTCTTAAGCAACTATCCCTCTGTGTCCATATCTGTCTTTGGATATGTATTTCTGTTTCTATTTAGGTGCATGTTTGACTGATCCAGTAGTTACAGTGCTAATCCTGATGAGTGAGAGGGAAGAAAAGCCCCTCCTATCTTCTTGTCGACTTCTGGTTCTTGATGAGGGGGCATCCCTCTCCTCAAAGCACTCCTAAACCTGAAATCCTCCCCTGCTGAGTGAATTGTTATTTTTATACATAGGATCAAGGAATGTGACTGATTTCACCATTCATTTACAAGATCTTTTTTTCTGTATGGTACCAGTTACGATTATCCAATGGCTCATGCTCTATCAGGTTGGTCATAGACTTAGACATCATTGCCACTGGGTTGTAGTGAAATTCCTCAAAACAGATTTTACACTTTATGTTTACATTTTGGGCCTTTATCAATTTATATAGGGAAAGTCCTCTTGTGTTACATTGATTATTCATGCAAGGAAACTTAAGAATAAAACTTTTAATTCCTTATGATGATTTGACATTATAAATACCTGAATTACCACAAACATACACATACATATATGTATGTGTATATATATATTTTTTTTTCTTGTAAGGGGCTAAAATTCTAACTATACTATCTAAAATCTAATGAGTGGTCACCAATAAATTATAAGCTTTAGCAAGAGTATTTAAGTGTTTAAGTATTTATTACAGAGCATTAGGATCAGAGAGAAAGGTAAAAATCTAACTATTTCTAAGAGACCCTATCATCTGACTCACCATGGTGAACCAAAAGAACGAGAACCCCTCTGCCAGAGTATGCTTCCGACTTTGTGTCCTCCTCCCAGAAATGGGAGGCTCCTCAAGTTGATTGGTTGGTAGCTTTGATAGACAGTACCCACGATCAAACATCACTTCCTGATGCCAAAAAAAAGCCACATGGCCTTGCCCTCAGAGGCCTTCTCCTCATGATGGAGCTTTTGTACAGTAAGTCTCCAGCAGATGGCATCATTCCAATTGTTTATATATATATACACACATGTGTGTGACAATCATTTGTTTGACATTTCTTCATTTACATATTGTTAATTGAGTTCATTCAGATGTCTCAAAGGGAGGGACTTTGATTCCATCTTTTGAGTCATCTTAACCATTTCATAGGTTACATCCATGGTTAAAACACTTGTGGTTATACAAAACAATTGCCTATACCGAAATAAGCCCTTCTCTTTCTTTCAATGAAGTATGGATCATTAAGAATATTATACTTACCATGGTACAAATGGAATTTTGAAATCACTAAAGAAAGTTTTCACAAGACGTAGATAGCAAAAAAGCATATGTGAAGGGCTTTTATGTGTTAGAGACTATCATAAACACTGAATATAAACAGAACTGCAAGATAACCCCCTTCCCTCCAAGAACTCACATTCTAATTCACAAGATGGAAATTAAAATAAATAAAAACATATATGACATATGGCAACTAGGTGAATAGTTAGAAGACTCCAATAAAATTTAGGATTTGAGGGGCAGCTAGGTGGCACAGTGGATAGAGCACTGGCCCTGGATTCAGGAGTACCTGAGTTCAAATACAGCCTCAGACACTTAACACTTACTAGCTGTGTGACCCTGGGCAAGTCACTTAACCCCAATTGCCTCACAAAAAAAAAATAAAAAAAAATAAAAAATTTAGGATTTGAGTTAAATCTTGAAGGAATCCATAATGTCCTTTGAAGAAGATGTAAGGGGGTGAGCCAAGATGGTGAAGAGAAGCCAGTAAGCTTCCTGAGCTCTCCTAAATTTCCCTTAAAAACAATATTAAATCAAGCCTCTAAACAGATTCTGAAACTACAGAACCTAGAAAAAGAAAGAGTATCACAATCTTCTAAATGGAGATAATTTAAAAGACTTCAGGAATGGTCAATCTCACTCAGGGAGGGGAGGAGAGCAGTGCATCTCAGTCCAGTGCAGCATGGAGGGTGTTGGCACAAGCCAGCGGGAAGCAACTAAGACCCCTTGATCCTTGCTCAGAGGGCTAGTGGTGCATCGGGCCAGTGGTGAGACCCACCAGCCACAGCTGATAGGGCAGGCTGCCAGCTAGACCACCCACAGGACAGGTGCAACCAGGCTTGTCTATCTGAGCATGTGTGCTGGAAGCAAGCCCAAGGTGGTGAGAAATCTGCAAGTCATAGAGGCCTCAGAGCAGAAAGCGAGTGACAAAGTCCCTATCTCCCAGCACAAGAAGCTTGAAACAGTGACCCTGGTGCCCGAGGAGTGGACCTCAACCTTAAAATAATAATAATAATAATAATAATAATAATAATAAAAGTTGCAATATGAGCAAGAAACAAAAAAGAGCTCTCACCATTGAGAGCTTCTGTACCAACAGGGAAGAGGCAAACACAAACTCATATGAGGACAATACTCTCAAATTGCCTACATGTGAAGGCTCAAGAGAGAAGATGAATTGGTCTCAAGACCAAAAAGCCTTCTTGGAAAAGCTCAAAAATGACTTTAGGGGCAGCTAGATGGCGCAGTGGTAAAGCACCGGCCCTGGATTCAGGAGTACCTGAGTTCAAATCCAGCCTCAGACACTTGACACTTACTAGCTGTGTGACCCTGGGCAAGTCACTTAACCCTCATTGCCCTGCAAAAAAAAAAACAAAAAAAACAAAAAACAAACAAACAAAAAAAAATGACTTTAAAAATCTATCGAGAGAAGTAGAAGAAAAAATTAAAGCAACGCAAAAAAATTATGGAAAAAAGAACCAGCAGCTTGGAAAAGGAAGCACAAAGAATCAGCAGCTTGGGAAAGGAAACACAAATATTGACCTAAGAAAACAATTCCTTAAAAAATTAATTTGGGGGGCAGCTAAGTGGCACAGTGGATAAAGAACCAGCCCTGGATTCAGGAGGACATGAGTTCAAATCTGGCCTCAGACACTTGAGATTTACTAGCTGTGTGACCAAGGGAAAGTCACTTAACCCTCATTGCCCCACCAAAAAATAATCATTTGGCCAAATGGAAAAGGAGCTCCATAATCTGACTGAAGAAAACAATGCCTTAAAAATTTGAATTGGACAGTTGGAAGCTAATGACTCCATGAGACACCAGGAATCAGTCAAACAGAATCAAAAGAAGAAAAATAGAAGAAAATGTGAGATACCTCTTTGGAAAGACAACTGACCTGGAAAACAGATCCAGGAGAGACAATTAGTGAATCACTGGAATAACTGAAATCCATAATCAGAAAAAAGAGTCTAGATACCATATTCCAGGAAATTATCAAGGAGAACTGCCCTGATATTTTAGAATCAGAGGATAAATTTGTCATTGAAAGAATCCACTGATCACCTCCTAGAAGAGAACCCAAAAGGAAAACTCCAAGGAATATTGTAGCCAAACTCCAGAATTACCAGGTGAAGGAGAAAATACTCCAAGCAGCCAGAAAGAAGCAATATAAATATCATGGAACCACAGTCAGGATTGCTCACGACTTGGCCGCTTCAACATTAAAGGATCACAAGGATACTCCGGAAGGCAAAGGAGCTTGGATTGCAGCCAACAATCTATTACCCAGCAAAACCTATGATTTTCTTTCAGGAGAAGAGATGGGCATTAAATGAAATAGGGGACTGTCAAGGTATCCTGATGAAAAGACCAGAGCTAAATAGAAAATTTGATCTTAACATACAAGACTCAAAATAAGTTTAAAAACGTAAACAAGGGGGGAAAAAAGCTAATCAATAAGGTTAAACTGTTTACATTCCTACACGGGAAAATAATACCTATAACTCTTGAGATATATATATATATATATATATATGATAGGTTATAATCTGCCTATATATAGGCAGGATTATAACAGAGGATATAAATATAAATTGTCTTTGATGTGATGATATAAAGAAAATTAATAGAATAAAACATAGTTTATGGGGACAAGAGGAAATGGGAGGTTGAACGGGGTGAATTATATCAAACAAAAAAGATCAAAAACCCATTACAATAGAGGGAAATAAGGGAGGGGGTAATATAGTTTCAACCTTACTCTCACTAGATTTGAATCAAAGAGGGAATAACATATATGGCCATTTGGATAAAGAAACTTAGTATATTCTTTAGGGAAGTAAAAGGGAAAGGGGAAAAGGTAGGGGGGGCTAATAGAAGGGAGGACAGAAGAAGGGGAGAAAAGTGTAAAGAAAAGGGAGGGGTGCTGAATAAAATGGAGGGCATGTTGGGGGAGGCAGGGAAAAGATGTAAAACATTGGTGAGGAATAATAGGGTGAAAGAAGGCGGGGAAAGTAAAAGGGGGTAAATAGAATGGAGAGAAATAGACAGCTAATAATAATAACTATGAATGTGAATGGGATGAACTCAGCCATAAAATGGAAATGAATAGCAGAGTGGATTAAAAAAGAGAATCCTACAATATGTTGTTCACAAGAAACACATTTGAAGCAGAGAGATACACACAGAGGAAAGGTAAAAGGTTGGAGGAGAATATATTATGCTTCAGTTAAAGTAAAAAAAAAAAGGAGTACCAATACTTATCTCAGACAAAGCAAAGGCAAAAATAGATCTAATTAAAAGAGATAAGGAAGGAAACTACATCTTGCTAAAAGGTACTATAGAAAATGAAGAAATATCAATACTTAATATATATGTGCCAAGTGGTATAAGACCCAAATTCTTAGAGGAGAGGTTAAATGAGTTAGAAGAGGAAATAGACAGGAAAACTATCCTACTGGGGGATCTGAATCTTCCCCTCTCAGAATTAGATAAATCTAGCTACAAAATAAGTAAGAAAGAAGCTAAAGATGTGAATAGAACGTTAGATATGATAGATGTCTGGAGAAATCTGAAAGGGGATAGAAAGGAATATTCCTTTTTCTCAGCAGTACGTGTCATATATTTAAAAATTTACCATGTATTAGGCCACAAAAATCTTATAGTTAAATGTAGAAAGGCAGAAATAGTAAATGCATCCTTCTCAGATCATGATACAATAAACATTACATGTAATAAAGAGCCTTGGAAAGTTAAATTGAAACTTAATTGGAAACTAAATAATTTCACTCTCAAGAATGAGTGGGTCAAGGGCAGCTAGGTGGTGCAGTGGATAGAGCACTGGCCCTGGATTCAGGAGGACCTGAGTTCAAATCCGGCCTCAGACACTTAACACTTACTAGCTATGTGACCCTGGGCAAGTCACTTAAGCCCAATTGCCTCACCAAAGGAAAAAAAAAAGTATGAGTGGGTCAAACAACAAATCATAGAAACAAGCAATAACCTCATCCAAGAAAATGACAATAATGAGACAGCAGACCAAAATCTATGGGATGCAACCAAAGTAGTGCTTAGGGGAAATCTTACATCTCTAACTGCTTACATCAATAAAAAAGAGAAAGAGGAGATCAATAAATTGGGCATGCAACTGAAAAAGCTAGAAAAAGAACAAATTAGAAATCCCCAATTAGATACCAAACTAGAAATCCTGAAAATTAAAGAAGAAATTAACAAAATTGAAAGCAAGAAAATTATAGAATTAATCAATAAAACTAAGAGCTAGTTTTATGAAAAAAAAAACAATAAAATAGATAAACCATTGTTTAATTTCATTTAAAAAAAGAAAGAAGAAAACCAAATTACCAGTATCAAAAATGAAAGGGGTGATTTCAACACCAATGAAGTGAAATTAAAGCAATAATTAGGAAGTATTTTGCCAACTGTATGACAATAAATTTGACAATCTAAATGAAATGGATAAATGTTTACAAAAATACAAACTGCCCAGGTTAACTGAAGAGGAAATAAAATCCTTAAATAAGCCCATATCAGAAAAAGAATGTGAACATGCCATTAATGAATTCCCTAAGAAAAAATCTCCAGGGCCAAATGGGTTTTCTAGTGAATTCTACCAAATATTTAAGGAAAAATTAATTCAAATATTATTCAAATTATTTGGAAAAATAGTTGAAGGAGTTATACCAAATTCCTTTTATGACACAAATATGGCATTGATACCAAAACCAGGCAAAGCAAAGACAGAGAAAGAAAATTATAGACCAAGTTCCCTAATGAATATTGTTGCAAAAATATCTTAGATAAGATAATTAGCAAGGAGATTATAGCAAGGGACCACTAGGATAATACATTATGACCAGGTGGGATTTATACCAGGAATACAGGGCTGGTTCAACAATAAGAAAACTATTAACATAATCAACCACATCAATAAGAAAACTAACAAAAATCGGGGGCAGCTAGGTGGCACAGTGGATAAAGCAAAGGCCCTGGATTCAGGAGTACCTGAGTTCAAATCTGGCCTCAGACACTTGACATTTACTGGCTGTGTGACTCTGGGCAAGTCACTTAACCCCCATTGCCCTGCAAAAAAAAATTAAAGAAAACTAACCAAAATCATATGATCACCTCAATAGATGCAGAGAAAGATTTTGAAAAAATGCAGAACCCATTCCTAATAAAAACACTAGAGAGCTTAGGAATAGGTGGTGCTTTCATTAAAATAATAAGCAGTATTTACCTAAAACCATCAGCAAGCATTATAATGGAGATAAGTTAGAAGCCTTTCCAATAAGATGAGGGGTGAAACAGGGATGTCCATTATTACCTCTATTATTTAATATTGTACTAGAAATGTTAGATTTAGCAATCAGAGAAGAAAAAGGAATTAAAGGAATTAGCATAGGCAAGGAGGAAACAAACCTATCATTTTTTGCAGATGATATGATGTTATACTTAGAGAATCACCTAAAAAATTACTTGAAACAATTAACAACTAGCAAAGTAGAAGGATATAAAATGAATCCACATAAATCATCAGTATTTCTATGCATGACCAATAAAGTTCAGCAGCAAGAGGTAGAAAGAGGAATTCCATTTAAAGTAACAGCATACAACATAAAGTACTTGGGAGTGTACTTGCCAAGACAAACCCAGGAACTCCATGAACACAATTAACAAACACTTTCATACAAATCAAATCAGATCTAAATAATTAGAAAAATATCAATTGCTCATGGATAGGCTGAGGTAATATAATAAAAATGACAATTCTACCTAAATGAATTTACTTATTCAGTCCCATAGCAATCAGACTACCTAAAATTATTTTATAGAGCTAGAAAAAATAATAACAAAATTCATCTGGAGAAACAAAAGGTCAAGAGTATCAAGGGAAATAATAAAAAAAAATGCACAGAATGGTGGGCTAGCTGCACCAAATCTGAAGCTCTACTATAAAGCAGTAGTCATCAAAACTATTTGGTACTGGCTAAGAAATAAGAGTGGGGTATCAATAGAATAGGCTAGGCACAGAGACACAGTAGTAAATAACTTTAGTAGTGTACTGTTTGATAACCCAAAGACTCTAGCTTCTGGGATAGGAACTCGGTATTGATAAAAACTGCTTAGAAACCTGGAAGACAGTATGGCAGAAATTATGCATATACCAATATCTTATAACTTATACTAAAATGAGGTCAAAATGGACACATGATTTAGACAGAAAAGGTGGTGCCATAGGTAAATTAGGAGAGGAAGGAATAGTTTACCTTTCAGATTTTTGTAAAGAACAGTTTATGACCAAACAAGAGATAAAGAATATTATGAAATGCAAAATGGATGATTTTGATTATATGAAATTAAAAAGTCTTTGTACAAACAGAAGCAACACATGCAATATTAGTACATAGGCAGAAAGCTGGGAAAAAATTTTATAGCCAGTACTTCTGATAAAGGCCTCATTTTAAAAATATATTGGAAACTAAATTAAATTTATAAGAATTCAAGTCTTTCCCCAATTGAGAAATGGTCAATGGATATGAACTGATGGTTTTCTGATGAAGAAATCAAGGCTATCTATTGCCATATGAAAAAACACTCTAAATCTCTATTGATTAGAGAGATGCAAATGAAAACAACTCTGAGGTACCACCTGACACCTATCAGATTGGCTAAAATGACAAAAAAAGAAAATAATAAATGTTGGAGAAGCTATGGAAAAATTGAAACACTAATGCACTGTTAGTGGTTCTGTGAACTGATCCAACCATTCTGGACAGAAATTCGGAATTATTCCCAAAGGGTTATAAAGCTGTGTATATCCTTTGACCCAGCAATACCACCATTGGGTCTTTTCCCCAAAGAGATCATACAAAGAGGAAAAGGACTCAAATGTACAAAAATATTCATAGCTGCTCTTTTTGTGGTGGCAAAGAATTGGAAATTGAGGGGCAGCCCATCAATTGGGTAATGGCTTAACGAGTTGTGGTATATGGATGTAATAGAATTCTATTGTGTTTTAAGAAATGATGAGCAGGCAGATTTCAGAGAATCCTGGAAGGACTTACATAAATTGATGATGAATGAGATGAGCAGAACCAGGAGAACATTGTACAGCATATCATCATTATGTGTTGATCAATTGTGATAGACTTGATCTTTCTCAGCAATAGAATGGTACAAGATATTTCTAAAGGACTCAAGATCGAAAAGGCTCTCCAAATCCAGAAAAAAAGAACTGTGGAATATTGATTCAGATTGAACCATACTATTTCTTTTGTTTTTGGTGCTGTTGTTTTTCTTTTTTGAGGTTTTTCCTTTTTGCTCTGAACGCCACCTGCTGGAGACTTACTGTAGAAGATCAGAAGAAGACTGAGGTTTAGCTATCCCTTCGTGGTTACCATCTGTTAAGGGCTAAAATTCTAGCTAAACTGTCTAAAATATCTAATGAGTGGTCGCCAATAAATTATAAGCTTTAGCAAGAGTTAGACTTTTAAGCATTTATTAAGGAGAATAAGAATTTTGGTAAAGAGAGAGAAAGGCCTAGATTCCTATCTATTAAAGGGAGAGCACATTTCTAGCTCCCTTCTCCGCCAGCGTCCCCAGGAAAGAGAGCCCGAGACTGAGCGCCAGTCTCTTCCTTCCTCCTCCCACTAGCTTGCGTCACTTCCTGACTCCTGGTCTTGCCCTCAAAGACCTTCGCTTCATGGGCAGAACTCTTCTACAGTAAGTCTCCAGCAGGTGGCGTCATTCCAATCGTTACATTCTCTTATAATATGACTAATGCAGAAATATGTTTAATGTTATTATACATCTATATCCTATATCAGATTACTTGCTATCTTGGGGAGGGGAAGAGGGAGAAGATGGAGGGAAAAATATTTGAAACTAGAAATCTTATAATACAAATGTTGAAAACTATTTCTACATGTAACTGGAAAATAATAAAATACTTTCATAATTAAAAAAAGAAAATAAAAGATATAAGGAGGGAGAGCATTGCATCCATGCTTGAAAGAATAGGTGATGGGAAATGGATTGCTATATTTGAGAAACAGCCATTAGGATATTATTAGAATGAGAAACGGGAATGAAGTGCATGATGACAGGACTAGTAGGAAGGAGATGAGTTGTGAAAAGTTCTAAGTGCCAAATAAATGAATTAATATTTGATTCTGAAGGTAATGGGAGTTGATTGTGTATGGTGTCAAAGTTCAATCTATGCTTTAAAAACATTACATTGCAGGGTCAGAACCAAGATAGAGAAGGAAAAGCTGTGACTCTCTGAGCTCCCAACAGATTTGTCCACATTCCTCAAAAAAAATGCTTAAGATAACTCCTGGAGCAGGAAATCCCACAAAAGAACAGAGTGAGAATATTTTCCAGCCAAAGACAGCAAAAATAGTCAGCAGGGATCATCTGCTGTACAGGGTGAGAGAGGAGCAGAGCACAGCACAGTTCCAATCCCAGGCAGGATGCACCTCCAGAGCCTGGAATCTTAAGGGTCAGCCGTTTTTACTGAAACACAGCTAATGAACTAGTGAGGTGGGCCAGTGGTTGCCAAGGGGGAAATAGTGGCGGTCTCTGCTGGAGCAGAAGCAGGAGTGCTCTGATGTTACACAGGAAGTGGACTTAAGTGGCAGTGGCCCAGTGGGGGAGGGGCACAGGGCACAGAGCTTAGACATCATCTTCCAAGTAATTGTCAGGGAAAATTGCCCTGATATTACATCCAGAAAGAGATCCCAAATGTAAAACTTCCAGGAATATTATAGTCAAATTTTAGACCTCCTAGGTCAAGGAGAAAATATTGCAAGCAGCTAGAAAAAAGGAATTAAAATACTGTGGACCTACAGTCAGGATAACCTAAGATCTAGCACCTTCTATATTAAAGGACTGGAGGGCATGGAATATATTCCAGAGGGCAAAGGAACTGGGACTACAACCAAGAATCACATACCATGCAAAATGGAGTATAATCTTTCAGAGGAAAAAATTGGACTTCAATGAAAAAGAGGACTTTCAGGCCTTTGTGATGAAAAGACCTGAACTGAATAGAAAATTTGACTTTCAAATACAAGATCCTAGAGAAGCATAAAAAGGTAAACAAGAAAAAGAAATCATGAGGGATATTAAAAGGTTAAACTCTTTACATTCCTGCATGGGAAGACAATACATCTAACATAAGAATTTTCTCAGTATTAGGGTAGCTGAAAGGAATATACTTAGAGGGCACAGGTGTGAATTGAATATGAAGGGAAGATATCTTTAAAGCATTTACCTTTTGTTTAACCTTCTCTGTGGGGCAGGTATGGTGGGGTGGCTTAATTCTGGGGCTGGATTTGGGCTTCAGTTCTCCTTGGTCTAGGGCTGGTGCTTTGTCCACTGTGTCACCTAGGTGACCCATGATGACATCTTTAAAATAAAGTTAAGGGGTAAGAGGAATGCACTGGAAGAAAGGGAAAGGGAGTGATGGAATATGGTAATGTAGCTCATGTAAAAGAAACAAGTAAAAGCTTATGGAGTGGAGGGTAAAATGGTGAAGGAGTAGGGGAAAGAGTGAGCCTTATGCTCCTTAAAATTGGCTCAAAGAAGGAATAACATACACACTCAAGTGGGTATAGTAATATATTTTGAACTGAAGGAAAAGGAAGGGAGGGAAGATTGGGGGAAGGGCAGTATGAAGCAAAACACTTTTGAGGAGGGATAGGGTGAAAGAAGATAGAAAATAGTGTAAATATCAATGGGAGGAAATAAGATGGAGCATAATAAAGTTAGCAATAGTAATTGTGAAAGAAATGATGAGCATGATGCTATCAGAAGGACATATGAAAAATTCAAACCATCAACAGAGAAAGAACTGATGATATCTGAATACAGATTGAAGTATAATTTTGTTAGGTAGCTCCTCTTCCTAAAATAATTTTGTCTGTTTTCTTTTACAACCTGAATAATGTGAAGACGATTCGCATGACTCCTCATGTATGACTTATATTGAATTGCTTGATTTCTTAGGGTGGTTTGAGAAGGGAGGGAGGAAGAAAATTTAGAACACATAGGTTTTAAATATAAGTGTGAAAAAATTTGTTTATTTTTTACATGTAACTTGGAAAATTCTAAATAAATAAATAAACCAAAACCAAACAAATAAACAAAACCCAAAGATGAAAGATGGGGAAAGTAGGAAGACCATTAGAATGTTTAACATGATTGTAATGTATAACCATTATCAAATTTCTTAATGTCTTCCAAGGGGGTAGGGAAGGGAGGGTGTGAGAAAAAATTGTAACAACAAATATCTATACATGTAATTGAGAAAAATTTAAATAAATAGATGGTAGATGAGTATCAAATGCATTGAAAAGTGATACATTAGGAGGGAAATGAACAATAATGCTATTACAATGGTCCAGGAAAGATGTGATGAGACCTTAAACTAGGCTGGTACCCATATAAGAATGTTTAAAACAAATTCTGCAATGGTAGAAACAGCAAGATTTGGCAGAGGATTGAACATGTGGGTTGACTGATGTTGGGGATTAACAGATGACACTGAGGTTATAAACATTGATATCAGAGAAACCAGAGGTGGCTTAACAAATAATAGGGAATTTTGAAAAAGGGCAGTTTGGGAGAAAATATGAGTTCTGATATGGACATGTTGAATTTGAGAGACATAGAAGATACTCAGTTTGGAAGTTGCAAAAGGTAGGTTTTAAAGTGAGATTAATGTTCAGGAGAGACTACAGCTTGATAACTAGCTTTGGGAATCATCTTCATAGAGGTGATAACTGAATTAGTGGGAATTGATCATCAAATGAAATAATATAGAAAGAAAAAAGAAGAGGACTTAGGCTTGAATCCTGTGACTCTCCCATAATTACTGGCCATGACATGATGTAATGCTATAAAAGGAGAGGCCAAATAGGAGAAGAATCCAGCAGGAATAGGAAGAAGTGGAAGTATTTAATTTAGGCTCCTAATATGTGCCAAGCACTATGCTAAGTGCTTTAAAAGTATTGGATCCTGGGGGCAGCTAGGTGGCACAGTGGATAAAACACTAGCTCTGGATTCAGGAGGACCTGAGTTCAAATCCGGCTTCAGACACTTGACACTTACTAGCTGTGTTACCTTGGGCAACTCAGAACCCTTATTGCCCTGAAAAAAAAAAAGAGGATTGGATCTTCACAACAATTCTTGGAGATATGTACTTGATATCTCCACCTTATAGACAAGAAAAATGAGGCACATAGAAGTCAAAGTGACTTGCCCATAGTCACATAGCCATAGGTTCTTGAAGGCCAGATTTGAATGCATCTTCCTAATTCCAGGCCCAACACTTTATCCATTAAGCTATCTAAATGCCTCTGAAAGAGTTTTATGGCAATGATAGATGGAGTGACAAAGTTTAGTGTTTTAAAATGAAAGCACTGAAAAGTTTTCAGTAGCCTTTCACAAGGTCAATTTACCTGTTTCTTCAGTTTTCTTATTTACACAATGAAGGGATTGGACTATGTTCCCTCTGAGGTCTCTGCAATGTCTAAATGTTGTGGATTTATGTCAAGCAGGCCAGTTGGAGATATATGATTAGTTCTCAAGAGAGATGAGATTTGGGTATGTCAATTTGGAAATGATAAACCAGAGTAATGATAATTGAATCCTATAGAATATAATGCTATTGTGAAGGTAATATAGATAGAAAAGAGGAGAGAGCCCAGGGGAAAGTCCTATACTACACCCACACCTGGGAAATGACATATGTATGATGAATCTTCAAAGAAGATTGAGATGAATAGATCTCAAAGGCAGGAAGAGAGCCACATTATATTAATAAAGTGAAAACACAAAAAAGGAAGAATATCAAGGAGAAAAGTTTTGCCCATAGTGTCACACACTGCAGAGAAGTAAAAAATAATAAAAAATAAAATATAATGAGAACTAAGACAAGGTCACTGCATTTAGCAACAAAGAAAATCACTGGTAATTTTTTTGGGGGGGAAAGCAATTTCAGTCAAGTCTGGATAGAAAAAGGGGTTTTGACAAATGAATGGGAGGAGAAAAGGTGGAGGCAACAAGTGTATATGTTCCTTTCTAGGTGTTTGTCTGGGAGAGATATAGGATAAAAGCTTAAAGAGATAGAAGCTTCTTGTTGCTACAGGTGTTGCTTGTTTTGTTTTTAATATGAAGGAAATCTGAGCATGCTTGTAGATAGCAGGCAATGAACCAGGGCCAAGGAAAGATTGAAAATTAAAGAGAGAAAATATGATGGAAGGGTGAAGCGCTTAGAGAAGATAGGAGGGAATTGAAATGAAGAAATAAGTACATAGTTTGGTATTTGCAAGAAGGCCCTCCTTATCCTCTAAATGGATGTAAACTGAAATGGATAAATGAAAAGTAGAAAAGAATAGGATTGATGGTGTAGTGATGATGCAGAGTGCAGTTGTAAATAAGAAGAAGCTATTATAAGAGAGCTCAATGTTTTCAATGAAATATGAGGCTGAGGAGGGGAGAGCTATTGGTATAGGTGCTCTGAGATAGAAGGTTTAAAACAGTTGCTATTAATACTCATGTTTATTGTATAGTTTTATTCTGAGATAAAGCAAAAAATATGTTAACATGAACAAATTAAAGTGTTTATACAAAACAATATATCAAAACAGACTTCTATTCATTTAAAAGAATGTTTCGTCTCTGGGTCGTTATTATTCATGTAAAATAGATGTTTTATTCTTATCATTTTTCTCTTGGTTGAATTCATTTTACTCAAGAGTTGGAAAGGATTCATCCATTTTATAATAATTGGTTCAAATGAAACAAAAGCAAACCTTTTAGATGATATCCTTCTGCCAAAAAGAAATGGAGACATCTTCCAAGCCAAGAATCTGAAAAAAGCTTCTTCACATGTTATAAAACATTAAATCACTAACTATAAATTCTTTAATGTCAGTGTAGGTTTTGTCTTATCTTTCCATCTGCAGTGCCTAATACAATGCCTTGCACATAAAAAACACATGACAAATATGTGTTCAATTAAATTGATCTTCATGTGTCAACTCTAAGAGAGATCTAATGAAGACAAGTGAGTGTGGATTTCAAAGATTATGGGAACTCTGCCATTCCACCTCTAAGTGATATCGTGAATCCAACAAAGAGACAAAAATGGGAAAACTGATTCTATACTTATGAAATATTGTCTCATTGGGGGCAAGAATATTTAGGATATGGGGCAGTTAGGTGATGAAGTACATAAAGCATTGGCCCTGGATTCAGGATGACCTGCATTCAAATTCAGCCTCAGAGCCTTGACACTTACTAGCTGTGTGACCCTGGGCAAGTCACTCAACCATCATTGCTCTGGGTGGGGGGTGGGGGAAAGAATATTTAGGATAAGATAATTTTTAGCTGGATAAGAACTTAGAGGTCATTGCGTAAAAACAATTATTTTGCAGATGAGGGAAATGAATGCCAGAGGGCTGAAGAAACATATGCATGGTCAAGGAAGTGTCAGGTAGCAGAGACAGGATTCTTGCATAATGTCCTCTTGGCCAGGTTTTTCTGTATATCACAGCAACATTGATTTTTAAGAATAGATTAGGAGTTATTATAATTAATATATAAAATTATATTTTAATTTCATTTCTAAAGACAAACACTTAAAAATAATTTATTACATACCTAGCAAGTAATTCACAAACAGTGCTAGGTAATGGGAAGTCAAAGACAAAATGAAATAGCTCCTGACTTTCAAGAGTTCCAATTTTATAGGGGAAATTTGAAGAACAATTAATTCTGATACTATATAAATGATTTGGAAAAAAAATCATCAAAACGAGTCATAACAAGTCCCTTTGATGACAAAGCTATTGTTCTGCTACCTAACCTAGGCAAAGCAAAAAGAGAGAAAGAAAAAAAAAACTATAGGCCACATTTCCCTAAGAATATTGATGCAAAAATTATAAATGAAATATTAGCAAGGATATTATAAGCAATATATCACAAAGATCATACACTGAGACCAGGTAGGATTTATACCAGAAATATAAGATTGGTTCAATATTACAAAAACCATCAGCCTAATTGCCCATACCAATAAGCAAAACAACAAAATCCATATGATAATCTCATTAGGTTCAGAAAAAGATTTTTTAAAAACACAACTCTAATTCATATTAAAAAACATTGGAAAGCATAGGAATATATGGATTTTTTCTTAAAATTGTAAGTAGTATTGGGGCAGTTAGGTGGCACAGTAGATAAAGCACTGGCCTTGGATTCAGGAGGACCCAAGTTCAAATCTGACTTCAGACACTTGATACTTACTAGCTGTGTGACCCGGGGCAAGTTTACTTAACCCTTATTGCCCCACCCCAAAAATGGTAAGTAGTATCTATCTAAAATATTCAGCAAATATTATCTATAGTGGGATAAGCTAGAAGCTTTCCAAATAAGATCAGGAATGAAGCTAAGATGTTACTATCAGTATTATTCACTCTTGTACTAGAAATGCTAGCTATAGCAATAAGAGAGAAAAAGCTAATTGAAGACTTAGAAAAGTAATGAGGAAATAAAATATCATTTTGCAGATGATATAATGATATACTTAGAGGTTCCTGGAGAATAAACTAAATAAAAAGAAACAAACAAACAAAAAAACTAGTTATAACAATTAGCAATTGTATCAGAGAATCAGGATACAAAATAAACTCACACAAATCATTAGCATTTGAATATATTACCAACAAAGTACAATAAGAAGAGATAAAAAGAAAAATTCCCTGTAAACTAACTGTATACAACATAAAATATTTGGGTGTCTCACAAGAAACACAATTACAAAACATTTTTTCACACACTTAAAAAACTCAGATTTAAACAACTAGAGGAATATTAATTGCTCATGTTTAGGTCAAGCCTCTCTCTCTCTCTCTCTCCCTCTCTCTCTCTCTCTCTCCCTCTCTCTCTCTCTCTCTCTATATATATATATATATATGCATATATATATATATATAATTATAATTCTACCTAAATTATTTAATTTAGTCAATGCCTTACCAATCAAAATGACAAAAATTTTTGTATAGATGAAGAAAAAATAATAACAAAATTGATATGGCCAAACCTAAGGTAAAGAATAACCACAAACTCAATGAAAACCAATGTGAGGAAAGACAGCCTACTAATACCAGATTTCAAACTAGACTACAAAGTGGTAATCATCAAAATAATCTGCTACTGACTAAGATGGATCAGTGGAATAGAGTAGGTATACATTACATTGGAATAATTGACCATAGCAAACTAGTGTTTGATAAACCCAAAGATCTAAGATTTTGGCAGAATTAATCAATATTTGCCAAAAACTTGCTGGGAAAACTGGAAACAGTTTGGCAAAAACTAGAAGTAGAAAAGCATATCAGACCATTTCTCATGATAAGTTTTAAAATAGGTACTTGATTTAGACATAAAGAGTAATATTATAAACTAATTAGGGGAGTATGTGGAATTTTACCTATTGGATCTTTGCATAAGGGAAGAATTTGTGACCAGACAAGAGATAGAAATCATTACAAGAAGAAAAATGAATTTTCTTTGAATGAAATTTAATATGTTTTGTACAAGCAAAACTAATTCAAGCTAAAATTAGAAGGAAAGCAGAAAACATGGGGGAAGAATTTGCAGCTAGTTTCTCTAATAAAGCCTCATTTCCTAAATATATAGAAAACTAAGTCAAATTTATAAAACCATAAGTCATTCACCAATTGATAAATGGTCAAATGATATGAAGAGACAATTATAAGAAGAAACCAGTTATCTATAGTCATATAAATATGTTCCAAATAACTATGGATTAGAGAAAATACAAATTAAAACAACTCTGAAGTATAAACTCACAGATTGGCTAATGTCATCAAAAAGGAAAAGGACCAATGTGAAAAAACTGGAATGCTGATTCACTATTGGTAAAGTTGTAAATTGGGCCAAACATTCTGGAGAACACTGGAATCATTCCTACAGGGTTATACAACTGTTCATTCCCTCTGACCCAGCAATACCAGTACTACATCTGTAATCCAAAAATATTTCAAAAAATGGAAAAAAGACCTATTTGTACACACATATTTATATCACTTCTCTTTTCTGATGGCAAGGAATTGGATATCAAAGGGATGTCCATCAATTGGGAAATAGCTGAACAAGTTTTTGTATCTGTTTGTGATGGAACACGACTGTGTTATAAAAACTAATAGCAAGATGGTTTCAGAAAAACCTAGGAAGATTTATCTGAACTGATGCAAAGTAAAGTGAACATAAACAGTAGAAAACTGCACAAAATAACAGCAGTATTGTATGATAATCAACTGTGGAAGTCTTAGTTATTTTGGTCAGTACAATGATAAAAGACAATTTCAAAGGACTTATGATGAAAAATGCTATGTACCTCCAGAGAGAGAACTTGTAAAGTCTGAGTGTGGATTGAAATATATTTTTTCACTTTATTTTTCTTACTTTATTTATTTTGCAATTTAGCTAATATGGAAATATATTTTGCATGATTTCACATGTATATTTTATGTCACATTTATTGCTTTCTCAATGGGTTGGGGAGGGGCAAGAAGGAATGATAAACTTTAGAACAAGGTTTTTTTTTTTTTAAACTGTTAAATAATTTTAATAGAAATAAAATATATTGAGGTCACTGTCTCAAAGTAATTCTCTCAGATCATGAGTCAGAGAGATTCCAGGGCATCAAGATCATGGTTAGAAGGGAAGTTAGTCCAACTCCCTCACTTTACAGAGAAGTCTAGTTACTTAAAGTTATCATTAGTAGCAGAGTTGAGATACAAAAACAAGTTCTATCACACTTGTTAGCTTTGTGTTTTTGGGTAAGTTACTTTTTTTAGTCTCATTTTCACCCTATATAGAATAAGGGAAATAATATGTGCAATTCTTCCCTTATAATATTGTTTTAAGAATAGGACTGGGGCAGCTAGATGGCGCAGTGGATAGAGCACTGGCCCTGGAGTCAGGAGTACCTGAGTTCAAATCCTGCCTCAGACACTTAATACTTAACTAGCTGTGTGACCCTGGGCAAGTCACTTAACCCCAATTGCCTCACTAAAAAAAAAAAAAGAATAGAGCTTTATTGGGGGAGTAGCTGCTAGGGGGCACAGTGGATAAAGCACAGGCCCTGGATTCAGGAGGACCTGAGTTCAAATCCAGCCTCAGAAATTTGACACTTACTAGCTATGTGACCCTGGGCAAGTCATTTAACCATCATTGCCCCCCCCCCCGCCAAAAAAAAGAATAGGGCTTTATAAAACTTTCATATTAGCCACCTCTAAAATTATAGATAATAGCACTGGCCCTGTTTTTGTATGCATCAAGTTGGACAATGAATGTGATCATACTTAGAAAAAAGGAATGCAAATGTAAATAAATATTACCGTCAATCAGACTCTTGCTGAGTAGATGCTTTAGGGACTAAGAGCATGTCTCATTCCAAGAAAGCAGATGTTGCATTTTCTGCCCTTCGAATAGAGGCCTTCACAATCACAGTGATAAGACAGGAAGTTATCAGGGTTTATTGTGTTGTGCATAGTATTTCAGTGTTAAGTTTGGCTTAATGTCACTAGTGAGAGAAATCAATCATTGATTGTGCCTTTATATAAACTCCTTAAGCCAGAAGTTTATGTTATTTTAGATACTTGCCCTTCTACCCCACCACAGGCATTATATAAAACATATCAAGAGGTTATTTCAAGACCACATAGAATCTATAACCTGAGCACTGCAGATGTGCAATAATGAGGTTTTCTTTGCAGCATCATAGGAAGGCATCCCAAGGTTCTTTAAGAGTAAAACAGCTTTCTTTCTCAAAGTACTAACAATAAGTGAAACACACACACACACATACATAGAAAGGACCTAGGAATGACACTATAGGGATGCAGGGAATAGTTATAATAGCAACATCAATAACAACAATAATTATTATAATAACAATACTCCTTTACTGTATTTGGCTTTCCCAGGCAAACCTAGGAATACCAGAACTAATTTCTAAAAGAGTAATGCTGGGGGGCAGCTAGGTGGATAGAACATTGGCCCTGGATTCAGGAGTACCTGATTTCAAATTGAGCATCAGACACTTGATCCTTACTAGCTCTGTGACCCTGGGCAGGTCACTTAACCCTCAATGTCCCACAAAAAATTAAAAAATAAAAAAGAGTAATGCTGGAGCTGTGTTTCTGTAGGAATAGTAACTGGGAAAATCTTTTGGAGGAATTTAAAAGATAATAGTAAAAAAATACCTCCAAGCCACCAATTGACTTCAGAAAACTGGAATGTTAGAAAAAATAGACTGAAATCTTAGCAAGAAATAAAGACATAAGCTGACCCAACTGAACAAAAGGGGAAAAAAGTGATAAATGCTCATTCATTCATTTTTTTTAATCATGGCAACAACTGTTATTTATTTACTTATTTTCTTTTTAATAGTATTTTTTCCAATTACATGTAAAGCCAGTTTTTAACATTCATTTAATAATTGAGTTCAAAATTTTTCTCCATCTCTCCATTCTCCCTCTCCTCTATCTCTCTTCATCCCTTCCCTAAAGTGGTAAGCAATTTTATATAGGTTATATATGTGCAATCATGTAAAACATATTTCCACATTAGTCATGCTGTGAAAGAAGAAGCAGATCAAGAGGGGGGAAAGTATGACAATAATAAAGAAAATGAAAATAATATTCTTATATCTGCATTCAGACCACTCTATCTATTCTTTCTCTG
This sequence comes from Dromiciops gliroides, assembly GCF_019393635.1. Taxonomy (NCBI): domain Eukaryota; kingdom Metazoa; phylum Chordata; class Mammalia; order Microbiotheria; family Microbiotheriidae; genus Dromiciops; species Dromiciops gliroides. Next base: position 230,927,006 of record NC_057865.1, read on the forward strand.
GATGTGGATAGCATTTCTCATCACAAATCTGTAGGAATTGTTTTGGATCATTGTGAGATGTTCATTGCTAAAGGTAAAACAAGGGTCCAGATTACATTTCTTTTGCTAACTAGGAAGCAACATGGTACAGTAGAAAAAGTGTTGAACATGGAGTTAAAAGACCTGGATTCAAAACTTATGTGTGAAATGTATTACTTAGGTGACAGTGGACAAGTATAATCTCTCTGGCTCTCAATTTCCTCAATAGTAAAATGAAACAATTGGCCTAAATGATACCTTAGGTTCCTTTAAGCAATCCATGATTTTACAGACTTTAACTTAAGGTATTTTCCTCTAAATATATAACTGGGTTCAAAGCTTATTTTAATCACAATGGCCTTGGAACAGAAGTTAAGTTGGGGGATATGTCATAAATCAAGAATCTGAGATAATGAAGGTAGTTAGAGCAAACAGGCAGGTCAGAGACAGGTATTCCTTGTCCTGAATTTGTTTTCACATCCCTGAACTGGGATCCGGGGAATAGCAACCAGAGGTATAACTATTTTTATTTTTATTTTTTGGAGTGGGAGACCACATAATGGAATTAATATAGGAACTCTAGGCTTAATGGAGGGGATCATGAGGAATGAGCAATGTCTAGAGAAGATGAGGTTCAGATACAAAATGAGGCAGTATTTTTTTCTAGAAATACCTCTTTGAATGGACATCTTTTTTTAAATCATTATGTTTAGGTTTGTAAAGGTAAATCCTTGGGTTGTACCTTTGGTTCCTTGCCTTTAGGGAATACATTATTCCATTCACTTCTGCAGTTTGTGATGGTCCCAGAATGGTCTTGTGTTATTCAAACCACTTTTCCTTTGCATCTTAAGGTCTTACTCCTGGTCATTTTCTGTATTGCTGCTTATCACTGGAGTTGTATATAACCATATTACTTGGACTGTAAAACGTAAATTGAGTTGTTTCTTCTGTTTTTTTTTTTTTCTGGAAACAATCTGAGATTCTTTCAACTTCATTTTCTTTTATGTAATCAGAAATCTGAGGTATTTTTCTTGAATTATTATTATTTAATTAACTATTTTTAATTAATTATCATTATTATTACTACTACTATTGCTACTGCTGCTGCTACATCATTATGAAGTTTAGGGGTTTGGCTTGTCGATTTCTTATGAAAAACTGTGATTCCTATGTGGACTCTACACATCCTGACTTTAAAATTAATGTTTTGTTTGAATAGAGAACATTCTTAATTTAAATGCATTTTCTTCTCTTCCAGATTGTTCTTCATTTCTATTTATTTATTCTCTGTGTCAGTTATTCATTCTCTCTCTCTCTCTCTCTCTCTCTCTCTCTCTCTCTCTCTCTCTCTCTCTCTCTCTCATCCCTCCCCTCCATTTTCACCTCCTCCTTTGGAGAAACTCAGAAAATCATCACTGTGGATTCAAGATTTGTTTTGTTTTAATTTTTGTTTCATATAATTATTTCTGCTATGTAAGTCATGAAATTTGCTTTCACAATTCTGGTTTCTCTTTTGAACTATTAGGAAAAATTCTTCTGTTGATTCATGTTCTCTTGGGATGAACATGGTTGTTATTCCTCAGGTGTAGCATCAGGTTCCTTTGCCTTGCAATATTTGTTAAGAGATGTTTGGACTAATTTAGATGTCTTGGAGGACATCTTTCCTTCTATATTAATACCTTTCCTGTTAATTTATCTGCTTTTGACAAAAAAAAATTAACTAAATTTTCTTCCTCTTAAGATATTTTGTAATTCTATTTTTTTTGTTCTGCACTGATCTCTCATCTTCTAACTCCTTCACACTTAATGGCAGATACACTGAGGAATAGACTGCAAAATTTTCTCGTGATCCTCCCATATTTAGAATGCATTTTTTATTTATTTAGAATTTTATTTTTTCCCCTAGTTACATGTAAAAACAAATTACAACAGTTTTTAAACTTTGTGTTCCAAATTTTCTTCCTCCCTCTCCCCACCCCGCCTAAGAACTCAAGCAATTAAATATGTTATACGTGTATAACAATGCAAAACATTTCCATATTACTCAGGTTGTGGAAGAAAACATAAGAAAAAAATCTTTAGAAAAAGGAACTAACAAAAAATTATGCTTCAATCTGTATTCAGACACCATCAGTCCTTTCTCTGTAGATGGATTACATTTTTCATAAGTCCTTCAGAGTTGACTTGGATCATTGTATTGCTGAAAATATCCAAGTCATTCATAGCAGATCATCTTACAATATTGCTATTACTTTGTATATAGCACATTTCACTTTGCATCGGCTCATGTAAGTCTTTCCAAAAGTTTCTGATAGCATCCTGCTCATCATTTCTTGTAGCACAATAGTGTTCCTTCATAATCTCATACCACAATTTGCTCAGCCATTACCCAATTGATGGATATGTCCTCAATTTTGAATTCATTTTTTAAATCTCTTTCTGAATACCGATGACTACATCATGGTATTACTAGGTCAAAGAGTGTGCATGGTTTTATAGCCCTTTGGCCATAGTTCCAAATTGTTCTACAGAATGTTTGAATCAGTTGACAACTTTACCAAAAGTGTATTAATGTCTCATTTTCCAATATCCCATACAACATTTGTCATTTTCCTCTGCTGTCCTATTATCCTATCCAATGAGTATGAGGTAATACCCAGAATTATTTTGACATGAATATCTTAATCCATAGTGAGTTAGAACATTTTTTTTCAATATGGCTATAGATAGCATTGATTATTTCACCTAAAAATTTCATGTCTTTTGATCACCTATCAATTGAGGAATGACAAATTTTAACAAATTTGCCTCAGTTCTCTATATGTTTGAGAACTAAGGCCTATCAAATAAACTTGCTTCAATTTTGTTTTCACAGTTACTATTGCTAATTGTATTTCTGTCTATCCTATTCCTTCCCCCATGATATTTACTCTATTTTTTATCTTCTTTCACCCTATCCCTCCTCAAAAGTATTTTGCTTCTGACTACCCCTTTCCCCAATCTGTCCTACTTTCTTTCACAATCCCCTCCCCTTATCGCCTTCCCCTCCTACTTTCCTGCAGGGTAAAATAAATTACTATACCTGATTGAGCATGTATATTATTCCCTCTTTGAGCCAATTCTAATGAGAGTAAGGCTCACTCAGTCCCCTGTACCCCCTCTTCTTCCCCTTTACACCATAGGCTTTTTCTTGCTACTTTTGAGTGAGATAGTTTACCCTATTCCACTTCTCCCTTTCACTTTCTCCCAATGCATTCCTCTCAACCCTTGATTTTTTAAAAGATATCATCCCTTCATATTCAACTCAAACCTGTACCCTCTGTTTAAATATACTCCATTCAGCTGCCCTATGTGAGATTCAAAATTGGATATATGGAGCATTAATCTCCCCCTTTAACTTTTCCCTTTTATATCCCAGACCAATAAGACAAAGGAGCCTCTGAGCTTTAATCTGTGATGGATTAATTTTTATTGCTTGGGAATTAATTAAGCAACAAAAGGTGAAACCAATTAGGGAAAAAGGGAAGTAGAAATACAGATGAATTGTTTTAGATCTAAGCTTAGTCTATTTTCCTTTATAAAACTCACCGAATTCCAAACTGCCCACCAGGTCGCGAACCAGCACACCCAAGCTCAAACACCAACCACATGCTTCCGTACTGCTCTCTTCAGAGCGCCACCATGGCTAAGTTTAACAGCCAGCGAGAGCCAACTTCCATCCCCACCCTCACTTTTAAGTTGGTGTCCTGGAAGTTTCTCATGTTCTCGTGTGTTCCTCCCAAAAGTGGAGGTCCTTCAAAAGCTGCTTCAGTAGCATGCGCAATCTCTCAAATGATTCAGCTAAAACTTCCGATATTAATCTTTACCACAAATAATTTTTACCACACCTAATAATAAGAAAGTTCTTATGCGTTACAAGTCTATGTTGGAATGTAAACAGTTTAACATTTTAATATCCCTTATGATTTCTTTTTCCTGTTTACTATTTTTATGTTTCTCAAGGGTCTTGTATTTGAAAGTCAAATTTTCTATTTAGCTCAGGTCTTTTTATCACAAATACCTGAAAGTCCTCTCTTTCATTGAATTCTCTTTTCCTTCCCTGAAAGTTTATACTGTTTTCCTGGGTAGGTGATTTTTGGTTGTATTTCAATATCATATTCCAAGCCCTATGATCCTTTAATGTAGAAGCTGCTAGATCCTGTGTTATCCTGACTGTGGCTCCACAATACTTGAATTGTTTCTTTCTGGCTGCTTGCAATATTTTTTCTTTGACCTGGGAGCTCTGGAATTTGGCTATAATATTCCTGGAAGTTTTCATTTTGGAATCTCTTTCAGTCCTTGCTTTAAGTTACTTTTGGGGGAACAGATGTGACAACAGATAAATGTCCTTCTCCTCTACAAGTATAGTAGCTCAAAGTCAGGTGCTTATTGACGCATAATGGTGGTATTAGGGGAGAGGTAATGTGTGTGTTTGTAGAGACTTCAGCAGCCCTAAAGAAATTAATGAGTGGATCTCAGAGCACAAGTTTATAATTGTTTGTGTTAACCTGCCAGAGTATAGGAAGTGATAGGGGAAAGGTTGTTGAGTGAACATCTTGGGATTAGGGATTACCCTTCTCTATGGTCACTTCATTTTATTATTACCTTTTTAGAGTTTTGGGGGCCTTGGTCTGTGGATATAAAGTTACTTTTTCTCTTGTACATGATTCTTATTTCAAGGAGTTCTATGAGTTTTGGGGAATTGGAGAAAATATCTAGACCTTCCCCTCTCACCATCTTATTGGCCCTATAACCAGAAATGAAGGAGAAGCAATTTCACTTAATCCCAATATGGTAGAGTTTATCTAGCTATAGTACTTTTTAGGCAAATAAAACAATTGAAAATATTGGGAACCATGAATGCAAAAATAAAAATAAAGCCATCCCTTCTCTCAAGGAGCCTACATTCTACCTTGTATGTGCACAAGTAACTAAATCCAAGTTGACAAACAAGTATTAACTATATAAAAAGTAATTTCAAGAAAGAGATAGCACTAAGAACTGGGAAAAGAAAGGTTGGGGGGAAAGCTCATGTAATAGAGGCATGTCAAAGAAGTAAAACAAGCAATTAGCAATTATATAAAAATACTAAAAATCACCAATAGTAAAAATTAAAATTAAAACAACCCTCTGTTCCATTAACATCTATCACTTTATCAAATGTGGCAAAAAGGAAAAATAACAGTTGGTGGAGAAGTGGGAGAATGGGCACATTAATGAAATTTTAGTGGAATTAGGAATGTATCCAGCCATTTGGAAAACATTTTGAGACATTACCCCAAAGTTTCTAAATTATGCATATTCTTGGACCCAAAAATACCAATATTAGCGATGTACCCCAAAAAAGATTAAGAGGAAAGAACCCACATACACAAAAGATATTTATAGCAACATTTTTTGTTGTAGCAACAAATGGGAAGAGAGGAAGTAGCCATTAACTAGGGAAAGGAAAGAATAAGACCTACCCTTTGCCTCTTGCAAGACTGTCTAAATTGAGAGTAAATGTTAGTCTATTTTACCAGAGTAGTTCAGGAAGAGGACTCAGTAAAAGAACTACAAAATGGGAGTGAGAGGAGTGAGGCCAACTTCAGCCTGGAGATTCCTGTAACAAGAGCCAAGCATTGAAGTAACACTTATGTATGTACATACACACACACATACACACACACATACATACATACATATATATATATATATATATATATATACACACACACAAATATATATATATATATACACACACAAATATATATATATATATACATATATGTATGTATATACAGACACATAAGGTTTGAGCTATAATTTAGATGAGAAAGTCCATATTCCTTATGGGAGATTTGGAAAAGCATATGGTAATACCACTTGTTTCATGTAATTTGCTCATTTCACACTAATTTTTGATTATGATCTACTCAGGGGTCTGGACTACTCCAACTGGGTTGTAATGGGTGATGGTAGACAATGTGCTGGTGGTTGTATTTCCCGGAAACATGCTATCTGCTTCATGGGTAACAGTTTTTAGTCAGCTAGTGAATATGGCTTTCCCTTTCTTCATACCACTTGCTTCCCCTGGTTGGTGTCTATGAAGAACTGAAAATAGGATTGGTGATTAGAGAAATGCTGCCTCTACCAGGGCTCTTGTGTCTATCTGCCTTCTTGTGGCAGCTGATCAGCAGTTGTTGCTTGTGGTCATGAGGAAGGTGGGCCCATTCTATACATGACTTTTCTATGATGCTGCAGGGGCCAGACTATAAACAAGTCTTATTAGGTTTTACCCTCTAATTTCTTATTTATTTATTCTCAACATTCTTTTATTTTTGAAAATTTGATTTCCAAATTATATCCTTCCTTCCCAAGCCTTCTATGACTCATTGAGATGGTAAGCAATATGAGATCAATTATACTTGTGAAATCATGCAAAATATATTTTCGTATTAGTCGTATTTTTAAAATCATAAAAATAAAGTGAAAAAAGTATACTTCAATTTGCACTCAGAATTTATCAGTTCTCTCTCTGGAAGTGGATAGCACATTTTCATCATGAATCCTTTGGAAATGTATTGGATCTTTATATTGACCAGAATAACCTAATATTTCAAAATCAATCATCATTACACATTGCTATTACTGAGCACAATGACTTCTTAGTTTTAACTTCACTTTACATCAGTTCATATAGGTCTTGCAATTTATTTTCTGTAACCACCCCCTTTTATCATTTCTTATAGAATAATAGTACACCATCATCATCATATGCCAAAAATTGTTCAGTCATTCCTCAATTGATGAAAGTCCCCTTGAGTTCTAAGTCTTGGCCACCACCAAAATAGGTATTATAAATATTATTTATGAATTAAGTCCCTTTACTTTTTCTTTGACTTATTTGGGGTACATAGTAGTGATATTGATGGTCCAAATGTTACACAGAGAGGCAGAGTAAAGATGGCTGATTAGGGGCATTCATCAAGCTGAATTTGTTCATTAACCTCCTCTAAAAAACATTAAAACAACACCTTAAGTCAAATTTTGGAGAAGCAAAGCCAACAAAAAGACAGGGGAGATATTTTTCCAGCCTAAGAAAACATAAGATGCCAGCAGAAGGTGTCTTTAACAGTGGGCTTTGGGTCTAGGAGAGTTCTGTCCAGAATTTACACACCTAACAGCAGGAATAGTGACCACAGCAGCAGCAGCAACTTCAGGAGCTCTCAGCCTATGCATGGTGAGGAGGTTAAAAAATTGATCAAAAAGTGATTACACGGGACCCTTTGAAGGTACTGGTTACAGCTAGTGCTCTTGGGCAACTCTTTTGTCCATACACAGTCCTGGGTTGCAGTTCCAGGGTTGAGAAAAGCTCTGATGATAGGGCCCAAGCGAGCAGGGGCCCTGGTTCCAGTAGGAAGATAGAAGCACTAGCACATGTAGCTGCAGAGAACCAGGAGCCCTTCATTGGTAAAGGCCAAAGTACAGAAAAGGCAAAAAGTGACAACAATTCTCCCAGGATTATGCCATCATGGGTACATGAAACCCCCCTGAGCTAGCTCTGATAATTGTCACATTCACACACGCACACACACACACACACACACACACACAAGTGAGAGACAGTGTCTGTAACCCCCTGGTGAGCAGAACCCAACTTAAGCACAAAGTTTAAAGTCTAAAAATAGTCTGGGAAAGTTAGCAAACAACAACAACAGCAAAAAGAAATTGACCATAACAAGCTACTACAGTGGCAGGATCGAACAAGATATAAACTCAGAAGAAAACAATACAATAATATTTATAAATAGTTACAAAAAAGCCTCAAAGAAAAATGCATACTCAAGAAGAATTCCTAGAAGAGTTAAAGAGATGACTGGCAGAGAAAAAATGGGAGAAGAAATGATAGTGATACAAGAAATTTTTGAAAAAGAAATTAACAGCTTAGTAAAAATTGCACAATAATACTGAATAAAAAATTAAAAAACAAAACTGGTCTAATGGTAAAAACAAAACAAATAAATTAAAAAAACAACACAAAAGTTCACTGAAGAAAAGATCTTAAAGAGCAGAATTGACCAAATGGAAAAAGAGAAGTATAAAAGCTTACTGAAGAAAATAACTCCTTAAAAATTAGAATTGGGCCAATGTAAGTTAATGACTACATAAGACATCAAGAAACAATAAAACAAAGTCAGAAGAATGGAAAAAGAAGAAAAAGTGAAATGTCTCATTTAAAAACAACTGAAAAGGAAAATAGATCAAAAAGAGAAAATTATTGGACTACGTGTAAACAATGATCAAAGAATGAGTCTAGGGGGCAGCTAGGTGGTGCAGTGGATAGAGCACTGGCCCTGGAGTCAGGAGTACCTGAGTTCAAATCCATCCTCAGAACATTGACACTTACTAGCTGTGTGACCCTGGGCAAGTCACTTAACCCCAATTGCCTCACTCAAAAAAAAAAAAAAGAATGAGCCTAGATATCCTATTTCAAGAGACTATCAAGGAAAATTGCGTCAATATCTTAGATCAAGATGCTAAAAATAGAAAAAAGAATCCACTGATCACCTCCTGAAATTGATCCCAAAATGAAAACTCATAGGAATATTATAGCCAAATTGCAGAGATCCCAAGTCAAGGTGAAAATATTGCAAGCAGTCATAAAAAAACAATTCAAATATTGTGGAGTCATAATAAAAAACATGCAAGGTATGGCAGTTTTCATGTAAAAGGAAGAGAAGTCTTGGAATATGATATTTCAGAAGACAAAGGAGCCATGATTACAATCAAGAGTAACCTAATCAGCAAACCAGGAGGAAGGCATTGTTCCAAGGTTCATGCTTTTTTGTGTTTCAGTTTTCAGAGCTAGTTCTGGGCTTCTGCAGTTTTCTGGTGTTTTCAAGGAAGTACGGTCTGGGGCAATGTGGAATTCCTGCTTTCTTGGTCTTCTCTGGTCTTTACGTAAGAAGGCTCTCTTGGACAGCTAGGTGGCACAGTGGATAGAGCACCAGTCCTGGATTCAGAAGGAACTGAGTTCAAACCCAGCCTCAGGCACTTAACACTTACTAGCTTTGTGACCCTGGGCAAGTCACTTAGCCCCGATTGCCTCACCAAAAAAAAAAAAAAAAAAAAAAAAAAAAAAGAACAAGGCCCTCTTATCTCTTGCTGCCTCAAGCACTATTGCTCCTCTCAGCCCTGGAACTGTAACCAGGTACCCTACTGTCTTTCGGCTTCAAGCAATAGGATTCCTCTGCCTTGGAACTTAGCACAGGGTACCTGCTCCCTTGTGATCAAACATCAGCTCTCCTCTCTACTCTGGAACTATGACTCAGATCTATGTATGGAAATATAGTTGCCAGAGGAAGCTAAGTGGCACAGTGGATAGAGCATGGGCCCTGGATTCAGGAGTACCCGAGTTCAAATCTGGCCTCAGACCCTTGACACTTACTAGCTGTGTGACCCTGGGCAAGTCACTTAACCCCAATTGCCTCACACAAAAAAGGAGAAAATAGAGTTTCCAATCAGTAACAGCTGTACACAGTGTCTGCACAGGTCCCCTGTAATCTCATTCTGACTAGTAGTAGCCCATCTCTGGGCTGAGAGTTCCCAAAATTGCTGCTGGCATCACTGTTGCTAATGCCACATGTGTTTGCTCCAGACAGGTCTCCACCCCAGTGTCACATATCTTTCTTCCTGAACTCAAGGTTTTTTAGGCCAGGGGAAAAACTCCTTGTTGTTTGAAGGGGAATATTGAGAGAGTTCAGCTGAGTTGCTGCTTCTAATTTGTTATCTTGGTTCTGCCTTCTTAATTGAACTCAGGTATGAAGGTTTGATGGGTACTGCTCTTCTCAAGGCTTATGGTTTTATAATCCTGGCCTTTCTTCATCAAGACCTTAGGGGACACCACAGTCACAGTAATGATTATGGTTTAACTTTACTGTTACATGCTGCCTCTGGTCTCTCCCTCTGAGTGCCTTGCTGCTTTCAGCAGTGATTTATCATTATAACTCCCATATGTTTCTCTGTAGAATTTAGGTGTAAAATTTGTAAACAGTTAAAAGTAGGATTCTGTGTTGTTTTCAAGGACTTGAGCAAAGGAGATGAGAAAGACATATTCCCTTTCTTGTAACTTATGACATTTTGTGGGAATCTAGTTTAGAGGTGTTGGTGGAAAGACAACAGTAGGGGTAAAAGTAAGCCAAGTGCATATGATTGAAGCTTCTGGGGGCCCTTGAAATTACCTGGCACCTAAACAGCTTTGCAAAGTATTATGGGTTTTTTGTTTGTTTTGGGGGGGTTGGGTTTTTTTTTGGGGGGGGAATGAGAGTTAAATGACTTGCCCAAGGTCACACAGCTAGTAAGTGTCAAGAATGTGAGGTCATATTTGAACTCAGGTCCTCCTGAATCCAGTGTTGATGCTTTATCCACTGTACCACCTAGCTGCCCTTAATATGTTTTTTGGTTTTTGTTTTTGCAAAGTATTATGAAAAGAAAAAATAACAATCCAATAATAGTATTTTTTTGGGGAGGCAATCGGGGTTAAGTGACTTGCCCAGGGTCACACAGCTAGTAAGTGTCCAGGGTCTGAGGCTGGATTTGAACACAGGTCCTCCTGAATCCAGGGCCAGCTCATTATCCACTGTGACACCTAGCTGCCCCCAATAATAGTTTTTTTTAATGGCATCAATACTATTTTTACTGAATATCTTTGCAGCATAAAATTAAAGTTTTCCTTGTTTTTTATTTAAAGGACTTTATGTCTAGAGGGTATTGGGTTTTTGTTTGTTTCATTTTCTCAATAGATAGCTGCAGAGGAAAGGCAGATTAGGTTATAGAGGAAGACCACTTGGATGGCTGGATTTTGACTCAACAGATAATTCATACTTTATAGCTCAGTGCCTCTAATGATACATCTTTTCTCCTTGAATGATGCCTTTGCCTCACATTGAGGAACAAGAATGGGAGGGAATTCTATTGTGATTTTCCTTCTTTATATCAGGGGAGTTTAAATAGCATCTCTAACGAGAAAACATTTATTCCTCCCTACATACTAATGATCTTGTGAAAATCAGTGTGGAGCCAGCCCCTACAATATTAGCTTGGAATTGACATAATTAACGTGCTATAACCTTATAATATTTTCCAGACCTTTGTATGTGTTAATTATGATATGAGATTATCCAGAATTTCAGCAATCCTTCTGAGGGTTTTCCCCTTGCCTTCTATGGAGAGCAGAATGCATACCTCCCCCCACAAACACCTCCATATATGTATATATTTTTTCACCTCTGTTAGAAATAGATCTTAGTGGGGCAGCTAGGTGGTGCAGTGGATAAAGCACCAGCCCTGGATTCAGGAGTACCTGAGTTCAAATCCAGCCTCAGACACTTACTAGCTGTGTGACCCTGGGCAAGTCACTTAACCCCCATTGCCCCGCAAAAAAAAAAAAAGAAATATATCTTAGGATGTCTTGATGAGTTATATTTTATTTTACTGAATTAAATCACAGACCCAAGAACATGGTCCCAAATTTGGTAATCTGACAATCATATGTGTAAGGATGATTCTCAAAATCCTTTTAGTCTTTAGATTACCACTTATACATTTGAAAAGTTAGAAATGTACCCAGCAAAGTAAAAATGAACATGGCCTTCTCTTTGGTCTTAGCACTGTCTCTGTGTCTTTTAACAACCTTTTCATGTATATGGGAAAATTAAGGAGTCCTTGAGTTTGAAAACTCTGGAAGCCTGAGCCCTAGAACTGTTTGCTATTGGGCAATTAGATAATACACAATTTGAAGGTCTAGTAGATATTTCAGAGATTGATAATGGAAGGTATTTGGAATGTTCACAATGATCTACAGTGATAATCTCAGGTCCAGAGTATAGAAAGTTTAACCTAAAGAAAAGACAGACCAGCCTGAACACTTTAGCTACTTTGCCAATAATGTCTCTGCTCTGCATTCTAAAAAGTTTAGTACCTGGGACTAAGAATCTTTTGCTGTAGAGATAAGCAACTTCATGTCAAGACTGAGTCAAAGAAGGTAGTTCACTTTGTAAAGAGGTGGAAAAAAGTGATAAATTTCTTTCCATAGGGAGGGCTTCTTGTTAGCCTAAGGTAAGGGTTTCTGCTTTTTCCAAAAAGCAGAGAAGTAAAAGCAAGAGAAGTAAAAAATAAAATCATGAGCTTTAAGGTAAAAGAACATGGAAATGCTTATTCTTCCTTTGTGTAAGATATAGCCACAGATTTCAACTGAGCCTGAACTGGAGGCAATAGAATAGCATTTGGCTAAGTATCTTATACTGTAGTCTATATGTCTGGGTGAGTAATGTATCTCTAAAATGCATGCTGCCAAGCAATATTTATCAGTATAATTTTGGGCAGAGACAAAGGAACTTGCAGTAATAACTTGGTTTAATTTATAATGGAATAAATTAAGGAAAATTGTAGACCAATGTCACTAATAAACTTTAATAGAAATTTAAAAAAAATACTAGGACTTCATATACATTTTGGCCAAAGCTGTTATAGGTAGTAAGTATCAAGTTAGAATGTGGAATCAAGTACATTGATTCAAGAGAACAATGCTGTCTCTACTATATAAAAAAATATTTCCTTTCCTAGCAAGTTAGCATACTATAGGAAAATAAAATCAAAGATGATCATTATAAATGATTAAGAAGCTAAAGAAAGATAGGAACACTGAGTCACTGTTGGTGAGTCTATTAATTAGTCCTAACATTCTAGAAAGCAATGTGGAATTGTACTAAGAAAATATGTGAAAAGTCACTTTTACTCAATAATTTCACTATTAGACATAAAACCTAAGGTAATTAAGAGAAGCTTCAAATATACAAATATATTCAGAGCAGCATTTGCATTTTCATAGTTAACAACCTGGTAACAAATTATGTGTTTATTTAATAATGGCTAAACTGTGGTACATGAAAGTAATAGAATACCAAAGGACAAAACCAAGAAAATATATAAAATAATAAAGAGTAAAGAAAGTAAACAAGTTAAACCAAACTGCATTTGACCATATCTAATAGCATAAGCAAAATTCTATAATATAGACTTCTACATCAGCAATAACAGGAAAATGAATTTTCTTATCTTTTTTTTCCTGGGCAAAATCTTAACATGTACATAATATTTAGTTTTATTTCATTTTTCTTTCTTCTTCCTTTATTGTGGTCATTGTATGTACAATTTACTTTTGTTGTCAGGCTGCTTAAGTGATTTTTTAAAATCTATTTTCTTTAGCTTATTGTCTTATTAAAAAAATAATGGTGATGGAGGTTTATGATCTATAATTTAGTAAAGATTCTGACCCACAAAGCACCCAGAGCTGAGGGTAGTTTTTGTAGGTTCATTGGTGAGGATACTCTGTTGGTATTGATTTTTATCTTTGCTCTAACAAATTAGTGGTCTTACTGTATATACACACATGATTTGGAAATGACTCACATAAGTAACCAGAAATTTCCTGTCCATTAAATATAATTTAATTTCATGATGTTATTTGCTATTTTCCATACCCAATGCCTGTTTTTTCAGAGTATCAATGACATAAAATCCTAAACATACTATAGAATCTACAGTTTTTAACCTCTAATTTCTGATTCCTATATTTTCAAAAACATCTTTAATATATTTTTGTCCATCTTCTTCTATGCCTATATTTTCATGGTCAGCAAGTATTAAGATCCATATTATTTATATTATGAAATACTTCCTATAATTTCTTTACTTCCTTAACTTCTTGATATAGATGATGCAGCAGCAGAAATTTTTTTCATGGTGGACTTTCTGCAAATTTTTTTTTTTCCCCCACAAGCACTACAACATGAAATACCTAAGTATAGCATGGGTTTTATTTCTTGGTGCCTTTGTACACATGATAGAATCAACTCTAAAAACTCTGTTATTTGCCTTCACAAATCTGTGAGCCATCCTTTGTAAATATTTCATAGATAAGAGAAATTTGGCATATAGATCAAATTTCTGGCATACTAATAAAATGATTTTGTCCTCCTTTTTGGACAATAATAACACCTGTGGTTTTTGTAATTACTTTTGATTTTCTCTGCATTTTAGATATGTTGGAATGCTTTGACAATTATATGATTTATGACATGGATTTGGGCCATATGTATTTGGTCTGGTACTATTATTCTTCCAAACTTCATTTAGTTAAATGTCATTTATGCGTACTCATACATGTGACATTTACAATTTAATGTGTGGTCACTTTATTCCTGTCCCAAGTGGAGGGAAAATTAGCTAGGGTTTCTAATAAAAATTAGAAGCTTTAGCACCAGTTTGGGGCATTAAGCATTTATTAAAGTATAGTAAAAAGAGAACACCTGGGTCAGCAAGTTAAGAAAATGCCTATGTAGCCTAGAGCCCCAGACTCTCTTGGTTCTTCCTCAAATATTCCTCCATGAGGCTGTTCAAGAGATGAACTTCCAGTGGAAACTCCTTCTGCGTCCTGAGGAGAGGCAGTCCTTACACACTGCTTCAAGCTAATTGTCTAGCATCACCCAAATCCATTGGTTCACTGGACTTAAAGGTGGTACCATGTTGAGGTCAGAGTCTACACCCTCTGAGATCCAGCATCTCAGGTAGGTGTGGTTTTAATCCAAGTGAGTCAATCAGCAGAGTCAGTCAATCCAATCAATCCAAATCAATTCCCTCGAGCTTGGGCCTTTGGGCATTGGCAAAACCCATTATTTTCTCACATATATTATACCAGAAACTTAGGTGTTAAGAATCCAGACATGGTGGTTTCATTGTCAAAGAATCTCAAAATTGATTGCTATCCAGAAGCCCTTTCAACCATTAATTGAACAAGAATTATTGCTAACCAGTAAATGGTTATTCAGTTCCTGCTGGAAGACCTCTATGGAGAGGAAAAACTATTATCTACTGAATGTAATGATTCTACTTGTAGAAAATTGATTCAGAGGTAGAAAAAAATCTCAGAAGAATCTGGGTCAACTTATTTTATAGATGAGTAAACTGATGTTAAGTGACACAGATAGTAAATAGAATAGCTAGGATTTGAACACGGGTCTTTCGACTCCAAATGCCATACTATTTGAACATCATGCTAGCCCACAAAGGAAGGCACCTCTGTGAAAGGATAATAAGAGGGAAATACAAAAATAAGAAATATGAAGTAAGATGAAAATTAAAAATATGACCCTAGAAAAGAAAATGTGCATATATATAAACATATGTATATGTATATATAGTGTGTAATTTAAGATTCTAAATGAGGATTCTAATCTGTTCCCCCAGTTTTGGGGAAAACTGACTAAAATCACTGATAAAACAAGTCTAGGTTTTTAAGGGTTTATTGAAAAATAGAAAGAAAAAGATTGAGAACAGAATTCCAACAGCCTGGCATTCCTATCTTTCCTCAAATTTCCTGTGAAGTCCTCTGCCACCACCACCACCATCAAGTCAGGAACCCAAAAGAGTGAGAGCTCTCTGTGCAGGCCCTCTTTCCTCCTTCCTGTCTCCTCCCAGAAAATAGGAGGCTCCTCAAGTTGATTGACTGGTAGCCTTGATAGACAGCATCCATGAGCAAACATCACTTCCTGATGCCAAGGAAAAGCCACATGGCCTTGCCCTCTAAGGCATTTTCCTCATGGTGGAGCTTTCCCACAGCAAGTCTCCAGTAGGTGGCATCATTCCAATCATTACAATAGATATAGATAGATGTCTATTTCATTTATATATATATATATATATATATATATGTGTGTGTGTGTGTATATACACACATGCATGTATGCACTCATACATGCATACATACATAGAAATAAACATGTGTATATATATATGTCTGTGTGCATATAAAGTATATATATGTATGCATATATACACACAGAGTATGTGTATGTGTGTGTGTGAAGAGAAAAAGAAGAAATAAGACAGACAGAATGAAAAAAATAGTGATTAAATAAAGTGACCCTCATAGAAAGCATAGCCCTTTTGAAATATTAAGGACAGGCAAAATTCCAAGGAAGTGGGCAGTTGTCAATTGCTTTAGCTAAAGTGGGGATAAAAATACATTTATTGACATATCTTCTTGCCTTGTATGAAAGCACAACAACTTTTTCATCCTCTTCAAATTACAAACAGGATGAAAGATTGGTTACAGTATTTTGAACATTTGATGAAATGTCTGGTTCTTTTAAGCCTCTCAAAGAAAATGTGATGAAATTATTCAGTCCTGAGTCTGTAGAATATTCAACTCCTGGTTATATTTCATCAAAAACTTCTATTCTCTATTCTTATGAACAGATGGCAAGACAAAGCCATTACCATGAGGTTCTATAATCTAATCATTCTATCAGAATTGTTCATGCTCATCATACAATCAGCTTTGCTGGACTGGTCCTGGGACAAGTTGCAAAATCTGGGCTCATTAGCTCATCTGGATAGAATATCACATTAATTAGCAGGCTAAGGTAGAAGTTTCAGTTCCTATAAAGTCCATTTAGTTCAACAAAGAGTACATAATCATAAAGTTTAATACCTATCTATGAAATAGAATGTAGATAGAATAAAATACACTACCATTAACTTATAGAAGCCTTCAATAGTATGATATTTGAATGGTATGAACACTAGAGGGGGAATAAAATGACTCCAGTTTAAATTGAAATTACTTGGGATTTGGGCTCAAGTTATAACTTTGCTTTAGCTCACATAACTACTATGATCTTCATTTTCATCACAAAAATTAAAATAGCATTTATCCTGCCTAACTCACATGGGAGAAGGAGGATTTTATATATATGTATGTATGCATGTTTATGTATATGTATATATTTATATTTGTATTTATATATATATACACACACACATATATATGTATAAAATTAAATCCTCCCTCTCCTATGTGATATATGTGTGTGTGTGTCTGTGTGTACACATCTCTTTCTATATATATATATGACTTTGCAAATAAGATAAGTTATTCTCATTAATGATCCTATTAAAAAACTTATAAAGTTACCTTAAGCAAGTTATTTAGGCTTCTTGGTCCTCAGTTTCCCCATCTGTGAAATGGAGATGAATGTCTACATACTTACCTTACATCAAAGTGTTCTTAAAATGTAGAATAGAATTTTTGAAAAGATAACTATAAAAAAAAAGTTACAGCCAAGCTTGGTTTCTCTAAAAGTACAGCAGAAAATATTTTAAAATACCCAGATAGAGCAATAATCTACAAAATAAATGGGAAATGTTAGTGAAAAAATATCCACCTGCATCCAAAAGGACATGGACAAAACTCAATTGACACTCTAGTATGTGACAAACTAATGGGGCATGAAATCAGTCATACTAGTAAATACTATCTAATGGGAGCATAGGTATATTTTCCAGACAGAAAATATGTAGGCAGACCTCCAGAAAGGACTAAACTAGTATGATCTCTATTATTATGTGCCATTGGGAGGTACTACTAGGATATCAAGGGAGAAAGCAGAGGTTCTAGAAGGCCTGATGCCAACCAAAACTCTGGTATCTCACAGGGACCTAGTGAGAGTTTATCAGCTGATTGGTAGTTATGCAAGAAAAATCAAATAGAATGTAGGCCAGCATCCAAGTTGGACCTCCAGAGACAGAATCAAAAGCTATAATCTGTAGCAAAGGAATGGGTCTTCTCCCAGCTCTGTCCACAACTCTATATCACAGGATAGGATTGTGTAAGATGACATAGAAGTAGACCAGGAATTAGCCACTTAATTCAGATTTAGGACAAATAAAGGATATTAACAATCAGACTTCAGCAGAAACAGACATTGACAGTGTATGTATACAACATTCCATTGTGTGGGAAAGTCTGACCTTGACCCAAAATCCTTTTCCAGGTATTCAAAAATATCAAATAAAATGAGGAAATAGAAAATCACAAGAGATAAATCAAGAAGGAAAGAACTCCATAAATAGAGCCTTGGGGTGGGGTGGGGTGGGGAGGGGAAATAGCTTGTTAATTAGGACTCTAAGAATGAGTGGAAGAAATGAAGCAAGAGATTAAAAATATAAATTTAAATGAATTTTAAAAAAACAGGAAAAAGAATAATTTTGAAGATAAAGTGAAAAATAGTGAGCTCCATAAAAATAAGTAAACGTAATATAGCAATTCCATAAGATGACAGAAAATATAAGCACAAAGTTAAAAGGCTGAAGAAAAAGAACATGTGAGATATCCACTATTTTAAAAATGGGTCTGGAAAACTGTCAAAGCAAAATGAATTTTAAAACCATCAAACATCCTGAAAAACAAGACCACAACACAAAAAAAATAAATAAGAAGGAAGGAAGGAAGGAAGGAAGGAAGGAAGGAAGGAAGGAAGGAAGGAAGGAAGAAAATTGGCCAGAAAGATTAGAACAAAAGGGAAAAAAAGTACAAATAGAATTCACTGGTCGCTTAATGAAAGAATCCTCAAACTGGAAACACCAAGTAATGTCAGAAACAAAGCTGAAAGTTTCCAGATGGAAGACAAAATACTCTTAGCAGCCTCAAAGAGAGAAGCCAAATACTAAGGAACTATAGTCAGGATCATGAAAGACAGTAATGAAACTACACTCAAAAATGAAGAAATCTTAGAAAATAATATTCCAAGAAGAAAAGCAAAATAGTTATTTGTCGAAACAAATCTTGCAAGATCAACTTAACCCTGAAATTTATGCCTCCTCACTACCTCCTTCTTCTTGGCCCCCTCCCTCCCTCTAAATGAAGAGTAGACATCTGAGAAGCCTTCCCAAATTTTTTATTTAAGAATGGGGTCCAACATCTTACAACTTATACTAAAATAAGGTCAAAATGGGTACATGATTTAGACATAAAAGTTGATACCATAGGTCAATTAGGAGAGGAAGGAATAGTTTGCCTTTCAGATCTTTGGAAAGGAGAACAGCTTATGACCAAACAAGAGATAGAGAACAGTATGAAATGCAAAATGAATGATTTTGATTACATTAAATTTAAAAGGTTTTGTACAAACAGAAGCAATGCATCCAAAATTAGAAGGGAGACAGAAAACTGGGACACAATTTTTATAGCCAGTATTTCTGATAAAGGCCTCATTTCTAAAATATATCAGGAACTATATCAAATTTATAAGAATCCAAGTCATTCCCTAATTGAGAAATGGTCAAAAGATATGACAAGGCAGTTTTCTGATGAAGAAATCAAAGCTATATATTGCCATATGAAAAAATGCTCTAAATCACTATTGATTAGAGAGACTCAAATAAAAACAACTCTGAGGTACCAACTGACACCTATCAGATTGGCTAATATAAAAAAAGGAAAATAATAAATGTTGGAGAAGCTGTGGAAAAATAGGAACGCTAATGCATTTTTGGTGGATCTATGAACTAAGCCAACTATTCTGGAGAGAAATATGGAATTATTCCCAAAGGGCTATAAAGCTGTGCATACCCTTTGACCCAGCAATGCCACTTTTGGGTCTTTTCCCCAAAGAGATCATAAAAAAGGGGAAAGGTCCCACATGTACAAAAATATTTATAGCTGCTCTTTTTGTGGTGGCAAGGAATTGGAAATTGAGGGGCAGCCCATTAATTGGGGAATGGCTGAACAAGTTGTGGTATATGAATGTAATGGAATACTATTGTGCTATAAGAAATGATGAGCAGGCAGATTTCAGAGAAACCTGGAAGGACTTGCATGAACTCATGATGAGTGAAATGAGCAGAACCAGGAGAACATTGTCCACAGTATCAACAACATTGTTTGTTGATCAACTGTGATAGACTTGATTCTTCTCAGCAATACAATGATCCAACATAGTTCCAAAGGACTCAATGGAAAATGCTTTCCAAATCCAGAAAAAAAAAAAAAGAAGAACTCTTGAATCTGGATGCAGATTGAACCATACTATTTCTATTGTTTTTGTTGTTGTCATTTTTCTTTTTTGAGGTTTTTCCTTTCTTCTCTCATTACATGACTAATGCAGAAATATGTTTAATGTGATTGTACATATATAGCCTATATCAGATTACTTGCTGTTTTGGGGAGGAAGAAGGGAGGGGAGGGATGGAGAAAAAATTGAAACTAGAAATCTTATAAAAACAAATGTTGAAAATCATCTCTAAATATAACTGGAAAATAATAAAATATTTATATGGGAAAAAAAGAATGGGATCTAGGAAAGACACCTCATAATTTCCTATCTGGCTCCAGGACTTCACCATGCCCCACCTGTTCTCTCCCTTCCCTCTCTACCCTGCAATCCCCCTCCCCCTCCTTTTAAATTTATTTTTATGTGTCCTCCATTAGACTGTGACCTTCTTGAGGCCAGGAACTGCATTTTGCCTTTTTTTCAATGCTAAGCACAGTTTCTGGTGCATAATATGTTTTTAATAAATGTTTATTAAATTAAAACATAAATACATCTGAGTAACTGAAAGGGGCCAAATGATAATCAACTGTTAATATTCCATAAAAGTGAGAAAGTAGCATTACTCCTTCATTTTTTCCCCTAATGAATTTTTTAACTCCCTTTTGATGTTAAAGATAATGAAATTTAGAATGCCTTTGTCTTTAATGTCTCAGAGGGAGTTATAAAATACAAATGTGGGGTCTTACTCTGGTTTCCTTCTGCATTTTTTAAAGAGGAAAAATAAAAAGAGGTTAAAAAAACCAACTCACTAGGGAAAAAATTAAGAAGGGGGATAACATATTACTTTCCTATAATTGGTGTGCCAGAAGAATGAAAGGGGGGAGGAGAACATGGGCATCTCATTTAAATGGATCAAAGGAGGATTTAACAAGAGGAAGAAGGAGGCCCATGGGAAATTCCAAAGCTCTTTTAATGATGCCAACTTGCTTTAACAGCAAAGTCCCACCTTTTTAGTATCAACATCCCACTAACCTTGCTATATAGCAACACCATGCTCTAACCCCCAAGCTCACAGCCTGGGAATCATCCTGGATTCTTAATTATTTCTCACCTCCCAAATCCAAGCTGTTGCCATGGTCAGCCCGTTTCACATTTGCAACATCTCTCTAATGTACACTGCCTTTTCTACTCTGAACACTACCACCACTTTAGTGTTGGCCTTCATCAGTTCCCATCTTGATTATTGCAATTGTCTACTGATGGGTCTGCCTGTTTGAAGTTTCTCCCCATTATAGTCCATCTTCCATTCAAGCTTTAAAATGATTTTCCTTAAAGATGGGTTTGATTGTGTCACCCCCTCTATTCAATACACTCCAGTGACATCCTATTGCTTCTAGGAGCAAATATAAAAGGCTACTTTTGATCATCAAAGCTTTTCATAGCCTAGCCTTTCCAGTCTTACACCATACTCCACATGTACTTTTCAATCCAGTGACACTGGCCTCCTGGCTTTCCCACAAAGAAGATACTCCATCTTTTGGCTCTGGTCATCCCTCTGACTGTTCCTCATTCCTAGAACACTCTCCCTCTTCATCTTCAACTACTGAACTCGTGGGCTTCCTGTGAGTGCCTACTAAAATCCCACCTTCTACCAGAAGCCTTCTCTATCTCTTTTAATTACAGTGCCTTCCCTCTGTTATTTTTTCCTATTTATCCAGTATATAGTTTATGTGTATCATTTCTTTATTTCATGTAATCTCTCCCATTAGATTATAAATTTCTTGAAGGCAGAGAATGTGTTTGCCTTTTTGTGCATGCCCAGAACATAGCACAGTTCTGGCACATTATGGGCATATAATAAATGTTTAATGATTGATTGATTCATATGGCATTAATACCTGGAATAGAATAGTCAATAGAGGGAACATGAATATTTATGAAATTTCAGATTCATTTAAAGTATATGCCTGTATCATACAAATGTTTTCTTATATAACTCAAATTTTGGATTTAAAAATATCGTTCTCTCATTCTTTCATTTTTTAAGGAATTTACTTCCTTAACTTTTAGGATTTTCATAGCTTGGATTGTGGTAAATAATCTGTCATTTGTTTTCTTTCAATTCATTCTTTAGTACGTGTGTTTTGTTTTGTTTATTTTAATCATTAATCTGATCTGTCAACCCCTTTTCCAAATCTTCAACCTCTTCCCATTATGTTGCCCAATTCCAACTTTCTTGGATTTATTCTTTTTCTTTGTCTCTCCCTCCCTCCCTTTCTGCTGAAGTCAATTATCTTATGATTTCTGCAGGAAATTCCTCCCTTACTCCTGCATGTCATGCATTCTACCTTTTGAAAACATTAAATATGAACATCCCTTTTGAAAATGTATTTTTTTCATTCTGCCCTTAGGTGCCAGAGAAAATAGAATATAGCTAAGGGGTCTTTCCTTTTTCCACCATCCTAAATTTCTCCTTTGCCCCACCCCTTGTCTATACAGATCGTAGACTTGGCACAATATGATACATAATAAGCACTACTTCCCCCCCCCCCCCGCGCCCCACCTTCATGCCTGTTTTGCCTCTGATATAATTTCTTTATGTGTCAATTTGGTGGTGGGTGGATGTGTGTGTGGGGGTGCTTTTTTATAGTGTTGGTTAGAATATGATGTCATTGTGTCTTCCCTAAGTGATTCAAATTACTTTTCTCAGTCTTCTCTGATGGATAACTGATTCAGCATGTCTCAGAAACCTGTTTAAAAATAGACTATATATTTTATACCATAACAAATATATCTTAGATTAATTTACCTCACACAATTCAATATAATTGGACAAACATAAACCTGATTTCTTCATAATGTATAATGCTTGATGAAAATCTTGTTTGATGATTATTTTGCACGTGCCCTCTTATAATCTCAGTTTAAACTCCCTGAGAGTGATGACTCTAGTTTACACCTTTTTGATGTTTTGTTGTTTTTGTTCTTTATATAAACTCTTTAATTGTTTTGAAGATAATTTGAGCATAGTTCTCCTTCCAAACAACAAATGATGAACTAATTTATTATTTGATGTTCCCTCCAGTCCTTCAAATTGTTGATATTCACATAGCCATACACTTCTGGAAAAGAAGAAGAGTATATGATTGGCTCTTGAAAAAGACATCAAGTTAAAGAAAAGGGGGAAAAAATCTTAAGAATTAGGACAAATTGGTTATATAAAAGATGCTCTCGAGGTGATGACAACAACTAAACTAGTCAAAGGAGCTGGCTACAGCCAAACTCAGAGCAGCTTTAAGTATGAAGATGTCTGTGGGATTCTGAACATTGCAGGTCCAAAGAGTAAATGAGAAAAAATGATTAATATATAGGTGAATACATTTTGAAATACATTTTTATTAGCTTAATGTATTCCAGGGAGCATAAACTGGTGATTCAAAGGTGGAAAAGGTATGAGATTTTGTCAGTGAAAATAACAATGATGTCTTGTAGTAAAGGCTAATATGTAATGGAAATAATGAAGCATTCTATTATTCTGTAAGGCTTAGAGTAGAAGGCAATCACTTAGTATAGTCCCCTATTTCTATCAAAGAATGCATATTAAAAGGAATCCACATGACACATTTCTCTTATTTTATTCAGAAGCACAGTCCAAGAATAATCCCATATTCTTATTCCATAATGAACTTTTTCATACAACCCATTTTCCCACTAAATTGATTTTAAAAGTATAACTCATGACATTCTTTCCCCCTTCTCCATTCAAAGGATATCTTAACAACTTTAACTTCATCAAGAGCTGGGTATCCATTCTTATACATACTTCTCTGCCTTTGTTGTTCCTGTTTGGAAGCTAGTAAGACATAGGATTCCTAGCCCTAGCTCAAGTCCTAAAGGACTGACCTTGACCTGAAATACTCTGACAGCTTCACACATACAATATATTCAAAATCTGTGTTCTCTGATGTCCTTATTAAAGAAATGTTCATGGGACCACTCTCTTAGCTAAACTCAAAATAATTTTAATTGACAGGTCTTTAAAATTCATTAAACTTAATGAAGAAAATTTGATTTGTTCTCTTTTTATTGTTCTTCCTCCATGGAGTTTTTAAAAATTTAAAATTTACTTGATGCAAGTTTAAAATTTTTAAGGCAGGCATCCCTCTGATATTAGAGTATTTTTAAATGAAATTGTATTTTTTATTATACAGACATCTTTCCTCCCACTTTTCACCCTAATAAGGGAAAAAAACAAAAAAAAATACAAATTGCAAAATTGTAACAAAACAAATCTCCTCCTCGGCCATATTCAAGTATGTGCATGCCTACACACATATTAATAATAAATGTTAAGTCCAGAAATTCTTATAAAAATGTAAAATCTTAAAAAGGAATGTAAATACATGTGGCAAATTTCTTTACAGAAAGGATATGCATATATGTATACATATATGTATAAGTACATATGTATTATCTTCTAGCAAGAAGCTATGTATAACAAGCCCTGTTAAAAAGTGCAATTCTCTAAATGTGCCTGTAATTTATTATATACTATTACATTTAATGGAATACTATTTTCCAGGATCCTTTAATCACGTCCCTTTGTTGAACCTATTTTATTCATTCCAATATTGTCAACCTTGTAATAGTTCTTGGTGTGGTATTTAGAGATATCCATTCAACATAATGACAGATAGTGAAGAAAGAGAACATGGGGATAAATGGTTATAATACAGAAAGTTAGATGGCAACAAATTTACCTACATCATTGTTAATCATGTCTAAACATTCTTTATTTTGCTTTCTGCCCTTTTTCACAAGTTACTTTAAGTGAAGAAATTCAAAGCCTAGTTTCAAGGCTAGGGTTTTTTTTTTCCTTCTAGCAAGTATGGTGACAATTATCTGACAGGCGGGTCAAGGTAAGGAATGTCCTGATGCTAGATAATGAATGCCAGGCTCTGCTACACTGTGGTTTTGTTTTTTACACCCTCCTAACACCTGTTTAATCAGGTAGTAGCTTGATATAATGTGTGAAGGTCTTAGTTATATTCAACAAGTAGTCTGCTAAAGCATTATTAATCAAGACTCAACACATGAAAATTCCACGTCAGATAGTAGTTAATTACTTAAACAAATTGGCTTAAGGACCAAAAAGCAAAACTTATCAGGGGCCACGGAAATGGGGCATCAATACTAGATTTTCTTAATCCGTTACCAATCAAAATTGTATTGCTCCTGTCAGTTCATCATTCCAATGTCAGATTAGTGTGGTTATCTATAGAGGTAGGAGAAATCAGTCCCTGTATTACATATTAAAATGCTTTCTCACTTCCAATTACAGGGATAACAAATAAGCATTTTGACTTTGGAATGACTCAAGGCCCTAGGTCAAATGAACAAATTTCACTAATGTTACTTACTTTATTGTCCTCATAACTAATATTTAATTCTTACTTAACTTTCGAGATTGCATTATTACTCCTAAATTGTGATTTATACATGACTAGCACTGTAAAAATGTCACTGATTCATAATTTTAGAAGGATCTGCCCAGAGAAATTTCTTCTCATGTGTTTTATGAAAAAAAAGGAAAAGGGAACTCAATCCCTTTCACTCACAACTGGCTATTTAGCCCTATCTTTCTAGAAAAGCATGGGAAAGTTTTGAGCATTTTCTGTAATGACTTGACACCACCTTTTATTTCAAATGGATTCATTTGCTATTAATAATGGTAAGTAGTATTTCAGGACATTTTATAGTAGCCATCATTCCTTTAACTTGTCATTTGGTTTTGTATTATATGGAGGAGAATGAGGAGGTGAAGAAAGCTCAAAGTCATATAACATTATAGAAGGTGATGCTAAATTGGATAGTCTTTCTATTCTGGCAATTAAACAAAGTTTACCTGAACAATTGTCAGAGAAGCCATTATTTCAAATGCTTCATAGGTCCTAATTTGTTGTGGGTTTTTTTTTTATTTTGAACAATTTGAAAAAGGTGAAAACAAGGTGAAAAAGGCTTCCAAAGCCAGATCATCCAGAAAATATCAGGGAGTAACCATGAAGCAGTCTTCTGCTTTTTAATACTTGAATATTATCATGAAGCCTTTCCATTTGTATTAGTCAAATATATTCATGGAACAATATATAGACACCTATGAGCCCAGAAAGTCTGGAGCCTGAATATCATAGAATCACAGGATGGCCAATTTAGACCCTAAAGAGACCTTAGAGGGTACTTGAGTACATGGCCAATGCTCTTTCCCTTAAAAGAAAAAAAATACACAATCTTTTTAGTCTGGAAGGAAATAAATATGATGAAACTAAAAGTATAACTGATGATTTGAAATACAGAAGAAGATTGTTATTTTTAAAATTTCTTTGAAAGGATAAAAATACAATTTATACATATTTCCAGAGGCTATTGAAGAGGAAGGTGAGAAATGAGAATCACTTGAGAGAACTAAGGAGGTTAGAGATGGATAAAAGACTTGGGGAACCTTAATTGTTATTTTTAAGGATTTAAAAGTCTCATGTGCAATAAGAATAACACCTTCATATCACAGATACATACACATACACATGTGTCTGTGCATGTATATGTGTGTATGTGTGGTTTAAAGCTTACAAAATGTTTTCCTCACCATAAACTTAAGACGTAGGCATTGCAGGTATAATCAATAGATATCATTATGAATTGTCAACCTAGCTGCTTGGTTTGAATACAACCATCTCTTTAGTCTAGGGTGATATAGATTTTGCTTGAGTACCCTATGTTTCCTCTCCCCTTCTCTGTCTTGCTTTCTTTAAACTATCATTTTGTTTATAATTATAATGTATTTATTTTCAGAGACAGCAAAGATTTAATCAACCACATCTTTGATAAGTTGAAGTCTAGTTTAAACTCTGCCTATTGGGAAATTTATGACATTTTGGGTTTTTTTGTGGGGCAATGGGGGTTAAGTGACTTGCCCAGGGTCACACAGCTAGTAAATGTCAAGTGTCTGAGGCCAGATTTGAACTCAGGTCCTCCTGAATCCAGGGCCAGTGCTTTATCCACTGCACCACCTAGCTGCCCCCAATTTATTGCATTGTTAATAAAATGATGGCATATCTCTTGAGATTCCAAGTTAGATTCTCTATTTGCAGAAAATACAATATTTTCTCTTCTATAATCCTACATGAATTCCATTTAATTACTAGGACCTCCTATTTCCCTTCTCTGTACTCCACTAATGTAAAAAAAAGAACAAAACAAAATGTGACAAAGTAAAATTTAGACTCCCTGTTTCCAGAACTAAGGCCCAACAAGCAAGCTGCACCCTGAGCTTGGCAGGACAACAATCCTTTGCGATCACCATCTGGATGACCTCACCCTCTTGGCTAGTCACACAATATACTAGGTCAAAGACAAACACTGGACAAAATCAGAACATCCTACAGTGAATCAAACTTATCACATGCTTGCTGCTCCATCATCGTTAGGGCTACAACCCAATGAGCAGTCACTAGTATAAATATTGAGACCTCCCCACACTACCTTGGGTCCCCCCACCAGGAGTGGTGCCCCAGTAGATGGGTCAATAGTTCCACCTTGTTTGCAAGTCTTTTTCCTCACTTAGAAAATAAACTTTCTAAAATTCCTGACACCTGTCTCTGGCCTATTCTCTTCAGGTCCAGCCATACATAGGTTAGAGACAGGTTCTGGAAAAATCTAGTTCACACATGTAATGCACAACTTTCATGGTCAGCAATGATGTAGAAGGAAAGAGAAAAAATCTCGATAAAAATCATAAATTTTCAAAATATAAGAAAACAAATTATATAAGAATCCATGATTTTAAGCTGGCACAAGGAGGAGAAAGTTGGATAGAAAAACTTGTAAAGCTTCTTCATGATTCCTAATTTCATGGCAAAATATACACTGATTTCTTTTCTTCCTTCCTTCCTTCCTTCTTTCCTTCCTTCCTTCCTTCCTTCCTTCCTTCCTTCCTTCCTTCCTTCCTTCCTTCCTTCCTTCCTTCCTTCCTTCCTTCCTTCCTTCCTTCCTTTTTTCTCTCACCCATAAAACAGAAGCTAAATTGGTGAAGTTACATCAGTGCTCATGCTATAGTTACTATAGTGGGATCGTGGTTGTTCCCAACAGTTTCCCACCCCATCTCCCTTTATATTCTCAGACTAATTAAAAAGTTTTCCACAGAGTAGGCAGTGTAGCCCCACTTAGTGCAGTCCAAATAATGACATCCCATCTAGCTAACTAGCAAGATGACTACAAAACTACAAACTTCCTTATTTGATAGCTGAAACTCCTAGAGTAGAGGCAGTATTAGAGAAGAGAAGGGATTGTATTTGTGAGATGTAGCAAAAGACAAAAAAATAGTAAGCCTTGCATTGCAACAGCTTGGATATGGGGGATGAGAGCTAGTAAGGAACCCAAGATGATTCCAAATTTGTGAGCCTGAAAAGATGGTATTGTCCTCTACAGTTATAGGGGAGGTAGAGAAGGGGTGGTGGGTTTAGGGAGAAAGATAGTAGATTCTCTTTTGGACATATTGAGTTTAAGATCTGTACTGGACATCAAGTTTGAGATGTCTGAAAAGCAGTTAGAGTTGCAAGATTGGAAGTCAGTAGAGAGACTGGGCCAACATAGCTAGATTTTTAAATCATTAGCATAATAATTAAATCCCTGAGAGCAGATGAGATAAAAAAGTGAAGTGATATAGAAGGAGAAGAGACAAGGGACTAGGGTAAATCTCTGAGGGAAGGGGTGGTCAGATAGATATAGGAGATCCAGGAGAATGGAATATCCTAAAAAGCTATAAAGAAGAGAGTATAAAGGAGTCAAGAGTGGGCAACAGTGTGAGAGACTGAAAAGAGGTCAAGGGAAATGAGAATTGAGAAAAAAGGCCATTGGATTTGTCAACTAAGATGTTAGAAACTAAACGTGTTTCATTTAGACCCACAAAGCAGTATTAGAGGCAATGAGTTGAAGTTTCAGATAGGCCAGTTTAGAATTGAAATGATTAAAAAATAATCCTACCTGTTAAGTTGTCTAGATGAGAACTGTCTATCTCTGACTGCCCCAGGAGATGACAGTGAGTTTCCCTTCACTGTACATCTTGAAGCCAAGGCTTGATCATTTGTCAGGGGAGGACTCCTAATCAACTGAGTTGGACTACCTGACTTCTGAGTTCTATTTAAATTCTGACATTTCATGATAATCGGAAGAGGTAGGCTGAAGTCATATTGGAAGTGGCCTTGAAAGAAAAAAAAATAAGAGATTAGTACTTTATTTGATAGTCAGTGGGGAACCACTAAATTTTTGATATAGGACTTAGAAAGGAAATGTTTTGAGGAGTGGTTTGGAATTAAGACAACTGGGAAAGCAAGGAGACCAATTAGGCGGCAATTAACAAGGCATAAGCCCACAATGAGGGCCTAAATTACAGCAGCAGGGGAACTGAAAAGAATATAGATTCTCAAGCTATTGCCAATTCCCAATGAATAGCTTTTGAAAACTGGGGAGAATGGTGGGGAGAGAAAGAATCAAGATGTAGGCCTCATTAAAACCTTGCTTATTTTTGCCTGTTTTGCAGGATACATAGAGATGGAAGCAGGCTGTTATTATGATGGGACAAATAAAACTAATTATAAAGTTATCTGCTTCTGTACAAATTTATATTTAGGCTACCTGGTTAACATATATAAGAATTAGACATGATTAGATTGGCCATCCCGAAATTCTAGTAGATGATGTAATTTTGGGAAGTATTTTAAAGAGTATTATGACAATCAGCCTTTTTCTCAAAAATATACATATCAAGAGAATTAAATCAGGAGAGGCATCCAGTGTGTATTGTAGCAAGTGGTCATGGGTCATTATTAGAGTAACCTAGCAGCAAACAATTTGTAACAGATTAAACAAGTAGTCAGTCTGCATCAGTTAGATCTAGAAGCAGATGCATATCTCAACATGGTGATATAAAAACCTAGCAGTGGTATTGCTATCAAAGGGTATGCACAGTTCTTTAGCATAGTTCCAAATTGTTCTCCAGAATAGTTGGATCTTTTCACAACTCCACCAACAGTGGATTGGTGTCCCAGCTTTCCCACATCCTCTCCAACATCCAATATTTTCTGGTTTTTGTTATATTTGCCACTCTGATAGGTGTGAGGTGATACCTCAGAGTTTTTTAAATTTGCATTTCTCTGATCAATAATGACAAAGAGCATTTTTCATATGATTATAGGTAGCTTTGATTTCTTCATCTAAAAACTGCCTTTTCATATCCTTATCAATTGGGGAATGACTTGCATTTTTACAAATTTGACTCATTTCTCTATATAATTGAGAAAGAAGCCTTTACCAGAGATATTTGTTTCAAAAATTCAAAAAATGAACCACATTCTCAATGAAACAGATATCCTACTAACCAAGGGGAATTATTGGAATATAATGTAGTATAATGTTATAAGATATGTAACCAAGCTCTAATAGGATTGGTAAGGGGAAAATGAACCACATTCTCAATGAAACAGATATCCTACTAACCAAGGGGAATTATTGGAATATAATGTAGTATAATGTTATAAGATATGTAACCAAGATTACAAGAGAAGGAGAAAACTGGGAAAGAATTTTTGAAACAAATATCTCTGATAAAGGCCTCATTTCTCAAATATATAAAGAAATCAAATAAATTTATAAGAATACAAGTCATTCCCCAATTGGTAAGTGGTCAAAGGATTTGAACAGGCAGTTTTAAGACAAAGAAAACAAAGCTATCAATAATCATATGAAAAAAATTCTCTAGATCATTATTGATCAGAGAAATTCAAATTAAAACAAATCTGAGGTATCACCTTACACCTATCAGAGTGGCAAATATAACAAAAACTTAAAATACTGGTTGTTGGAGGTGATGTGGGAAAGCTGGGATGCTAATCCACTCTTGGTGGAGTTGTGAAAAGATAAAACCACTCTGGAGAGCAATTTGGAATTATGCCCAAAGGGCTATAGAATTGTGCATACCCTTTGATCCTGCAATACCAATACAATGTTTATATCCCTAAGACATTTCAATAAAGAGAAAAAGACCTATTTGTACAAAAAATATTTATAGCAGCTCTTTTTGTGGTGGCTGAGTTGCAAATCAAAGGAATGCCCATCAACTGGGGGACAAACAAACAAATTGTGGAATATGTTGGTGGTGGAATATTATTGTACAATAAGAAATGACAAGCAGGATGAATTTAGAAAGGCTTAGAAAGACAGTATGAAATGATGTATTGGGAGGTGAACAGAAGTAAAAGAACACTGTACACAGAGACAGCAATATTGTTTGATGAAGTACTGTTAATGTCTTGACTATTCTCAGCAATACAATAATCCAAGACAATCGAAGAGAGTCTAATAAAGACTAATAAAGAACTGATATTGATGGAATAGACTGAAGCATGTAATTTTTCACATTCTTAAATTTTTTAACATTTTTAATGATTTAATTTGCTTGTAAAAAGTGACAAATAAAAAAGGGGGAAAAAGATATGAGCATACATAGTCAGGAAAAGTTGGCTAATAGATAAGAATAAGAATTCCAACAAAAGTGAGATAATGTAGAGCCACCTGAGCACATTTATATTCAACAAAACTCCATTTTATTTGCTTTTTTATAAATGGTATCTTATTTTCCAATGATATATAAAGGCAGTTTTCAACATTAACTTTTTATAATATTTTAAGTTTCAATTTTTTCTCCTCTCTCCCTCTTTTCCTCCCCTCCAAGACAGCAAGCAATCTGATACAGGTTGTACATGTGCAATCATGTGAAACATAGTTCCACATTAGTCATGTTGTTAAAGAAGAATCAGAACAAAAGGAAAAAAAAGAGAAAGATGAAAGAGAAAGAAAAAGAGAAAATGAGAAAGAAAATGAAAAACAGCAAAAACAAAACAACATGTAACAAAATGTGAAAATAGTATGCTTTGATCTGATACATAGGAGACATTTTGTAAATGGTTATTGAATTGAATTGATGTATAATGGCCAAAGGAAAAGCCTTATTCTGAAAAACTGCATCACATCACCAAAAAAATATCTTATAAGAGATTCTACTAATAACAAGCAGGAAAATTACTTTTATCAAAAGGGTCATGAGAATGCAGGAAATAGATTCACCAGAGAATGTGGAAATCAATTTGGATATACCAACCCCTACTCAGATTGTAGCAGATTATACCAATGATTTGTTCGCAGTTTGTGAAATTTGGAGTATGGACTCTGTAAAGAAAAGGGAAATATTTAGAATAAAAGTACATCAGAATAAAACTTCAGACCAATCAGAAAAACCTTTAGGATTTAGCAGAAGGCTACTTTTCATAACTGACAGTGCACTGGACTTGCCTAAAGACAAGAGTTGAATTGACATTTCTACCACTGACCCAAGGATAAATCACTTCTTAGAGCCACTTCCACATCTCGAAAAAGACGGCAAATAGTCCACATACTCCATGCTTCATACAATGTCTCTTAGGTAAGGACTATGAAAACCCTGCATTTTTATCTAAATGTGAACTATTTAATAACAACAACAACAACAATAATTATTATTATAATTATTAGCATTAGCATTTATTTAGTACCTACAATGTGCCATGTAATATGCTAAATATTTTACAACTCATTTCTTTTTAAGTTAAATTAATTTTAATTTTTGTTACCTTTTAAGTTTTAAATTGTTTCCCTCCCTCCCTCTCCATCCCACACTAGAGAAGGCCACCATTTCACATGTATCTATACCTCCATCTATGTAAAACCATACTATCCATACTTTTACTTATCAGGTCTTTCTCTGAACGTAAATAGCATTTTCCTTCAGAGGTCCTTTGTAGTTGATTTGGATATTTATAATATTCAGAATAGTTTAATCATTCATAGTTATTCTTTTTTTTGGGGGGGGGGTTGGGAAATGAGGGTAAAATGACTTGTCCAGGGTTACACAGCTAGTACATGTTAAGTGTCTGAGACCAGACTTGAACTCAGGTCCTCCTGAATCCAGGGCCGATACTTTATCCACTGCGCCACCTAGCTGGCCCCCATAATTATTCTTTGAAACAATATTTCTATTACTATATCCAATGTTCTCTTGGTGCTGCTCATTTCACTCTTCATTATTTCATGCAAGCCTTTGCATGTTTTTTTTCTAAAACTAACCTGCTCATCATTTCTTACAGCATAGTAGTATTCAATCATAATCACATGCCATAATTTGTATAGCCACTTCCCAATTAATACACATGCCCCTATCCAGTTCCATGCCACTACAAAGAAAGTGGCTCTAAATATATATTTTTCTTTTCTTCTTTTTCTTTTCTTTCTTTCTTTCTTTCTTTCTTTTTTTTTTTTTTTTGGTGTGAGGCATTTGGGGTTAAGTGACTTGTTCAGGGTGACATAGCTAGTAAGTGTTAAGTGTCTGAGGCTGGATTTGAACTCAGGTCCTCCTGAATCCAGGGCTGGTGCTCTATCCACTGCATCACCTAGCTGCCTCTCTCTAATTTTTTTTAAAAGGTCTTTTCCTTTTTCCCTAATCATCTTGGGAAACAATCCTAAGAATGGTGTTGCTGCTAATAGCTAGGTCACAGGAAATATGGAGTTTTATAACTCTTTGGTAATAAATCCAGATTGTTTTCCAAGATGGTTAGATCAGTTCACAGTTCCACCAACACTGTATTAGTGTTCCAATATTTCCATATTCCCTCCAATATTTGTCATTTTCCCTTTCTGTCATTTTAGCCAATCTGATAGACATGAGATGATATGTAAGTTGTTTTAATTTGCATTTTTCAAATAAAAAAATATTTAGAACATGTTTTCATATGACTTCAAACACACACACCTATATATATATATATATATATATATATATATATATAAAATTGACTGCATTCTTTGACAATTTATCAATTGGGAAATGACACAATTATTTGAACTATACACAAAGAGCTATAAAACTGTGCATCCCCTTTGATCCAGCAATACCAATACTTGGACTATAAGCCAAAGACATCAGAAGAAAGGGGAAGGGATCTATATGTACACAAATAGACTTCTGCAGGTCTTTTTGTGGTGGTAAAGAATTGGAAAATTAAGAGGATGCCCATGAATTGGGAAATGGTTGAATAAGTCATGGTATTTGATCGTTATGGAATTCTATTGTGCTATAAGAAATGATGAGCAAGATAATTTCATAAAAATTTGTAAAGATTTAAATAAACTGATGCTGAGTGAAGTGAGCACAACCAAGAAAACATGGTACATAGTAGCAATATTGTATAATGATCAATTGTGAAATACTTATCTATTCTGATCAATATAATGATCCAAGACAATTCTGAAGGACTTATGATGAAAAAATGCTATAGACCTTCAGAAAAAAACTGATGGAATCTAAATTCAGATTGTAGAATATTTTTTATTCCTTTTCTTCTCTTTCTTACTTACTTTCTTTTTTCTTTCTATCTTTTACTTTCTTTTTTCTTTCTCGTTCTCTCCTCTCCTCTCTTTCTCTCTCTCTGTTTTCCTTCCTTCCTTCCTTCTTTCCTTCCCAATGTGACTAGCCTGGAAATAGGATTTGCATGATTCCACATGTATAATTGATATCACATTTCTTGCTTTCAGAATGGGTATAAAAGGAGTAGGAGGGAAAGAGAGAATTCAGAACTCATTTTTTTAAATGAACTAAATTTTAAAAATATGGTATTTGACCTTCACAATTATATTAGGTACTATTATTATCCTCATTTTATACTTAAGAAAGTGAGACAAATATAAATTAAATGAATTTTCCAAAGTTATACAGCTAATGTGTCTGTGGTCAGATTTGAATTTAAGTCTTCTTTACCTCATGCTCTGAGTTTCACCATCTGCTTGGCTTTGAACCACTTAATTGCCTTGTAGCTAATATTGTTGTGACATTGGTATCAAATTAAGCAGAAGTCTATCACATTTGGAAGATACTTGACAAGATGCCTTAGAAAATGTAGGCTTTGTAATCATTTTTTTTTAAGTCCATGTGGGCTCATTATTTTTTCTTAGCTACTTTTTTTTTGTTCTATTGCAAAAGATGTTAGTATGAGAGAGCAGTGGTACCATTTGAGAAATGACAAAGCTATTTTAAAAAGAATCAATAAAATAATAGTTCTCTCTATACCTACATACACACATACATATATACATGCAAACATATATAGATATTTATTTGTACCTATACATACATACGCAATGCTATCTTTCATATATATGTATGTGTATGTACACATACACACTATATATGTTTGTGTATATGAAAGATAGGACCTTCCTTTTCCTCTATTTTTTAAAATTCACCTTCTATTTCAGTTTGGTATCTGGTATTAGGTGTTTATCTAAATCAATTTTTTCCCAAACATATTTTCCAGTTTTCACAATAGTTATTGTAAAATAGGAAACCCTTAACCTCATTATCATGTTTTTATGGGTTTAACCAAGATTCAGATACTGTGTTTGATTGTGAAATATCTCATAAGAAAACTGAGCTAGAAAATAGAAAAGGAGGGATAATTTAATAATTATCAGATTAAATGAAAGCCATGATCCAAAAAGAGCCTATAAATCATATTTCAAAAATATGCAGAAAAATTGTTCTGATATCTTAGATCCAGAGGGTAAAATTGAAATGGAAAGAATGCACCAATAATCTCCTGAAAGACATCCCCATAGGAGAACTCCCAGGAATATTCCAAATTCCAGAGCTCCAAGGTCAAGGAGAAAACATGCAAGCAGCCAGAAGGAAACAATTCAAATATCATGGAGTCATAGTCAGGATCACACAATATTTAGAAACTTCTACTTTAAAGGAATAGAGGGCTTAGAATATAATAATCCAGAGGCAAAGGTGCTAAGATTGCAAGCAAGAATAATATACCCACCAAAACTGAGTATAATCCTTAAGAGGAAAAATAGATATTTAATTAAATCAAGAACTTTCAAGAATTCAAGAAAAGACCAGATCTGAATAGAAAATATGATACACAAATGGAAGATTCAAGAGAAACATAAAAAGGTAAAAGTGAAAGAAAAATCATAAGGGATTAATAAGATTACATTTTTTTTATATTCCCGTATAGGAAGATGATACAAGTAACTGCTAAAATTGTTACCATCGGGGCAGCTAAGTGGCACAGTTGATGGAGCACCTGCCCTGGAGTCAGGAGGACCTGAGTTCAAATCCTGCCTCAGACACTTAACACATAGTAGCTGTGTGACCCTAGGCAAAGTCATTTAACCCCAATTGCCTCACGAAAAAAAAATCATCATTAGGGCAGTTAAAAAGGATCTACATAGATGGCAGGCATGGCTATGAGTCTATTTTATTGGAATTCTATTTTTAAATGAAACAATGAGAAACAATGTTGTACTATGAGAAGAGAGAAGGGAGAAGGGAGAGGATGAATGGGGGAAATAATTTCTTATAAAAGAGGCAGGTAAGTAGAGAGGAAAACAAGAGTTTTATAGTAGAGAGGAAAACAAGAGTTGTAGATAACACCTGAAATTCACTCTCATTGGAATTGGTTAAAAGAGGAAAGTATATATACTGACTTAAGTATAGAAATCTATCTTACCTAGCATGAATGTAGGAGGATATGGGAACAAGAGGGAGTATGATAAAAGGGAGACCATATTAAAAGAGGCAATCACCAGAAGCAAAACAGATGTTTGAAGAAGACTATGGTAAGAAAAGAGAGAAGAATAAAGAGAAGAAAATAGGATAGAGGGAAATATACAATTAATAATCATATATGTAAATGTGACTAGGAGTAAACCACTCATAAAACAGAAGCAGATAACAGAACTGATTAGAAAGAATATTCCAACAATATGTTGCTTACAAAAAAAAACAAAAACAAAACCACACACTTGAAACAGACAGGCACAGTTAAAATAAAGGGCAGAATCTATTAATCTTCAGCTGATGGAAAAAATACAGGATTATCAACCTTGATCTGCGACAAAAGAAAAGCAAAATTAGGGCTAATTAAAAGAGGTAAGCAGGAAAGCTACATTTTGCTAAAAGTAGATAATGAAGTACCACCAAATTGAAACATATAGTCACCAAATGATAGAGAATCCAAATTCTTAAAGGCATAAACAAAACCAATGTAGACAAAATTAGCTATAAAGCTACAAAATGATGAGGGTGGGGTGGTGGTTTAAAGCAGGTTTGTCTAATAAAATAATCCTTTCTTAAATATAAAGGAAACTGAATCAAATTTATCAATATAAGCCAATTCCTACTTGATAAATATTTACAGGATATGAATAGGAACTTTTCTGAAGAAGAAATCAAAGCTATCTATACTCATATGAAAAACACTCTAAACCAGTATTGATTAATAAAATGCACATTAAAACAAATCTGATATACCACTTCAAACTTATCAAATTGACTAACATGGTAAAAAATAAAAATGACAAATGAAGGAAAGGATGTTGACAAATAGGGACACGTGCATTGTTAGTGGAGTTGTGAACTGGTACAATCATTCTGGAGAGCAATTGGAAAGTTTTACAGGGTTTTTAAAAATAGTTTTATAGCCCATAGGGCTATAAAACTATTTTTAAAAACCCTGTAAAACTTTTTGACCCAGAAATACTACTACTAAGTCTGTATACTAAATTGTTGTTTGTCCTTCATTCTCAACAAGGACCATGACAGCTGTCATGACTTAAAAAGAATTGGATTTAAGAAAAGAAGGACAGTGCAAAGTCAACAGCCTCACTCTCTCCTCCAGAGCCATCTGGGTCCATTGGCAAGATATACATCAGGATGACTGGAGATGGCCCTGGATGTTTGAGGAATAGGGGTTAAGTGACTTGCCCAGGGTCACAAAGCTAGTAAGTGTCAAGCATCTGAGGCCAGATATCAACTCACATTCTCCTGACTCCAGGGTCAGTGCTCTATTGACTGAGCTGCCCAGCTGCATCTATACTAAATAAATCAAAGATAAAGGAAAAGGGACATAGGTAATATGTGTGTGTGTGTGTAGTGACAAAGAACTGGAAACTGCAGAAATTCCCATCAATTTGGTAATGACTAAACAAGTTCTTGTATGTGATTGTGATGGAATATTATAAGAAATGAGAAAAAGACTCATTTCAGAAAAATCTGGAGAGACTTATATGAACTGATGCAGAATGAAGTGAACAGAACCAGGATATTAGTTATATGGTAGCAATGATACTATAACAATAATCAAGTTTGAAAGATTTATAAACTCTGAACAATATAATAATTCAAGATACTTCTGAAGCACTTATGAGGAAAAATGCTATCTACCTCCATAGAGAGAAATTCCTATGGTCAAGTTACTTCTTCATTTATTTTCTTTTTTTCCCTCATTTTTCCAACCTATTTATTGACTTCCAATTTTATGTTAAAGTTGGGCTCTGCTTCTGGGATAGAAGGGGCACTTTTTCAAGCTTCAGGTTTTATTGCACTGCTGTTTTCAAAGATAATTCTGGGCTCATGTAAGTTTTTAATTCTTTCATGTGTCATGATCTAAGGAGAGGTGTGGTCACTGCTCTCTTGGCCTGTGCTCTGGTCTGTGAGAAATCACAAGTATTCTTTTCTACCTGAAACTGTGACCAGGGTCCCCACTCCCCTGGGGCAATATGTTCCACTGCACTAGTGCTTCTCCTCATCCTGTGTCTATGACCCAAATCCATGCCTGGGCAATGCAACAGTCCTGCACTCAGTGTCATCAATTTTCCCCCTTTAATCACATTCTGACCAGTTGTCTTCCCCTACCATCTGTGTGTTGAGCTCCAGGAATTGCTGCTGCTTCCAGTTGCCCATAAGGCCTGCAATTGACTTGTTGGGGCAAGATCTAATGCTGGTTTGCACCAGGGCTCAGGGTCTTGCTGCTGGCTTTCCCTGGATACCTGCACTGGACTTCAATCTACTCTCACCTAAGTGAAACAGAACTTTCCTTCTGACCTTCTAAGTTGTCTTGGGTTGAAAAATTGTTTCTCCCCATCCTTTTGTCAGTTTTGATGCAAAAAAAAATAATTTTGAGGAGTAATTATAAAGTTGTTTGGAGGAGAATTTGGGAGAGTTCAGATGAATTCCTGCATTACTCTGCCATCTTGGCTTTCTTATATTATTAACCCACCAGTTCATGCCTTACACTGTCTTATACCCCAGAGGGAGAAAACGAATAAACTCAAATTGAAATATAGTTTTTCACTTTATTTTTCTTGCTTTAAAAAAACAACACACAACATGAATAATATGGAAATAAATTTGGCATGGTATTACATGCATAATTGATATATTATGTGCCTTCTTAATGGGTGGAAGAGAGGCTAGAGAGAGGAAGAGAATTTGGAACTCAAAATTTTTTAAAAAATGAATGTTAAAATAAAAAAATAAATAACAAAGAACTTGAGGTCAGTGAATGTATATTTGACTTTCTTAGTATCCTAGTGCTTAGCATAATGACTGGCATATAGTAAGTGCATAATAAATACTTCTTGACTCACGTGTTGAATCCTATCTGGTAGTGAGGTCATCTTCATGAATGTTTCTTTATGTTTTTTCATTGTTTTTCTAGTATTGTTAGACCTTGTTTTTCCACACAAATTCTGGTATATATTTTTTTCTAGTTCTAAACATTAAACCCTTGATAGTTGGTTGGTATGTCATTAATTCTGCTCATTATTTTAGACAGTAACATCATTTTTTATAATGGTAGAGTCCAACTATAAACAAAAATGCCTCTCTAATTACTAGTCTTTTCTATTTCAGTAAAAAAGGCATAGTGTAGTTTTGTTTTTATAATTTCTGACTATATCTTGCTATGTTACAGTGCATTTCAAAGCTATTTTAATGATATTTTTCTTTCTAGCTTTTGCTCTTTTATTTTTTAAATAATATCCAGAAAGGCTGATTATTCCTGGTGCTTTGTTCTGTATGTTTCTACTTTCCTGAAGTACTTTGTTATTAATTTTTAATTAATCATCTTATTGAATCTCTGGGGTTCTCAAAATAAACTATTATTTCATCAACTAGGGATAGTTTTGCCTCCTATTTGCCTGTGCTTATTCCCACCATGTTTTTCTTGTCAATTTTTATAGCTTGAATTTATAACACTATCTCAAATAAAATTGGAAAGAATTAGACCTATGCTTTCCATTTGAGCTCAAGAAATTTTTGAATTTTTCTCACCATTACAAATGTTGATATTATAAATTACAGTAGTTTATAGGTTTGTACTGATACTATTGTTCATATTGAAGAAACATTCATTTACCTGGTGGCATCAACTTTGTCCATCAGTGCAACCTATTGCCAATAGGCTGAAATACAAATGCTACAATTATACATTTTTAAGCTCTTCACAAATTTTTTTCCAACCTGTCTTCACAAATTGATTTTATTTTACTCTCTCATCTATTCCATGTTCCAGAGCAACTGTTCTACTTGGTATTCTCCACATGCAAAATTCCATACCCTACCTATGGACACAGGGAATCAATCCCCCATGGTTGGACTGTACTCTATCCATACTTCTAACTCTGCTTTCATAGTTCAGTTCAAGTGCTTCCTCCTATAAGAGCCCTTTCCTGATTCCTTCAATTGTTAGTAATTGCCCTTGTCTTTCACATTACTTCATATTCACTTCATTATACTTTCTAAATTTGCTTATCTCTGTATGTTTTTTTCCCCTTTATATAATATAAATCACTTCATGGCAAATGCCTTTTTGTTGTTGTTGTTTTTGCTTTTGTATCTTTAGTGCCAACTACAGTGCCTAGCAAGTTCTTAAAAATGGTGATTTAATGGATTCAGGTGGTTAAACATTTTCACTTCCCCTTTCTTATGTTTTTCAATATATTTTATTTATTTCATTAAATATTTCCCAATTACATGTAAACATTTAACATCAATTTTTAAAACATCAAGTTTCAAATTTTCTCCTTTTCTCCTACATTTCCCCCCTCTTTAATTGGGTAAAAATTTTTATTTGGATTATAAATATGAAGTCATGGAAAATATATTTCCCTATTTAACCATATTGCAAAAGAAAATGAAGGCAAAAAGAAAAAGAAAAAAAAGTTTAAAATGTATGCCTCAATACTACCCCCTTGTTGCTGTAAAGCAAATCCCCTTACTATAATACCATATCTTGGTGCCCCAACCTCTACCTGAGGGTTAGTTAGAGAATGATCACTTAGTTGTCTTCTGACAGCAATATGAAAGGATCATTTAGTTAACATTAGAGTAGCCAGTGGACTATAATAGGCCTTGCATTTTGCCATTCTACACGAAGTGTCCTCAGTTCAATTAATGGACTGCCACTGCTTCTAGAAGGAAATCAGTTGTCCACTGCCATTGGTGTCATCTCTCTGCTCTCTGCTGCTATGGGGCAAACACCCATGGAACACAAGTATCTGCCAACTGCTCACTTCCCAGTGCAGTCTTCTACCACTGGGGCCTATATTTCTGCCCCCTGCCAATGTCTCCCTGAGATTCATGTCTGTGCTACTTCCCTGAGATACTGCTGCTATGTCAAGGTTTCTAATGGCTAGTCTCTTAGGGTGAGCTACTAGCCCCTGTACCAGGGCAGGAAATCTTCCCCTCTTAGATCCCGAGCTCCTCTATCCTATGCTGGTATGCTGGTACAGAGTGTTTCCTGAGTGATATTCTCTCTCTCTCTCTCTCTCTCTCTCTCTCTCTCTCTCTCTCTCTCTCTCTCTCTCTCTCTCTCTATATATATATATATATATATATATATATATATATATATATATATATATATATATATATATATATATATATATATATATATATATATATATATATATATATTTAGTCAGGCAATTGGGGTTAAGTGACTTGCCCAGGGTCACAGAGCTAGTAAGTTTTAAGTGTCTGAGGCCAGATTTGAACTCAGGTACTCTTGACTCCAGGGTCAGTGCTCTATCCACTGCACCACCTAGCTGCCCCCTGAGTGATACTATATTGACAGTGCTGGGATGTAATGGGCCCAAGGCAGCAGAACTAACTCTTCCCCATCCTCGTGGCCACTATATATGAAGTCAATTACCATTTGTACTGGGGCTAACAAACAGATCCTAGGTTCTTAGTTTTGTGCTCTTTAGGGGCTCCTCATTGGAAGCTACAGAGAAAAAGAATTATAGTTCACAGTTCATGTGTGAGAGTGGTAACTGTTTAAACTGATATAGCACCCCTGCCTCTGCTCATCTAATTAAACTGTGTAAATGGTGTATTTGCCCATAGCTACAATTTGAGAAATGTCTCTAAACTTCTAGGAAGAATTTAATATTGTCCTTTCCAATGACATATGCTATGGAATCACAAGAAAAGCCTTAGTAAAATTGTTGTTGGTCTCTCAAATTCCAAATGAAAACAAACAAACAAACAAAACAAATAATTTCTTCAGCACAGTTAGACAACCTTAAATTCCAGGGATCTGCCTCAGTCAAATTCTGTCTTTGTTGGGGTTCTTCATGCCAACCCTCAATGTTTGGCTACTTCCAGATACAGTTAGTTATAGGACTAAGGACCGCTGATTGAATTGCATTGTCATTTCAAAAAAGTCACTCAAAATCAAATGATTTATGTAAATATGACTCCCTTAAAGCTGGGAAAGGCCCCTTTTCAGGAGGCCTCCTCAGAAGCAAATGCAGGATGAAGAATATTAGCAACAAAAGAACTTAGCGGTATAGTTCTTCTGAATTTATCATTTTTCAGATGAGGGAAAGTATCTGAAAGAATTCAGTATATTCTGGTTGTTTTGAAGGTTAATTTAATTCTGTAAATATTTCCTAAAGTATAAGGCTGGAAAACCCAAGTAAATGAAGAGTCCAAAGTACAGTTTACCACAATTGTCTGCAAGATACAGTTCTCAAGGAAACAGAGTTTTTGAACATTGTTCTCTTCTTGATTAATGGCCGTAGGTGGTTTGGTCTCTAATCTCCAAAGATTGGGAGTTGGAGGAGCAGGGTATGCATCAAAATAAGCAATCCCCCTTTCTAGAGGCATCAGCTAAAGTGTTACCAGAAGCATGAAGGTCAGTAGGAACT
Source organism: Dromiciops gliroides (assembly GCF_019393635.1). Taxonomy (NCBI): domain Eukaryota; kingdom Metazoa; phylum Chordata; class Mammalia; order Microbiotheria; family Microbiotheriidae; genus Dromiciops; species Dromiciops gliroides. The sequence continues at coordinate 230,970,082 of NC_057865.1, forward strand.
AATCTCCCTCTTCGTTGCCTATCCCCCACTATAATAAAGTCTTTACCTTACAATCCCTCAAGACTATGCAAAGAATTCTGGACTGAGAAAGCTTCAGTATTTGAATAAAATGAAATGGTGCAGCTAGGTGGCACAGAGGATAGAGCACTGGCCCTGAAGTCAGGAGGACCTGAGTTCAAATCTGGCCTCAGACACTTAACACTTACTAGTTCTATGACCCTGGGCAAGTCACTTAACCCCAATTGCCTCACCAAAAAAAAAAAAAAAAAAGAATAAAATGAAATAATTGAAGGTCATTCAGCAGTTAACAAGAGGAGATTGTGTAGTCCACTCAACAAGGAAAGACACTGACAATCTCTTGAATAGATACAGCTGAGTAAAGTTCCCAATAGGATTCACCAGCAAAGCATATGAGACATCTCTCCCACAACAACGTTCTCCTGATTATCGTAGTCTGAGGCAGTTAAGAAGTGATGTCAGGGGCAGCTAGGTGCATAGTGAACAAATCACTGGCCCTGGATTCAGGATGACCTGAGTTCAAATTCGGGCTCAGATACTTGACACTTACTAGCTGTGTGTCCCTGGGCTAGTCACTTAACCCTCTTTGCCTAGCAAAAAAAAAAAAAAAAAGAAAAAGAAAAAAAGAAGTGATGTCAGCAGTCTGAGCCACCCAAATCTTAAAGAACCTATCAATGTTTTTTTTTTTAATGTATGAGGTATTTTATTTTTTCCGTTACATGCAAAGATAGTTCTCAACTTTTGTTTATACATGCTTTGCAATTTCAGATTTTTCTCCCTCCCTCCCCTCCCTCCCCCCTCCCCCAGACAGCAGGCAATCCAATATAGGTTATATCTATATATCTCTATACATATACATATATATATATATATACACACACACACATATATATATACACATAATAACATTAGTCCTATTTCTGCATTAATCCTGTTACAAGAGAAAGAATCAGAGCAGTGATGCAAAACCTCAAAATAGAAAAAAAAAAACCAGCACCCAAAACAAAAGAAATAATATGGTTCAATCAGCATCTATACTCCACAGTTCTTTCTTTCTTTTTTTTCTCTTGTTGTTGGAGATCCTCTTCTATCATGAGTTCCCAGGAACTCTTCTGTACCATTGCATTGGTGAGAAGAATATAGTCCATCACAGTAGGTCAACACTCAATGTTGATGATACTGTGTACAATGTTCTTCTGGTTCTGCTCATCTCACTCATCATCAGCTCACGTAAGACCCTCCAGGTTTCTCTGAACTCTTCCTGCTCATCATTTCTTACAGCACAATAGTATTCCATTGTATTCATATACCACAACTTGTCCAGCCATTCCCCAATTGATGGGCACCCTCTCAACTTCCAATTCCTTGCTACCACGTAAAGAGCAGCTATAAATATTTTTGTACATGTGGGTCCCTTTCCCCCTTCCATGATTTCTTTGGGCAACAGACCTAAAAGTGGGATTGCTGGGTCAAAGGGTATGCACAGCTTTAACGCCCTTTGGGCATAATTCCAAATTGCTCTCCAGAATGGTTGGATCAGCTCACAGCTCCACCAACAATGCATTAGTGTTCCAATTTTCCCACAGCCTCTCCAACATTTATTATCTTCCTTTTTTGTCATTTTAGCCAATCTGATAGGTGTCAGGTGGTACCTCAGAGTTGTTTTAATTTGCATCTCTCTAATCATTAGAGATTTAGAGCATTTTTTCATATGGGAATAGATAGCTTTGGTTTCTTCATCAGAAAACTGCCTGTTCATATCCTTTGACCATTTCTCAATTGGGGAATGACTTGGATTCTTATAAATTTGATTTAATTCCCTATATATTTTAGAGATGAGGCCTTTATCAGAAGCACTGGCCTCAAAAATTGTTTCCCAGCTTTCTGCCTCCCTTCCAATTTTGGATGCATTGCTTCTGTTTGTACAAAAATTTTTTAATTTAATATAATCAAAATCATCCATTTTGCATTTTATAATATACTCTATCTCTTGTTTGGTCAAAAACTGTTTTCCTTTCCAAAGATCTGATAGGTACACTATTCCTTTCTCTCCTAATTTACCTATGGTATCTTGTTTTGTTTTTTAAAATACATTAATTTGCATGGGGGAAAGGATTACGATATAGCTTCTACCCAAGATGAAGTCTTTCTCTATATTTGCAATTTGTTTATCATATGGATCAATAGCTCTTAATGTAATATATAGAATTTGCTTCTAAATCCATTTGGAATTAGAGCCTTTTAATTCCTTCTATAATTCTCTGATTTATATGTATGTGTGTGTATGTATATGTGTGTGTGTGTGTGTGTGTGTGTGTATATATATATATATATAAATTTATTTTAACTTTCTTTTAAAATTGCGAATTCTAAATTGTCTTCCTCCTTCCCACACATTCCTCCACCCACTGAGAAAACAAGTAAAATGATACCAATTATACATATGAAAAAACTGAGAAAATTATACTTCAACTTGTACTCAAGAGGTCATCAGTTCTCCATGGAGGCAGATAGCATTTTTTTTTTTTAATCATGAGTCCTTTGGAATTCTCTTGGATTATTGTGTTGATGAGAGTAACCAAAGTTTTCACAGTTGAGTATCATTACAACATTACTATTACTGTCCACAATGACCTCCCATTTCTTACTTCACTGTATTAGTTCACAGAGGTCTTGCATTTTTTCCCTGAAAGCACTCCAGTCATCATTTTTAGCATCATAGCACTCAATCATAATCATATGCCACTTCTTCAAATACTACCTAAATGATGAACATCCCCTCAATTTCTAATTCTTTGCCACCACAAAAGAGCTGCAATTAATATTTTTTTTTACATATAGGTCTTTTCCCTTTATTTTTGATCTCTTTGGGATACAGATTTAGTAGTGGGCATGCACTTTTATAGCTTTTTGAACAAATTGTTTTCGCAAATAGTTAGACTAGTTCACAACTCTAGAAACAATTTATTAGTATACCTACCTTTCTTGAACCCCTCCAGCATTTGTCATTTATGATAGTTATGAAATAGTAAGTTGTTTTAATTTGCATTTGGCTAATCGATACTGATTAAGAACATATTTTTATATGACTATAGATACATTTTTTCTTGAAAAATGTCTGTTCATATCATTTGGCCATTTATTGCAAAATGGCCCTTATTTTTATGAACTTAACTCTGTTGTTTATATAATTGGGAACTGAGTCCTTTAATAGAGAATCTTGCAGTGAAATTTTTTTATATTTCTTATTTGCCTATGGTACCTTTTAGAAAAATGTAGTTTCCCTGATTATCTCTTAGGAACATCATTTTCTTTTGCTTTGTCTGAGAATATTATTGATACTCCTGACTTTTTTACTATTGTGAAATATTTTGTTAACTAGGGCTAATTTGGGGGGGGCTAAACTATGGATGACTAGACTGGTGACTTTTGACTATTTGGCTGACTTCGTTAATTTAATGTGGGCTGTTTATAAAGTTCCACCACACTGCTCCCAAACTGATAGACTAAAGATTAAGAAGCCTCTTAACCAAATAATCAAAGCAGAGTTTATTTATGAGATACTATTTAAAATTAGGAATACAGGGAAATAAAGTGTACAACCTGACTGCTTTCCTGTGGTCTCTTTCCACTGCATCTCTTTTGCACCTGCTGTGCTTGGAACTTCTTGAATACAATAAGGGCCTTAGCTGCCTCCGGCCTCAGGGCACGTTACACTTTCCCTGGTTTGTATTAAGGCCTGTAACCTTGTCAGACCTGTCTCTCCTTTTCCAAACCGAACTCTCCTCCGTCCTTGTCCGGGCTCCCCTCTAGTCAGCCTCTCTCCTAGTCCGTCCCCCTCCTTTTTCCATTCTGTCCTCTAGTCTGCCCCCCCCTTCTGTCTCACTCCCAGGTCTATATATACCTTTTCTTCTCTCCACTCAAATCTCGGGGCTTCCTTCACCCCCACAGACCAAGCTAGTCCGCCAGCCAGAGCTGCAGCTGGTGGGGGTGGGGTGTGCTCTCGAGCCTCATGCCTCACAGGCTATCTTTCAGATAGCTCCACTCAGGTTGGAGGGAGCTGGGGGCTTTTTTTTTACCCCCAGCTGTCTGACCTGGCGTCTTGTATAGCCCACGGGGCTTTTTCCCTCAGCTGAAGCTGAGGAGGAGAGGGAGAGACCCTGAGGGCCTAAAGGTAGGGTCCCCAAATCAAAATAAATTTCCACACTATTATATATTCTGTTCTAGCTCTGTGTCATTCTGTTTCACATGTGTCTTTTATAAATACCATAGTGTTGGATCCTAGATTCTAATCCATTCTGCTATCCACTTCCATTTTATGGGTGAGCTCATTCCATTCACCTTCCCAGACTAGGGAAGTTCCCTTCTCCTTTGCAGCTACAAATGCTAGTGTTCTTCTGTGTCTTGTAATGGGAAATAATGGGATTTTGTCAATGCCGAAAGGCTCCAGCCAGAGGAGATTGATCTAGATTGATTGAATTAAGTGAGACTGACTGTGATTGACTTTGCTGAATAATCCACTTAAAGTTAATTAAATTGAAACCATACCTGGCCAGCCCTCAATAGGGTATTGTTTTCAGAAGCTAAGGACTTTGAGCTCAACAAGGCGACCACTCTCAAGTCCAGTGAACCAATGGATTTGGATGATGCTGACCAATCAGCTTGAAGGACGGCCTCTTCCCGGGGAAGGAGGCAGGAAGTGGGAAGTGCTGTTTCCTCTCTCAGTTTGGTTCTGATGGTGGCAGAGGACTTGGGAGAAGAAGCAGACTAGGTTGAATCCTTATCTCACCTATAGGAAAGATACGTTTTTTCTTGGTTATTTGACCCAGGTGTTCTCTTTTTCACAAATGCTTAATGCCCAAAACTGGTGCTGATGCTTCTAATTTATAAGTAAACCCTAGCTAGTTTTCCCCCACATTGTGGACAGGAAAAAGGTGACTACATTTTAGATTTTCCTCATCACAACAGTTAGGGTTACTGTGTATTTCCCTCATCTTATTTTTTATATTTATCCTTTTTTCTCTTTTCATCATGTTACTCTTCAAAAGTTTATTTTGTTTCTGACCACTACATCCCTCAATCTGCTGTCCCTTTTATCACCCCCATATGTCTTATCCCCATCCCCTTCCTATTTCTTTATTGATTAAAAGTAGATTTCTATACACCATTGTACACACACACACACATACATACACACAAGGTTTTTTAATGGTCAAGTCTTTTTGTTGTTGATTGCTCATTTTCTCAGCCTACTTCTTGACTTTGAACTTTAATTTTAAAGTTGTATTTTGCTCACCTGGGCTTGAGAAAACACTGTCCCAAGCTTATGGATATTTTGTGTTGCCATTTTCAGAGCTACTTCTGAGGGTCCATAAGTTTTTGGTGCTTCTAAGGTGGTGTGATCCAAGGAAAGGTGTGATCACTGTCCTCCTGGCCTATGCTCCGGCCTTTAACCTAGGAAAGTTCCCTTCTCCTTTGCAGCTACAAATGCTAGTGTTCTTCTGTGTTTTGTAATGGTTACTAGGCCCCTTCTTCTCTGTTGACTGTACAAATGCACATCTCAGCCCTTGAACTAGGAACCAGTACAGAATATGAACAATAGAATTGCCAATCAGGGCCAGCACAAGGTACCCTGTAGTCTCATTCTGATATTTTGTTGGCTCTGCAATTCCCAAGTTTGATTTGAGGGGTTATTTGTTGTTGTTGATTTATTTTGTGGGGGGGAGTGACAATGGGAGAGTTCAGCTGTCTTTCTGTTTGTACTTTACCATCTTGACCCCCTCCCATCATTTCTATAACTATTCATATAAACAGAGACAACTGTACATATTAAGAATAACAACAAGAACGAACTAATAATAAGTCACTTTCACTTAGTTGAATTTCAACCACTGAAGGGAGAAGGGAAGGAAATAAACATTAATCATCTATAAATTAGACCTTTGACTCTTATAAGAAGGATCATTTTGTAACACACAATAAGAAATAATGCTATATTGTTGGTCAATATATTTACAACAACATTGTTTCATACACAACTATAAGGTTTGTAAAGTGTTTTATATTTATTATGATATTTTGTTCTTACAATGACCCTAGTGCAGCCTGTAACTAACATTTCCTATGATATATAAATTTATATGCATCTTGAGGAGAAAAAATATGATGTTGTACAGGAATCAGGTTAAGTAATAACCTGAAGGTAATATTAAATTATAATATTCTTCTCTTTTGACTTGACCATCTATTATGAAAGCACTTTAGGTGAGAGGTACTCAGAGTGAAGCCCATCCTTGTTGTACCTTGTTGAAACTGAAACTATTTTTTTTTTCTTGAAGATCAACTTGCTTCATAAGCTAGTGCTGTAGAGCCGGTGTTCTTTCCATTGCACCACCTAGCTGCCCCTGTGTATTTTAATAATATTTGAATATCCAAGGTGAGTGCAAGAAGAGTCTGATCCTAGATAATGCTTTAAAATAGAACATGAAAAATAAGTTTTGAAATATCCAAGTAAAGTATTTACTAGAGACTATGCTTTTTTAGATTTTAATGGATGAATGAGCAAATGATTTTTTAAAGAAATTATTAAGTGCCAAGACTTGTGCTGAGAAAAGAATATAAAATTATGTAAAGCTATATAGTCCTTGTCCTCAATTTTAGACACTAATAGGTAAGGAATCACATATAGGAAGGGTATCCAGGGAAAGGTGTAGTGATCTAGGAGTTACAGTAATGTTGAGTGGATCATAGAGTAATTGACTTCATTCCAAGTAGGATGGTGTTAATGTTCTCACTGTTCCTAGAGAAAGAGGTGGAAAAGAGGAGGGAAAGATTAATGAGGAGGATCCATGTGGTGATTAGGATTAGAAATGATAAGTCTCAGTGATCAGATGCATAGGGCCCCAGAGTTTGAATCCTGGGTGGGAAGTGAATATTGGAGTGCAAGACTATGGTATAAAAGTTTCTCATATACCTTACCTTTCAGTAATTATTTGTGAACGAGTTTTTTACAAATCACATTTTAAGGGGTGTTGGGTATTACAAGGGTTTTTTTTTGTTGGTTTTTTGGGTTCTCTTGCGGGGCAATGAGGGTTAAGTGACTTGTCCAGGGTCACACAGCTAGTAAGTGTCAAGTATCTGAGGTCAGATTTGAACTCAGGTCCTCCTGAATTCACGGCCAGTGCTTTATCCCCTGTGCCACCTAGCTGCCCCCTACTATTATATATTTTAGAAATATTTTCTTAGGTGGCTCCATATCTCAAAAAGATAGATTTCATTAATAATACTATAAAGAAAGATGAAAAGGTAGGATGAGGAGCAGCTAGGTGGCGCAGTGGATAGAGCACTGGCCCTGGAGTCAGGAGTACCTGAGTTCACATCGGCCTCAGACACTTAACACTTACTAGCTGTGTGACCCTGGGCAAGTCACTTAACCCCAATTGCCTCACTAAAAAAAAAAAAAGGTAGGATGAGGGTCTGATCAAATTAAAGTAAATCCAATGTATTTACAGGGCATGGGCCATTATTTGAAGACAATCAAAGGGCACTTTCTTTACTTCCCTAATTTTCAATGTTTTCTCATCTATGCTTATTTTGGGAGTTTGATTTTTTGGCTTTCTAATAAAAATGGAAAAAGTATTCATTAACACTTTACTTTTCTATTGTGATAATTGTGTTTTGAGGGATATGATGTTTCACCTAAGGCCTGCTTTAGCAGAAACCACAAAATTTTGGGCATTTTTTTATTATTATATTTCACATATTTATTTTTTTAGGATTTGTTCTTTTACCCATTCACTATCTAGTATTTTATTGGTAAGTCTCTATTTTTGTCTATGTCTTTTGTTTAGGACCCCTGAATTATTATTGTTATGTAAAAGATGTGGTTTGTATTTCTGCCTTTTTACATTTGTTTATAAACATATCTAGCCCTAACATATGGTCATTTAAAAATGCATATGATTTAAAAATATATATATATATGCACATATATGTATATATTAACAATACCATTTAGAAGACAGAACAAGTTTTTAGTTCTAGTTTATCTGGTAATTTGTTCAATTATATATTTTCCCTTTTGTTACTATATCTATTGGTCTTGTTGAAAATTGAAGGAGGGACATTAAACTCTCCTACCACTGTTGTGTTATTATGTCTTCTTTTAGTTTATTAAATTTTCTTTGTGAATTTATGTGCAAAGGCATTAGGAACATTCAAGCTTAATTTGTATTAAATTTGATATTTATATTGTTTTTTTGTCCAGTCTTTCTTTTAGCTTAATGTAGTTTCTTTCTTTATCTCTTTTCTTTTCTTTTTTTGTTTTTTGTTTTTAGGGCAATGAGGGTTAAGTGACTTGCCCAGGGTCACACAGCTAGTAAGTGTTAATCTTTATCTCTTTTTATGTTGTTAAGTTTTATTTTTTGCTTGGTCTCATCATTATTTTATTCTTTGATTCATTGTTGTTATACTTATTTGTTCCTTGTTTAGTCTCTGTTTCTTCATAAAACTAAAAATTTTAAGGTACCTATTTTGAGTTTCATCTTTTAAAATGTTTCTATATTAATACTTTGAAGATATTACCCCTTTCCTCATTTTTTTCTGTTATGCCTCACTTTTAGAAGTATCAATTCCATCAGGAAGAAGAAAGATATAATAACAATGGTAGAAATTTTCCTATGTCCCTCATTGTCTGGCCTAATAGTACCCCCTGCCGCCCCATGATTATTTTTTCACTACTTTGACATTAAATCTCCTAAGTCCATGCCCTGCCACTCTTCTGGATTTCAGGTACCACAAACTAGGAGCTTTAATTTTCCTCCTCCTGATGCAGAATATTGTCAATGGAAGCACAAAAGGAACAACAATCTATCAAAGGTAGAGGTCTCTTTAAACCCCAGACCACTGCAAATTATTTCCATTATGAAGTCTCCATCCCCCATTATAGAATATCTCCCTCCACCCCCACTAAGGGGATTTTATTCAGCGAGAATCCTCTTCAACTGCTGAATAGAGATTTCTTCCTTTCTTTTCCTCTGTTTCAATCTCTTTCTTTACCAACAAACCATTCTCCTGTAGGTCCTCTTCTTCTGGAGATACTACAGAAATTAGATGCCCTTCATTGTTTATGATTTACTTGATTAGTGTACCATACATTTCTCTCTGTCTTCTTCCCTCACCCTCTTTTCTACATGTCCTCCAATCCTGCAGTTTGGTTCCACAAAGACACTGATTTACCAGCAAGCAGGATGTTGTAAGGTTTATTTCATGGAGTTTTGGTCCATTTCCTCCAATGCCACTTCTATTTAATTTCTACCTTTCCTCTTGTGAATATTTAGGAAGAAATCTGGGGGCAGAGCCAAGATGGCAGAAGAAAGGCTGTGACTCTCCCAGCTCCTGAAAACCTGTCCACATTCCTCCCAAAATAATGTCCTAAGCCAACTCTTGGAGCAGCATAACCCACATAAGAACAGAATGAGAATCTTTTCCAGCCAAAGATGGCTTAATTAGGTGACTGGGATAACCTGCTGTTTGGGCTGAGAAAGGAGCACAGCTTGGAGTAGGACCAGCCTCGAGCAGGAGCAGCATCATGCAGGCAGTTCCTCCGGAGCCTCAGAATCTTCAGCTGCTGCTTCTGAAGTTCAGCTTGCAGACCAGTGAGGGGGTTCTGTGGTTGGGGGGAATAGCTGTAATATCTGTGGGAAGTGGGGAGGGGTGCCCACCTTCTGAACCAGCCAGCAAACTTGAGGGACAGCCACCTAGTAGGGGTGGGGCACAGGCATGCCAAGCTTCTGACCATAGAGAATCAAATTTCAATCAGATTTCTGTTTCTGGGTCAAAGAGAAAGTGGGCTGTGGTTCCTCACAGGCCAGGCAGGCTGAGATTGTTCCAAATCACCCTCTGGGCCAAGCTGTAGCTCAGGAACAGTATTCCGGGAAGCAGTGCTACACTTTAGGAAGGAGTTAAAAACCAAGAAATAGGTGGTCATGATGAGTAAGAAGAGAAAACAGCGGACCATAAAAAACTTCTCTGGGGGCAAGGTAGACTAGAATATACCCTCAGAAGAAGATAATAACTGAGTTAAAGCTCCTGCATCCAAAGCTTCCAAAAAAAGATAAATTTGTCTTAGACCATGGCAGCTCTAAAAAGGACATTGAAGAAAAAGTAGGAGGGATAGAAAGAAGATTTAGAGCGGCGAAGGAGAGAATGTAAAGGGAAATTAGAGCAGTCCAGGAGAATCATGAGAAAAAAGTCAACAGCTTGAAAATCCAAATGGAAAAGGAGCTACAGAAGCTCTCTGATGAAAATAATTGCCTATGAATTAGGATTGAAGAAATGGAAGCTAGTGACTTTATGAGAAACAAATACACAGTAAAGCAAATCCTATTTTTTTTTTTGTGGGGCAATTGGGGTTAAGTGACTTGCCCGGGGTCACACAGCTAGTAAGTGTTAAGTGTCTGAGGCCGGATTTGAACTCAGGTACTCCTGAATCCAGGGCCGGTGCTCTATCCACTGCGCCATCTAGCTGCCCCTAAAGCAAATCCAAATGAATAAAAAAAAATAGAGGACAATATGAAATATTTCCTTGGAAAGACAGTTGACCTGGAAAATAGATCCAGGAGAGATAATATGAAAATCATTAAACTACCTGACAACCATGACCAAAATAAGAGCCTAGACATCATCTTCCAAGAAATTATCAGGAAAAATTTCTTGATATCCTAGGAGCAGAATGGAAAATAGAAATTGAAAGAATCCATTGATCATTTCCTGAAAGAGATCCCAAAAGGAAAACTCCCAGGAATATTATAGCCAAATTTCAGAGATCCCAGGTCAAGAAGAAAATATTGCAAGGAGGTAGAAAGAAGGAATTCAAATATTAAGGAGCCACAGTCATGATGACACAACATATAGCAGTTTCTAAATTAAAGGACCAGAGGTCATGGAATATGATATTCCAGATGGCAAAGGAACTGGGACTACAACCTAAAATCACCTACCCAACAAAACTGAGTATAATGTTTCAGGGGAAGGAACGGGACTTCAATGAAAAAGGGGAATTTCAGGCATTCATGATGAAAAGACCTGAACTGAATAGAAAATTAGACTTTCAAATACAAGACCCTAGAGAAGCATAAAAAGGTAATCAGGAAAAAGAAATCATAAGGGACATTAAAAGGACAAATTGTTTACATTCTTACATGAGAAGATAATACTTCCAACTCATAAGAATTTTCTCAGTATTAGGAAGGTGAAAGAAATATAGTTAGACAGAGAGCACAAGTATGAAATGAATATGAAGGGGTGGTATCTGTAAAGCATTTATCCTTGTTTCTTGTTAGGCAGGCAGTGTGGGGTGGCTTATGTTTGGGGCTGGATTTGGGCTCCAAGCCTCTTGGGTCCAGCGCTGGTGCTTTGTGCACTGTGTCACCTAGCTGACTTATGATGACATCTTTAAAAATAAAGTTAAGGGCTAAGAGGAATGCACTGGAAGAAATGGAAAGGAGATTTGGAAGGGTATAATGTAGCTCACATCAAAGAAACAAGAAAAAGTTTATGGAGTGGAGGGGAAATTGTGGAAGGAGCTAGGGAGTGATTGAGCCTTACTTTCAACAGAATTGGCTCAAAGAGGGAATAACATAAACACTCAAGTGGATATAGTAATATATTTTGCCCTGATGGAAAGTTGGAAAAGAAGGGGAAATGGGGGGAGGGGGAGAGGTGAAGGAAGGGAGGGCAGATTGGGGGAGGGAAAAGTAAAAAGCAAAACACTTTTGAGGAGGGATAGGGTGAAAGATAGAAAACAGAGTAAATATCAAGGGGAGGGAATAGGATGGAAGGTAATATAGTTAGCAAGAATAACTCTGAAAGAAATAATGAGCAGGATGCTATCACAAGGAATTATGAAAAATGTAAACCATCTACAGAGGAAGAACTGATGGTATATGAACACAGATTGAAATATTTTATTTGTTAGTTCCTCTTTCTAAAGTTATTCTATTTTCTTTCACAACATGACTATTGTTTAGATATTTGGCATAATTATACAAGTATGCCTTAAATTGAATTGCATGATTCCATGGGGCAGGGTGAGGAGGGAGGAAGGAAGAAAATTTAGAACACTAAGTTTTTAAAAAATCAATGTGAAGAAATGATGATCAGGCAGATTTCAGAAAAAGCTGGAAGGACATACATGAAGTGATGCAGAGTGAGATGAGAAGAACCAGGAGAATATTGTACACAATATCGACAACATTGTGTGTTGATCAACTGTGATAGACTTGACTCTTCTCAGCAATACAATGGTCTAAGATAGTTCCAAATGACTCATGATGGAAAATGCTATCCAAATCCAGGAAAAAAAAAGAACTGTGGAATCTAGATGTAGATCAAACCATACGATTTCTACTTTTTTTTGTTTCCCTTTTTTGAGGTTTTCCCCTTTTGCTCTGATTCTTCTTTCACAGCATGACTAATGCAGAAATATGTTTAATGTGATTGTACATATATAACCTATATCAGATTGCTTGCTGTCTTGAGGAAGGGTGAGGGAGGAAAAAAAAATTGAAACCAGAAATCTTATAAAAACAAATGTTGAAAACTATCTGTACATGTAACTAGAATACAATAAAATACTTAAATAACATTTTAAAAGAAATGACTTGGTAATATTTTATATTACCTTGTCTATACTTTGTATTTACTTATCAGACTGCATGCTTTGTCTCTGAGTGAAAAATAAAATAAAATAAAATAAAAATAAATCTCTTAATGGTCTCCTCAATGTTATAATTTTGCCAGTATAGTGTTTTTTCTAACACAATAAATATCTCTTTTATCTGCAATCCCTCCTTCCAAGGGATAATATATATCTCTTTCTTGTTTAATTGTGTATTATCCCCCACCAAAATTTTGTTGTTGTTGCTTATACATTTATCAGTTGCTGGAAATGTTTAAATACTGTTTCTTTTTTGAAATGGAGGGTTTGCAAAGCAAATAAATTTACTTACATTATGTTTTTAATTGGAGTGTTTTCAACTGAACTTGAATCTTTTCATTGAACTTTTTCTTTCATTGATTATTAGGCTTAGGTTTACATATTCATTGCATCATGCATTACCTTACTTTTCAGAACACATTATTCCATTTCCTTCTGCATTGTTTGGTAGGATAAGAGTAGTCTTGTGTTTTGCTAATTTTATTTCCTTTATATTTGTACTTCTTACTCTTAATTGTAGATTGTAAAGAAGACAGGGGCTATTTTTTGCCACTTTTTTACACCTAGTGCTTAGTAATGTGCCTGGCACATAGGTACTTAATAAATTTTAATTAAATGAATGAAAGGTTGCTATATATAATGTGTTATTTCTCACTTGATTTATTAAATTTAGCCATTGGTATCTTAAAGTTTGAAATATTCTCCCCACCCCTGCACCCTGCTTTACACATTGTTACTCTTGTTCAGAAGTTTGGGAAAATTCTCTTGTATTATTTTTTGCATCATTATATTTTTTATTAGTGTACCTTTTTAGGAGACAGATGATCCTTAGGTTATTTCTATGAATCTTGTTTTCAAGCTTCTCTTGTTTTTCTTGTATGGACATTGCATTTTAACATTATTACTTTTTATTTCTCTTCTTCAAAGTCATCATTTCCTTTTGCATATTTTTATTCCAAATTAATTGTCCTCTCTCTCACATGCACAAATTCTTTACCCCCACAACCAATAGAGACATTCACCACTATAGCTTCAAGTATTTTTTACTTAATTGTTATTTTTATTTTTCTGGACACTAATTCTGGTTCCATCATTTTTTCCTCTTCTGAACCATTCAGGGATATTCTGCTGTGGTTAGATTCCTTCTTGGGAATCTGCCAGATCCTCTCCCTCATCACATGTTTATTACTTTTCTTTTGTCATGAAATATTTTTTCTGAGATTCTTGGACTCATTTAGATGCTCATTAGATCATATACTTTTTTATTATTAATATTTTCCCTCTTGATTTTTGTACTTGAGGTCAAGGTTTTTAAATAACTTTTCTTCCTCCTGAAATTTTTGGTAATTTCAGTCTTTTTCATTATCCCCTTCCTATTGCTCACTTTCTGATTTCCCTTTTGATAACTGATCACCTCAAGGCATGACCTCAGGGCAGCTAGGTGGGGCATTGGATAGAGCACTGGCCTTGGAGTCAGGAAGACCTGAGTTCAAATCCAGCCTCAGACACTTGACACTTAGTAGCTGTGTGACCCTGGGCAAGTCACTTAATCCTCATTGCCACACACACAAAAAATATGGACCTCAGATCTATCTCAGCATGCTAGGGAATTCACTTTTCCTTAAACTCAGTTTGTGCCTCAAGTGAATTATTGGGAAGATATGGGGGACAGAGCTAGCTCCAGTTAGATGTTAGTTCTCTTTCCTTCAGGCCTGATACATCCCCCACATATTTTCCAGTTCCCTCAGTTTATAATTATCAGGCATAACACTTGTTCAGTATAGTGCTTTGTCAGAGAATGCTGCTACTTCAAAAATGGCACACTTAAGGCTTCTAACTCTTATTCATAGTGTGGAGGTCGAGAAGTGAGAGGGAGAAAAATGGTAGAATGAGCATAAGATTTGAGGACAGAGACTGTAACAATAAAAAGGGAATGGCCAAGTGGACCCCAAAAGAAAAGTCTGTGTTCTCATTGTGAAGCTATGCCTGTATGTGGTGGCTGATGGGCAAAGTGGTGATGAGTTACCACATTTGGGATAAGAGATTTTTATCACATTACAGTTTCATCTCATTAAAGTTCTCAATATCTTTGACTGCAGAGATATCTGTAATTAATTTACTTCTTGCACTTCATTCTTATATTAAGGAGCTTTGAGAGTTCAAGAGGATTAGAGAAAACATCCATTCCTTCATCCTGTTAGTCACATGACCCAGAATTCCAAAGGGCACCTTCTAATAGGAATATTAATACAATCACTGGAGCCTTCTTAATAAGATTCAAATATCTTCTTATTATTACTTGATTGAGACGTTCTTTTCTGCCTTTTTCCCTCCATTCTTTCTCTATCTCTGTGTCTATCTCTCTGTTTCTCTCTGTCTCTCTGCAGTTTTCCATTTTTGCCCTTTCTAATCATCTTATTTTGGAGGAGAACAAGGAGATAAGTATGAGAAGGGCATTTCTCCCATCCTCACTCACAAGCCCCTACAGCCAGAGTGGTGAATTGCAGAAGAAGAACATGACCAAAGTATGTTATTATGTGTGTGTGTGTGTGTGTATGTGTAAACATGGCCTGAACCTCAATCATATGGTGATGGGATTCTGATTTCAGTAAGCAGCATAATTTCAGAATATGGTCTATTTGGGAGATTTACTGGGAAGTACCAGCTTTGCAAGGTTCCTCATGAGTGAACCCAAGTTTTAAAGTTTGAGAATTTGGGTACAAAAACTTCTAGTAATAGATTTCCACAAACGACATGATTCTTGCCAAAAGAAAAGAACTATCAACATAGTTGTTTTTCAACATACTAAGAGCCAAGCCGATGCATTACTCAGGCAGTAAATGCCTCAGACAATAAAAGCCTAAAAGACAGGGGATTACTTTTTCATCAGCCCCCTAAATATTTTTAACTTTAGGTGAGAGTAGAAACCATAATGTGAATGATAGCATTTTTTAGCAGAATGAGAGACTGTTACCCCATAATGAAATCCAAAGTTAATTTGTACAATTCATGTATTTCTCTCTCTAGCCATGGGCTCATATGGATTCTTTACATTTAAAAAAATTATCTTGCCTACAATAATTCTCATGGAATACCTATATTGTACCTTGAATATTTGTATAAAAACTGGACATGTCCACTACTTGGAGAAACCAATTCAAGCTGTACCATGATTATATTTAAAGATTCCATCCACCTATATTACAACAGGTAAGTGATCAATAGGCCAATATAATGAACCTCTTATAGTCAGGGCCCCAATATCAAACATGATTCATATGACCCCAGAGTCTTGGGGTGATTCTTTGCTATGCAATAACCCAACCGCAATAGCTTCCCTTATAGACACTATAGACATTGTTACTGTATCTTAAATAGGCAATGAAACCTTAAAATGACATAACATTCTATAAGCAATCTTTCCGGGGACTGAGAGTTTAGTATTAATTCAGGAAGGACTATTAATTTTGATGGCTGAAGAAAGGAAAGAGACAAAAGACTAAGATATTCCTTGTGAGAACATAATTTATCTTGTGAAGAATCTTATGAAGTAATATGGAGAGAATTTTTAAGAAAAGCCTTAATGAATTGACAAGCATTTCTTTATTGATTGTTTACTATGTCTCAAGCACTGAGTTAGATTATGGGGGTGAAAATATAATAAATGAAACAATCCCTAATCAGAAGTTCACAAGGGTATAGGCATATCTATATATTGATATATAATATGTATACATGTATTTCAACAAGGCAAATGTAATATCAACAAGACATGTATATAAGTGTGTGTTGAGAGAGAAGGAGAAGAAAAAGGAGGAAGAGGAGGAGGAAGAGGAGAAATGCTGAGGGGATGATCCCACTGCTCTTTTTCATTGTTTAAGGACATTAGTATAATTAATAGTGTCCAAAGGAAGCTAAATAGGATAGTGAATAAGCTCATGACATATGAAGATAAATTGGAGCTAGGCAAATTGGGGATGTTCAACCTTGAGAAAAGAAGGCTTAGAGGGAAGACATTTTAACATTTAATAGTGTTCAACTATTTGAAGAGTTATCATGTGGAAGAAGGATTACACTTGCTCTATTTGGCTCCAGAGGAAAAAATTAGGAGCTACTGGGGGTGGGGCAGAAGATAAGTTGAATAGAGGTTCATTTAGGGTTTATTTCAGGAAAATCAAATTCCAAAACCTATAGCTGTACAAAGTAGAATGGATGTTTTGCTTCATTTGGAAGATGTACATTCCCTAGAGATCTTCAAGTAGGCATAAGAAGACTGCTGGTTCAAAATGAGTCTACTTCATTTTATTTGTGTTAGATTAGATATCTACTGAGGTCCAACTCAAAGATTATGTTTTGTGACATACAATTTAATGCAAAATAAGAAAATTTAAAAATAAAAAATATAAAACCTAATCATGGATTACAGAATATGGGATAAAAGAATATAAAGACAATGAGCCATGTAAAGAATTAATTGTGGGGCGGCTAGGTGGTGCAATGGATAAAGCACCAGCCCTGGATTCAGGAGTACCTGAGTTCAAATCTGGCCTCAGACACTTGATACTTACTAGCTGTGTGACCCTGGGCAAGTCACTTAACCCCCATTGCCCCCGCAAAAAAAAAAAAAAAGAATTAATTGTTATTTGAGGTTTTTATGCCTCCGCATGCACTGGCCTGGGGCTCCGTAAACCACACAGTGCTCCACCCACTGGTTGTAACCATTGCCATGGCGCTGGCACTTCATGTCATCACCACTTGCTGATGCCTACATGGGCCTGGCCTGGCAAAGTTGTAATGATTGGAAGCCTAGTGAGGGCAGTCATGGGACTGTCAGAGCAGCCAGATAATTGGTTGGGGGCTGTGTGGGGTTTCTGGGAATGGGGAGAATTCGCCATTCTAGCTGGAATCTGGAAGGCGACAGGAGCAGGGCTGTGTATTCTCAGCTGATTCCTGGGTGGTGGTATTTTTTCAGGTTGTATAATTTCCCTTTCCCCATTTTATCTTCTTTCCCTTGATCCTACTGATCCTGTTTGTGTTTTTCTTAAGTTCGTTCTTGTTAAAATAAATCCTGTTCTATTTTGAGGGAGGCTGCCAGTCTCCTTCCTTGCTCCAATATTGTGGCGAGCTGCTTAGCTAACACTCCCCAATTAAAAATTGGTTCTCACAGCCAGTAGCTGTTAATGATGCAGTTGAATATACCCTTTATGTTATATGTAGGATAGGCAATAATTAAAACACTGTGGTCTTAATAAACATTTATTAAGTACCTACTATGACTTCAAACACTTCTATAAGGATTATGGTTTATATATAACTTTTTTTTTTCAGCGGGGCAATGGGGGTTAAGTGACTTGCCCAGGGTCACACAGCTAGTAAGTGTCAAGTGTCTGAGGTCGGTTTTGAACTCAGGTACTCCTGAATCCAGGGCCAGTGCTTTATCCACTGTGCCACCTAGCTGCCCCTATATATAACTTTTGCCTCTATGTAACTTCTGTCTTAGGCACTTTGCTAAGAAATATCTCCTTCCAAATTTTTCATTGATAGCAAGAATTGGACTGCCAGCTCACTCCACAGAACAAGATACTCTAAGCCCCCCTAGTGCCAGGTCCCTCCTAGTGTTTTCCCCTCCCCTTTCCACTTTCTAATTTCCTTTTATGTCTTCCCCCAGAATATAAATCCCTTGAGTTCAGGGACTGTCTTTTTTTCTTATTTGTATCATTAGTACTTACTACAGAGCCTAACACATAGCAGGCACTTAAAAATGTTTATATAATTGAATTGCCTTTGAAAGGAGATAGGCTTTTCCTTCTCCTTTATAATCTTACATGGAAAAAAAAAACAAAGTCACTATTTTTATTTTTATTTTTTTGGTGTGAGGCATTTGGAGTTAAGTGACTTGCCCAGGGTCACACAGCTAGTAAGTGTTAAGTGTCTGAGGCTGGATTTGAACTCAGGTCCTCCTGAATCCAGGGCTGGTGCTCTATCCACTGTGCCACCTAGCAAAGTCACTATTAATGTCAGGTGATGAGCATTTATTAAGTGTCTACTATGTGCTAGGCACATAGGTAGATAGGTATGGATAGGTGTCTACACAGGTAGACAGAAAAGGGATAGGCATCACTCTGAGGCTGGTTTTCACTGTCTCATCCTTTTGGCTTATGTATTGATCAGCAGTGCAGGTCACTTCCATTCTCCAAGATTACTCTTGGCCATCACTCTGCTTTATTACAAGTAACCCATGTCAGCTTTCTTCCTTTATAGCTTTTTCTTCCAACCTCATGCTAGTAATGTTCAATGCTCCTCCCTCTTCATATAAGTATGTTTCAGCTCAAAGTCAAAACCAGATCATAGGAGCATGGAAAACAATGGGCAAAACCTCCCAGCTGACATATCCACTCCAGTAAGTCTCCTTAATGACTTCCCTCTATGGGCAAAACTAATAGTGGATTATCATTTCATCATTCATATGGAGTCAAAAAAATATAATTTCATATAACATTGGGCCATTGCATATTGTATTGCTATTAAGTATTGGGTTTCTTTTAAACTACAATGAAAATAGCTGAAGCTTTTAAGACAGTGTACCTTTTAAGCACTTTCTGTTATCACACTCTTCTAAACACTGTTAAAATTATGAAACTGAGATAGTCCATTCCTTTAAGGATTTTATATTTCAATAAAAGTAGACACACATGTATAGGACTGATGACCCTAGAAGTATACTTTGGTTGTGGATATCACAGAGTATCAACTGGAGCACTAGGATGATCCATTGTCATTTCTTTATTCATTGTTTTAAAAAATTCTCCTACTAAAAGGTAGAAATGGTAAGGGAGAATATCTATGCTTTGTGACAGGGCAGAAAAACTTTAGGGTCAAGATAAGGCTACATAGCCCAGAGAGTTCAGATTGTCAGTACCTTAACCTCTCCTGAATATAGTGGAGAAGCATAGTGGAAAATGAAAGGGGTGATCATTATTGCCAAGGCTATAGCAGTAGAAAGATTTTTTTAAGTACTCTAAAATTATATCCAAAATTCCAACTTAATATAACTTTTGAATTAAACCAACATATAACTTGATATTTTATGACCTTAACATGTATATATGGAAGATAATGTTAAATATATTTTAAAATATGAATCAGGAAAACACATTGAGGTCAACAAATTGTAGAATAAGCAGAAATCTGATTCCCGTATACCACAAATATATTCTATAAGGAAAGGATGAGTAGACACTGACATGAAAATTGCCACAAAACATTGTTCTCTCCAACAAAAAAAATGAAATTGTTTTTATTTTAATAGACAGGAAAGGATCTTTCACTGATGCTAGAGTCATTCTTGAATTAGCTGTCTGTATAAAATCAGACAAACAATTTGTGAAAATCAGCATTGGTACAAAGCTTGATGAAAGAAGAAAAATAAGGGGGAAAGGTACGGAGTGAAAACAACTCAATCCTGACCTTCTCAAAAGCAAATTATTGATGATGAAAATAGGATTTGTGAGAAAGGAATGGTATTGAAACTAATTGCAACTATCTCACATAATAATAACAGGTATAAAACAGTCTATAAATCACCTTTGTCAGCCAACACTTGATTTTTGCTGCTTGACATATTTTCTCTTTGACATGAGAGTGCAGGGATTTGGCTATTATATTCTTGGGAATTTTCATTTTAGGATCTCTTTGAGGTGGTGATTTTTTCCATTTCTATTCTATCCTTTCATTCTTATCTGGTCTTCAGTGTTTTTTAAGGGGTTATTTTCATCAGTGAATATTTGTACCTCTTTATTGTTATTTTTAAGGTGTTATTTTCTTCAGTATTCATTTGTACACCATTTAGGAAACTGTTGTATTTTTAAATTTTTCTTTTGTTTTCATTTATTTTCCTTGATTTTCTTCTACCATTCTGATTTCAAAATATGTTTTAGTTACTTTAGAAATTTTTTCTGGGCTTCTAGGCAGTTCACTTTGTTTTCCTTTGAGAGTTTGAGTTTATGTCTTGATCTTCCCTCTCATCATAAATTTTTTTTTGATTAGGGTTTTTTTTTTTGTTATTTCCTCATTTTCTCATTGTATTTTTTGATTTGGAACTTTTTTGCTAATGTTGAGCTCTGTTTTCAATGTGAGGCAAAGGAGGGACTCTAACTCAAGCTCCAGGCTTTCTGCACTGCTGTTTTCAGAGCTAGATCTTAGGGTTTGGGAATATTTGGTGCTTTCAAGGTAATGTGATCTGGGAAGAAGGGTGGCCACTGCCCTTTAGGTCCTTAGCCAAGAAAGATCCCTGGTCTATCAGGATTGCAAGTGATACTACTCCTCATGACCCCTTATCCTGTTTGGACCAGAAATGATGCTGTTCCCTAGGGTCTCTGATGCCTTGGGTTCAGAAGAGTTATTGCCCCCCGGGCTTCCACTCCTTCTTAACTAAAATTGCTCCTCTCCTCAATTGCACTATAACCCAGAAGTGATATAGACAATGGAGTTGCCAAACAGCATCTAGTCTTGAATCCATTGCTAACACAAAGATATCCTGTAATCTTTTCCTGACCAGTTACCAGATCCCACTACTGTTGTTGGCTTGAGAGTTCCTAAAGTGGCTGCTGATTCTGTCACCTAGGGTCATCTAGTCTCACCACTGGTGTTTCATCCATGTCAGCTCTGGTCTAGTCTACTCCCCAGTGTCAAAGATCACTCTTTCTGACACCCTCTTTTGTCTCTGGATGGAATAATGTTTCAGTATGATCAATTTCTGGCTCTGCTACTCAATAATTCAATTAGATGTGTCATTTTAAAGTTGTTTTGGGGGAAATGTTGGGAGAGCTCAGCTGAGTGTTTTCTCTACTCTGCCATACTGGCTCTGCCCCCAGAAGCCCCATCTGATTTACTTTTTTTTGGGGGGGGCAATTAGGGTTAAGTGACTTGCCCAGGGTCACACAGTTAGTAAGTGTTAAATGTCTGAGACCAAACTGGAACTCAGGTCCTCCTGAACCCAGGGCCGGTGCTTTCTCCACTGTACCTCCTAGCTGCCCCATGATTTACTTTTTATAACAAAGAGATATGACCTCCAAAGTCAAAACTAACTTGGAATATAAAGTCATTAAAATTATGGAGAAGTAAGAAAAAGGATGAACAGTACTAGTTAAAAGATAGAAACAGTGAAGACTAAACCCATTTTTAGGAATGTTTGCTGTGAGAGATAACCAGCAAAGTAATTAAATAGGGTTTTTAAGAATGAAGATAATGGAAAGAAGACACTAAAACAATGAAAATTAACTAAAATCCTTTTTATACTAAATTGTTTTCAATGTCAAAGGCAATTGAGGATTGATAACTTCACTCAAAATCATTGAACCAGAGTGGCCTATGGAGGAAGGAGATAAAAATGAAAATTAAAAAAAAAAACAGGTGCTAAAACCAACTGAATTAGACTAATTGTCAGTCTGGAGATGACCCAATTGGTATGGCATTAGGAGGGTCAATTCTAAAGGGATCTTGAATAATTCACTCAATAGATTGTATTTAGCATCTACAATGTGCCTGAAACTTCTATATGTTAGAGATACAAAAACAAAAGGTGAAACAATCACTTTTTTCTTTTTTAAAAATATTTTTCAGTTACATGTAAAAAATTAACATTAAAAAAATTGACTTTCAAATTTTCAACCCTTTCCTTCCCCTGTCCCCTCATTAAGAAGGCAAGTGATTTGATATGTTGTATGTATGCAGTCATGTAAAACATATTTCTATATTATCCATGTTATGAAAGAAAACAGAGGCCAAAGAAAGTTTTAAATGTATGCTGTGGGGGGAAGCAGCCCAAAATGGTGGAGAAAAGACAGTGATTTCTCTGAGAACACCCCAACATCCTTCCAAATACCTTCAAATAATGCCATAAGACAATTCCTGGAGTAGCAGAACCTACAAAAGGATTGGGTAAGATCATTTTCCAATCAAAGTTGGCTTAGAGGGTTGGAAGGAAAGATCTGTATTACTGGGGTGAGAGTGGAGCACAGCCATGTTGTGCAGATCTAGCTCTGGGCAGGCCATGCCACAGAGGAGGCTTGGTGTTGGTTGTGACAGCAGCTGTTTCTGGAACTCAACCCATAAATGGTGGTGGTGGGGGGGGTTGACTGGTTGGCCAGAGGGAGATTACATGGGTCTCTGCTGGCACTGAGGTGGGACTCTGTTGTTTGGCCCAGGCTCAGATACAGGTCACAATCTTGGATGTCACCCCATGTGGGGGAAGGGCACAGGCACACTAGAGTCTGCACCTACAGTGAAACTGAATTCTCTCCTGTCTTTCTTTCTCACCCCCTTTAGGGCAATGAGAGGTAAGTGACTTGCCCAGGGTCACACAGCCAGTAACTGTCAAGTTTCTGAGGCTGGATTTGAACTCAAGTCCTCCTGAATCCAGGGCTGGTACTTTATCCACTGTGCCACCTAGCTGTCCCCAACTGAATTCTCTTCTGGGTCATAGGGTAAACAGGCCTATGAGTGCTTACAGAACAGAACAAAGGACAGGGGAGTGATTAATATGCCTCTCCTGAAATTGTACCAACTTGGACCCCCTGAAGCTTGTGACTGGGCATCCTTGACGCAGTGCCCTACTCTGAGAAGGAGTTAAAAGTCAAGAAATAGGCTGGCAAAATGAGCTTACAAAAAATCTGACCCTAGAAAGTTTATTTGTTGAAAAGGAAGATCAAAATATACCCTCAGAAGAAGACAAAAAAGTCAAAGCTCCTACATCCAAAGCTTCCAAGGAAAATATGAATTGATCTCAGGCCATAGAAGCACTCAAAAAAGACTTTTAAAATAAGGTAAGAGAGGTAGAGGAAATATGGAAAGAGAAATAAGAGTAATGCAGGAAAGTCTTGAAAAAAAGTCAACTGCTTGAAAAGCCAAATGGAAAAGGAGATACAAAAGTTCTCTGAAGAAAACAATTGCTTAAAAGTTAGGATTGAGCCAATGGAAGCTAATGACTATGACAAATCAAGACACAATAAAGCAAATCCAAATGAATGAACACATTGAAAGCAATGTGAAATATCTCCCTGGAAAAATAGTTGACCTGGAAAATAAATATAGAAGAGATACTTTGAAAATTATTGGACTACCTAAAAATCATGATCAAAAAAAGCTGAGACCACCATCTTCCAAGAAATTTTCAGGGATAATTGCCCTGATACTCTTGAAGCAGAAGGTAAAATAGAAGTTGAAAGAATCCACCAATCACCTCCTGAAAGAGATCCCAAAATGAAAACTTCCAGGAATGTTATAGCCAAATTCCTGTGCTCCCAGGTCAAGGAGAAAAAATTGCAAGCAGCAAGAAAGAAATAATTCAAGTATGATGGAGCCACGGGATAACAAAAGATTTAGCAGCTTCTACATTAAAAGACTACAGGGAGGGGGCGGCTAGGTGGCGCAGTAGATAAAGCACCGGCCCTGGATTCAGGAGTACCTGAGTTCAAATCCGGCCTCAGACACTTGACACTTACTAGCTGTGTGACCCTGGGCAAGTCACTTAACCCCAATTGCCCTGCCAAAAAAAAAAAAAAGACTATAGGGATGATGATGCTGACTGAGAGGAGCAGAACCAGGAGAACATTGTACACAGTAATAGCAACATTGTGTGATGAACAATGGGGATAGACTTGGCTCTTCGAAGCAGTGCAATAATCCAAAACAGTTTCACAGAATTTATGATAGAAAATATTCTCAACATCCAGAAAAAAGAATTGTGAATTATGAATGCAGATTGAATCATATTATTTCTACTTTTGGACTAGGTTTTTTTTTCCTTCTTGAGGTTTTTCCTTTGTGCTCTGATTCTTCTTTCACGATATGACTAATGTAGAAATATATTTGATGTGACTGTACATATACAACCTATATCAGAATGCTTTACATCTTGGGGAGGAGGGAGGGAAGGGAGGGGGGAGAAAAGAAAAATTTGGAACTAAAAATCCAGTGTAAACAAATGTTGAAAACTATCCTTATATGTAATGTGTAACTGGAAAATAATAAAATAAAATAAAATAAAGACTATAGGGCTTGGAATATGATATTCTGGGGAGCAAAGGAACTAGGATTACAACAAAGAATCACCTACCCAGGAAAACTGATAATAATCTTTCAGGGGAAAAAATGGGAATTCAATGAAAGAGAGGACTTTAAGGCATTCTTCATGAAAAAACCCGAGCTGAATATAAAATTTGACTTTCAAATACATGATTCTAGGGGCAGCTAGGTGGTGCAGTGGATAAAGCACTGGCCTTGGATTCAGGAGGACCTGATTTCAAATCCAACCTCAGATACTTGACACTTACTAGCTGTGTGACCCTGGGCATGTCACTTAACCCTCATTGCCCTGAAAAACAAAAACAAATAAACAAACAAATACACGATTCTAGAGAAACCTAAGAAGGTAAACAGGAAAAAGAAATAATAAGGTATATTAAAAGGTTAAAATATTTACATTCATACATGATAAGATGATACTTGTAACTCATAAGAATTTTCTCATTATTAGGGTAGTTGAATGGAGCTTATTTAGATTGAACAGGCATGAGGTGAATTTGAAATGATTATATATTTAAAAAAATAAAATTAAGGGGTAAGAGTAATGCACTCAGAAAAAGGGAAAGGGAGTGTTGGAATGGGATAAAGTAGGTCCCATAAAAGAATCAAGAAAAAGCTTATGGAATGGAGGGGGAAATGGGGGAGGTGCAGGGGAGTGAGTGAGCCTTCCAATAATCAGAATTGACTCAAATAGGGGCGGCTAGGTGGCACAGTGGATAAAGCACCGGCCCTGGATTCAGGAGTACCTGAGTTCAAATCCGGCCTCAGACACTTGACACTTACTAGCTGTGTGACCCTGGGAAAGTCACTTAACCCCCATTGCCCCGTGGGGGGAAAAAAAAAAGAATTGACTCAGTGTGTAACATACACACTCAGTTGGGTATAGTAATCTGTCTTACCCTGCAGGAAATTAGGAGGGAAAAGGGATAAAGGGGGAGGGGTGAAAGAAGGAAGGGCAGATTGGGGAAGCAGGCAGTCAGAAGCAAAACACTTTTATGTGGGGATAGGTGAAAGAAGATGAAAAATATAGTAAATATCAAGAGGGGAAAATAAGATGGAGGGAAATATAGTTAGCAATAGTAGCTATGAAAAAAAAATTGAAGCAAGTTTGTCTGATAGGCCTCAGTTCTAAATCACATAGAGAACTGAGTTAAATTTGTTAAAATGGGAGCCATTACCCAATTGATAGATGATCAAAAGACCTGAAGTTTTCAGATGAAATAATCAAGGCCACCTCTTGCCATATAAAAAAAAAATGCTCTAACTCACTATTGATTTGAGGGATTCAGGTCAAAACTATTCTCCCTACTGCTTCATACCTACTGTATTGGATAGTGGGACAGCAGAGGAAAATAACACATGTTATAGGGATTATGGTGAAATGAGATATTAATACACTCTTGGTTAACTTATTCAAATATTATGTGGAGCAATTTGGAGCTATGGCTGAAGGGCTAAAAAACCATTCATACTCTTCACCAAAGTAATACCACTGCTAGGTCGATATCCTAAAAAATATTTTTTAAAAAGTTTGAATTTAAAATTGAGGTGATGCCCATCAATTGGGGAATGGCTGAACAAATTGTGGAATGAGATTATGATGGAGCACTATTATGCTATAAGAAATGATGAGCAGAATGCTATCAGAAAAACCTGGAAAGACATGCACAAGCTGATGCAATGTGAATTGTACTGTATACAAAAACAAACAAACAGCAAAATTGTAAGATTACCTGTTGTAAATGACTTAGTGATTTTCAGCAATGCAATGATCCAAGACAACTCTGAAGGACTTATGAAAAATGCAATCTATCTCCAGAGAAAGGACTGATAGTATCTGATTACAGATTGAAGCATATT
Source organism: Dromiciops gliroides (assembly GCF_019393635.1). Lineage (NCBI taxonomy): Eukaryota > Metazoa > Chordata > Mammalia > Microbiotheria > Microbiotheriidae > Dromiciops > Dromiciops gliroides. Next base: position 230,996,762 of record NC_057865.1, read on the forward strand.
TTTTGTTTGTTTGTTCCTTTTTCTAAAGTTTTTTTTGGTTTGTTTTCTTTTACAACCTGAATAACGAGGAAATGTTTTGCATGATTACACATGTATAACTTAAAAAAGACAAGACAATCAATAAAACAATAAATCAATACCTGATTTGTAAAAAAAATAAAAGTATGCTGTGATCTGTATTCATACTCCATCAGTTCTTTCTTTGAAAGTCAATAGAATTTTTCATCATGAATCCTTTAGAATTTTCTTACATCACCATATTGTGTAGAATAATTAAATCATTTACTATTGATCATCATACAATATTACTGTTACTGTGTACAATTTTCTGTTTCTGCTCACTTCACTTTGCATTGGTTCATGTAAATCTTTTCAGATTTTTCTGAAAGCATTCTGCTTGCCTTTTTGTATCACAATCATATACCACGAGTTGCTCAACCATTCACCAATTGATGGGCATCTCTTCAATTTCCAATTCTTTGCCACAATGAAAAGAACAGTCAAAAATATTTTTAGACATATAGGACCTTTTATTTTTCCTTTTAAGAAAACAACATGTATTTGGGACACGTAACTAGCAGTTCTATTTCTGTGTCAAAGGGTATGCATAGCTTTATTCCAAATTGCTCTCTAGATTTGTTAGATCAGTTCATAACTTTGCCAACAGTGCATTAGTGTATTGATTTTGCCATATGCTCTCCACCATTTATAATTTTTCCTTTTCTGTTATATTAGTCAATTTTATAGGTGTGAGATGATACCTCAAAGTTATTTTAATTTGCATTTCTCTAATTAATAGTAATTTACTACATTTTCATATTACTTTAGATAATGTTGACTTTTTCCATTTGAAAATTTCTTGTTCATATCTTTTGACTACTTATTAATTGGGGACTGATTTGTATTCTTAAAAATTTGACTCAAATCTCTATATATTTGAGAAATATAGCATTTGTTAGAGAAACTTGCCATAAAAATGTTTCCCCTGTTTTCTAATTTTCTTTTAATCTTGACTTTATTGGATTTTGTTTGTACAAAACCTAAAAAATGTAATAAAAATTATCCATTTTATATCCCATAATGCTACCTCTTTTCTGTTCATAAATTATTTCCTTATCTATAGATCTGACAGGTAAACTATTTCATGATTCCTTAATTTGTTTATGGTGTTATCTTTTATGCCTAAATCATGTGCCTATTTTTACCTTAACTTAGTATATACCATAAGATTTGCTTACATACCTATTTTCTGCCAAAATCTTTTCCATGTTTCCCAGTTTTTGTCAAATATGGAGTTCTTGTTCCCAAATCTCAGATCTTTAAACCAAATAAATAACAAAACAAATGAGCAAATAAATACCTTGGATCTTTGTATTTATCAAATACTAGACTGTTATGGTAATTTACTGTGTATTGTATGTCTACTCTATTATAGTAATCCACCACTATTTCTTAGCTTGTGACCAAATTATTTTGATGATTACAACTTTGGAATACAGATTGAGATAATAAGGCTAGGCCACATGACTTCATTCCCTCCCCTCATTAATTCCTTTGATATTCTTGACAGTTTGTTCTTCTAGATATCATCTTTTTCTCTCATTGTTATAGCTAGAATTTCTAGTACAATATGGAATAATAATGGTGATAATGGATATACTTGCTCCACCCCTGATCTTATTGGGAGGGCTTCTAGTTGGTCTCCATTAGAGATTCTGCTTGTTTATAGTTTTAGACAGGTACTACTTATTATTTTAAGGAAAACTTCATTTATTCCCATGTTTTCTAGTGTCTTAAATAGGAATAAGAGTAATGTTTTGGCCAAAACTTTTTTCTGTATCTATTAAGATCATCCTATTATTTTTATTGGGTTTTTTGGGGGGAGGGGGGAGGTGAGGCAATGAGGTTCAAGTGACTTCCCTAGCTCGACACAGCTAGTAAGTGTCAAGTACCTGAGGCCTGATTTGAACTCAGGTCCTCCTGAATCCAGGGCCGGTGCTGTATCTACTGTACCACTTAGCTGCCCCCTATTGATTTTCAATTGATATAGTCAATTATGCTAGTAAGTTTTCCTAATATAGAGCCAGTCCTGAATTCCTGGTATAAATTCCACCTGGTCATAGTGTATGATCTTTGTAATATATTGCTGTAATTTACTTGCTAGTATTTTATTTAATTTTTTTCATAAATATTCATGAAGGAAATTGGTCAATAATTTTCTTTCTCTGCTCTTGCTTTTTCTGGTTTAGGTATACCATCATATTTGTGTCATAAGAGGAATTAGGTAGAACTTCTTATTCTCCAATTTTCCCAAATAGCTTATATAGTTTTTGAATTAATTGTTCTTTAAATGTTTGGTAGAATTCACATGTGATTTCATCTGGTTCTGTTTTTGTTTGTTTGTTTGATTGATTTTTGTTTTGTTTCCCATTCCATAGGGAGCTCATTGATGGCTTATTCAATTTCTTTTTCTGAGGTCAGCACTCCTCTGTCATATGCTCTGGTTTTTGAGTGATCATAAGAATGCTTTTCTTTACTGGAACTGTGACCAGGGACACCATTACTGCTCATGTTCTTCATCATTCTGGGACTGTGATTTTGGACCATGATGTGCAATGCAACAGAATCTTGCTCCCAGTGCCAGCAAAGGGTCCCTTTTACTCTCCTTCTGAATAATTTTTATACCTCCTTATCATCTGTGGGCTGAGAGCTCTGGAAACTGCTGCAATTGCTGATTCATTTGCCCCCAACACCTGTTCCTGGCTTACAGGTTATTTTGCACTGACAAGGTCTTGGCTGTACTGAGTTTCATTCTCACCCTGGCGAGGCAGACATTTCCTGCCAAACTTCTAAGGGGTCTTGGGCTAGAAACTCATTTTACTCTACCCTTCTGTTTGGTTCTGCTACTTTTGAATTCATTTTGAGGAATTATTTTAACTTTGGAGAGGAATTTTGGAGAGCTCAGGCAAATCTCAATCTCAACCATTTCTCCACTATCTTGGCTCTACTCAAACAACCTCTATTTGGCGGGGGGGGGGGGGGGGGGGGGGGGGAGTGGGGAGTAATGAGGGTTAAGTGACTTGCCCAGAGTCACACAGCTAGTAAATGTCACGTGATTGTGGTTGGATTTCTGGATTTGAACTCAGGTTCTCCCAAATCCAGGGTTGGTGCTTTATCCACTATGCCACCTAGCTGCCTCCAACCTCTACTTTCAAAAGGATTACATTCAAGGGTTATATAAATAATAACATAGATAGATAGAAAAAATATAGAGAGAAATAGCTAGATAGATGATATACATATACATAGAGTGAATAATAATATATATAAAATAGTTAAATACAAGGGCGTATTAAATACAAGCTCTGAGGAGTCATTGCCTTTCCTCCACCATCTTGGCTCCATCCAGGAAGTCCCCCTTCAGGTCTTTGAATCCTTCCTTAATTTCCTCCCCTTTCTGATTTTTTAATCTTCCCCACCATTTTTGGGGAGAGGGTAGTCTTTCTTTTGCCTCCAGTATGTTTGTCTGCATACATTCTATTATGTCACCCCTCCTTGATTGAAAGTATTTTTTTCCCTTTGCATGCCCAGAACCTAACACAGTGCATTATAGAAAATGGCTGCTTCAGAAATGGTTGTTGAATAGAATTGAATTGCAAAATTTGTTGAGTGAAATATGGCCTAATTTGTCCTTCATTTCATTTCCAGGCAAAGTTCATTATCCATTTCTATTACTTCTCCAAGACTTGCACATGCGCGCGCGCACACACACACATTTACACAAACAACTTGCCAACCCTATGAGAATTGACTTAGATTTATTTCTAAACTAACCCAAGGCTAGAAGGAGAAATAACTCAGACTCAGAGAGTGTAATTTCTATTAAAAACCTGAATCTTGCCCCACCCAAACCAATTATTCCTTATTCTCCATGGCAAAAGACAAAAGAGCTGGAGAGGGCAAGGACTGCACTATGTGGGCTTTCATAGGCTCCTCTATTTCGTGGCACTTTATCCTTTTGACAAATGAGCCCTTAACCCCTCTCCCTGGTAATGTGTGCATGTTGTTACATGGCAATTCAATGTAATCCATATACCTGAGAAACATCCTATGTGAGGAGAGCTGTCAAGAACACATTAGATCAACCAAATCAAATGCCTTCTGAAAATCAATTTTTTAAAAATGAACACATTGGGAATTTAAATTTTCTACATCTATCAGTCTGTTGTGTGACTGTAAATCTCTGGTCTCCTACGGGAAATTGCCTGTAAAGGCTTGATTCTTCTCATGTTTTCACTGATGATACTCCAAAGGGAATGTATCACCTCAGTATTGATGTTACATGTTTTCTCTTTCATTCCCAGGCAATTTTAATGTATAATTCCTCTTGTCTCATGGTCAGCCTTTTCTCCTCTTATTTCAGTGTCAATGGAATTAAATTTGTTTTTCTGTAGTGTGGGCATTATGACTGGCATAAAGTAGAAACTTTGCCAACAGAGGTAGTCCACATCATAGGACCAAATAGCATATAGTGTTAGACAAAATCAGCATCTGGCTACTTCTTGTTTCCCAGACTTGCTGGCATGGATTCCTGACTCTCTTTTTCTAAGACCACCTGCCTAGGTCCCTGACCCTTTGTTCACCATCTGCCAATGTGAGTTCATCATCCCTGATATCATAAGTCTCCAAACTCACACATGCTGGTATCTTTCTAGAAAGGCAGTGTGCTATACTAGAAAGAATGGAACTTGGCAGCAAAGGAGCTAGGTTTTGAAGTTTGGCTCTGCCCTTTATTACCTTGTGACCTTAAGTCATGTAAGCTCTCTCAGTTTTGCTTTCTTCATTGTAAAATGAAGGGGGTGTACTAATGATCTTCTAAAGGGCATTCCAACTCTAAATTATATGATTCTATACTCCTCCCTGCCTTAAACACTGTAAATATGATATGGAGTCCACATTGTTTACTAGTAATCTTTCTGTCTATCTGAACTACTCTTCCTTACCATAACACAGCCCACTAAGACCCAAAGGGTGTTGAATCATTTGTTTATCTTCCTTCATTCACTAAGAGTAGTCATTTTCCTCTTAATTTTTTTACCTAAAACAATTCCCCTCTGTAATAAAGCCCCTGTTTCTCAAGAAATCTCTCCTCTTTAGGCTTCTCCCTTGAACAAATTTCTGAGCTTCAGTTCATCTGTTTCTGTTAAGCTTCAATCAACTTTATGAAGTGGCATAGGTGTTATAAGCATATAGGAAGAGAGAGAAGAGGGGGGGAGAGAGAGGAGAGACAGAGACAGAAAGAGAAAGACACAGAGGAGTTTATTATAAGGTAAAGAAAAATATGTATTTTTTTTTTTACTAATGGACTTGTTCATTGCATACTTGATCAGATAAAGTCTCCCCAGTCCCCTGATGAAATTATAGACTATAATGTGAGAGTACCAGAGATAACTGAGATAATAAAATCTTAGCAACAATTCTATGGATTCCCTTTGGCAGTATGCTGAAGTCCATGAACCCGTTCTCAGAATAATATTTATAAATATATAAACAAAATATATAGAGTGCATTTTTTGAGAGTTAGTCCAAGTTTATTGGGAGGGGGTTAAATGTTTTGCACTTCTGTCCTTATGGCACAACCTAATTACTTCTAATTGTACCAATGGCTTACTACAAATTTGAGCATACTGGTGAGGGCTTACCTCCTGGAGGTAGCTCTAATGCCAGCACTCTCTTAAATTCTAGTTTTATGTTGGGATAAAATAAGGCACTGGGGCAGCTAGGTAGCACAGTGGATAGAGCACCGGCCCTGGATTCAGGAGGACCTGAGTTCAAATCCAGCCTCAGACACTTATCACTTACTAGCTGTGTGACCCTAGGCAAGTCACTTAACCCCAATTGCCTCACCAAAAGAAAACAAAAAACAAAAAAACAAAATAAGGCACTTATGAATTATTAAACAGTTAAGAAAAAGAGGTTTATTCCACCCTGACATAGCTGATATAAAATAAGGATACGGTAGCAATTGACTTCTCTGGATGCCCTATCAAATTGTCACCATATAGAAAAATATATGGTTAGTCCTATTGTCTGGCATAGTGCTTTGTACACTTTAATAATTTTGTACTGAATAAAATAAATAAAGATGTTAGTGAACCTCAGAGTCCAGGATCCAATTTAAGTCAATTCAATTGAATGAGTAACTATTAAGCATTTATATGATTATGAAGCATTTAGAAGACATTGTACCGGGTAATGAGAATACTATGACAAAAATGAAAATCATTCCAGTCATCAAGGAGTTTATATTCTGTTAGGAGAAAACAACAGAATAAATAGGTAATCCAAAAGAAAATATATACAAATTAAATGTAAATTGTGAGTGTGTGTATGTGTGTGATGAATAATGAAAGATCATGAAAACGATCTTGTAGGAGATGGTGCTTGAAGTAAGCCAACAAGGCAATATTATGCAAGGCAGGAATGAGAGGAGGGAGTGATTCAAAAGTGGATTGAAATATCTTGGGAAGTAATGAGGTGTCCCCATTGTAGGTCTTTAGAAAAAGGCTCGATTCTTATCCAGTATAGACTAGATGGTCACTCAGGTCCTTTTTAACTCTGAAATTTTGGGATCCGTGAGAGAATCACAGGCATGGGAATTGAAGGGTTTACTGCATCTGGTTAGGCTCCTGGGGACTGATCTAGTAGGGGGAGAAGACTGAGAATAAGGCACTTTAAGAAAATGAGGTACCACACTAACATATTCTCCAAAACCTAGGTTTAATGGAAATTGTCTTATTTTTATAGAAAATCTAAGTCAACTCCATGTACTTCTGGTTAATAGTGATTTTAAAGATACAGTTATACACTGTCCCACGGGTGACACCTATTCTGAAGCAACCTTATTACTATCTTACTCATGACAAGAAGTTAGCAATGAAGAACAAGTCCCTGTGCACAATGGTTCATTTCTTGATAGCTAGGGATATTAATTCATGAGCTGCAGGCAAGTTCATTGATCTTCCTAGCCATCCAGAAATGAAATGTCATGTAGAGCAACTCATTCTTCATTGCTATTCTGGAATAGTTTTTTCTTCCTCCCATGGGATTCTTTTCTAGCATTAAAAATCAAAACTTACCCACTTATTCTAGAGGAAAGATGACAAATGTGAAAACAGATTATGGGGTACAAAAATTCATTTGAGCTCCACAGAATAAACATCTTATTATACCTTAGTTCATAAAGGAAAAAATAAAAGCAAAACTCTTTCAAGATACCAACTCATAGGAAATTAAGTTCCCTCCCCCAATTAAGTAAGAATTGCTTTTATTGAATCTGGAGAGACAAATGAAAAGCTTAACAAGCCTTCCAAACTGGTTAATGGTGGAAATGGTTAATAGATAAATAAAATAAAACATATAGAAAGTAAATATGATGTAATTTTGATGTGCATGCCAGTGTGTATATATGTATATGTGTGAACATTTATGAACATGTATGAATAAACACTACCTCACTGGTGGCGGAATAAAAAAAGTACTCTTGTGGGACTTGGTGCTGGAATCAAAACTTGAAGCTTACAAAGAATTGCAAAAGCCAGAAGTGAGAAAGAAGAACTACTCAACTGTGGAATGGGATGCCTGTAGAAGTTCTGGTTCCCTGTTGCTAGATGTCTTTTTTTTTTTTTTTTACTTTTTTTTATTTTATTTTTACGGGGCAATGGGGTTAAGTGACTTGCCCAGGGTCACACAGCTAGTAAGTGTCAAGTGTCTGAGGCCGGATTTGAACTCAGGAACTCCTGAATCCAGGGCCGGTGCTTTATCCACTACGCCACCTAGCCGCCCCGCTAGATGTCTTTAAGCAAAGGTTAGGTGAAACTTGACAGGACCTAAAATCCTGTATATGTATAGTTCCTTAATGAAACTAAAGATTTTAATATTATAGTCAGGATTATTTAAATAAATTTCTTCATGGCAGCAAGGGGAAAGAATCTACAGAGGAGCATATCTAGAGTCAGGAAGACCTGAGTTCAAATTCAGTCTCAATCACTTACTGGTTGTCTAACCCTGGACAAGTCATTTAAGCTCTGCCTGTCTCAGTTTTATCATTTGAAAAATGGAGATAAAAATAACCTACTTTCTAGGGTTGTTTTGAGGAAAAAATAAATTACATGTGTAAACTGGTTCCTAAGCTTTACAGGACTATGTAAATGTTAGCTATCATTTATAATAATTATCATTTTATTAATGGTAATAATAATAATTTCCTTTCTAACTTTTAGAAGCCTTATCTTTAAATACATCTTGATAAATATGAACCCAGAATTATAAAGATACATACTTATCAGAGAGACACACATATGGATTAATATGTCATGTCCACTCCCAGATCAATAAAGTGACAGTGAAATATTCCCACGATGACAATTTACTACAAAGTCACAAAGGAAAGGAAAGTTATTGAATTAAGGAAAAAATACATTCTTAAATCATTCCATTGTACTCCAAAGTGTAATCTCTACAATTCAAAATCAATATCACTACCCATTTTTCAAAACAGATTTAAGCTAGATGGACATTTAAGTGGTGAGTCAATTGTCTTCTGATGAATCCAAAGTCATTAGAGAAATATCCCTGAGGACTTGGCTTATTCCTCTACCCAAAGAACTTTGATATTACTCATTTGTAAAATAGAAGTACTAGCTACTTGACATCGTAGTTATGCTGATTCTATGAAGTTGTTTCTGATTGCCTAGAAAATAATGCATGCATTCATCTTCTAGGCACTCAAAGGTCTCAACAATCTAGAGTCAACCTAGTTTTTCCATTTAATATTATAATACTTCAATGGTTCTATGGTTTCATTGGGAGGTAACATACGCTTATACAAAATAGAAAGAAACCATCTATTCTTCTTCATATATGATTCTTCCCCATGACCTTCTATTAATCTTCTATAAATGGTTTATGCAATGTATAATAACCCTTCTAGGGGTTCTTTAATATTTCTTGGATACCACTTCAGTTTTTAAGCTCTCCATCTCTTTTTTCCTTACTCTTTCTCCATGCTCAGCTCATCTCCTCTTTCTGATAATGCATGCCTTTTATAGTGAGAACATTAAAATGGAAGTGGTTCAGTTTCTCCACTAGTACATCAATTCACTGGTCATTGGTGTAAACATTGGTCATTGGTGAAAACAAGGTTTTCACACATAAAATAGCAGCAATTGAATTGATATTTATAAATAGGCTAAATGTCTTATTATTAGCTATCATGGTTTCTTGTTCTATCTTCTATAGTCACTATTTTTTTTTAGCAACAAACATTTATTTTATTTTCCATTTACATGTAAGCATAGTTTTCAACATTCATTTTCATAAGATTTAGAGTTCTAAATTTTTCTCCCTCCCTCCCTCCCTTTCCTCTCCCCTCCACAAGATCACAATCAGGTTATATATGTACAATCCCAAAGTGTTCTTTTTATCAGTTCTTTCTATAGGGGTGCAGAGTAAGCTTCCTAATTAGTTCCTTGGGATTGTCTTGGATCATTGCACTGCTGAGAGTAGTTGTCATTCATAATTACTCATTGAGCAATACTGCTGTCACTATGCACAATGTCCTCTTAGCTCTGCTCACTTCACTATACATCGATGTTCATTAGCCTTTCAAGGTTTTTCGGGGATCATCCTGTTTGTCATTTCCTGTAGCACAAGTCCATTCCACTACAATTTTATAACACAGCTTTTTCCATCATTCCTCAATTGATGGACATTCCCTTGATTCTCAATTCTTAGCCTCCACCAAGAGTTGTCATAAATATTTTTTGTACAATTTTCCCCCATTCTCTTTTTCATGATTACTATTGTTAACTGTTTCCCTTCCATCCTATTCCCTTCCCCATGATATTTATTCTATTATCCATCTTCTTTCATCCTATCACTCTTCAAAAGGGATTTGCTTCTGTCTGTCCCCTCCCCCACTCTGCCCTTCCTTCTTTTGCCCCTATCTCTTTATCCCTTTCCCCTCCTATTTTCCTGCAGGGTTATAGAGATTACTCCACCCAATTGAGTGTGTACATTATTCCCTTCCTGAGCGAATTCTTATGAGATTGAGGTCTTTGAGCCAATTTACTGCCCAGATTAAATAGATTACTCCACCCAGTTGGGTGTGTCTATTAGTCCCTCCTTGAGGCAGCTCTGATGAGTTTAAGGTCTTTGAGCCTTTTCTGTAAATTCATTTACTGCCCTGCTCCTCTCCCATCTCTTCCCCTTCTCCATAAGCCTTTTCCTGTTACTTTCATGTAGGATTTCACTTCTGCCCTTCCCCCCCCCAATGAATTCCCTTCACCCCTCAATTTAACCCTAAAGATGTTATCATCTAGCTAAGTGACACAGTGGACAAATCATCACCCCTGGACCCAGGGGTATCCCAGCCAAAACTTGGCCTCAGACACAAGACAGTCACCCACTGTACGACCCCAGGTATGTCCTCCAGCTCCATTTTTTTTTTTTATGGTTCTCTAGGGTATTGTATTTGAAAGTCAAATTTGCCATTCAGTTCAGGTCTTTTCATCACAAATATCTGAAAATCTTCTTTTTCATTAAAGTTCCATTTTTTCTGCTGAAAGAAAATGCTGAGTTTTGCTGGGTAGGTGATTCTTGGTTGTAATCCCATTTCCTTTGCCCTTTGGAATATCATATTCCATGCCCTCTGGTCTTTTAATGTAGAAGCTGCTAGATCTTGAGCTATCCTGATTGGGGCTCCACAGTACTTGAATTCTTTCTTTTTGGCTGCTTGCAATATTTTCTCCTTGACCTGAGAGCTCTGGAATTTGGCTATAATATTACTAGGAGTTTTCTTTTGGGGATCTTTTTCTGGAGGTGGTCAGTGGATTCTTTCAATTTCTCTTTTAGCTTCTTCTTCTAGAATTTCAGGGCAATTTTCCCTGAGAATATCTTGGAAGATGGTGTCTGAGCTCTTTCCTTGATCATGGTTTTCAGGTAGACCAATAATGTTCAAATTATCTCTCCTGGACCTATTTTCCAGGTCAGGAGTTTTCCCCAGAAGATATTTCACATTACCCTCTCTTTTTGTATTCATTTGGATTTGCTTTATTGTGTCTTGGTTTCTCATAAAGTTACTGGCTTCCATTTGTTCAATCCTAATTCTTAGGCAATTATTTTCATCAGAGAGCTTTTGTACCTCCTTTTCCATTTGGCCAATTTGACTTTTCAATCTGTGGACTTTTTTCTCATGTCTTTCCTGCATCACCCTCATTTGTCTTTCCATTTTTTCCTCTACCTCTCTAACTTTATCTTCAAAGTCCTTTTTGAGCACCTCTATGGCCTGAGACCAATTCGTATTTTTCTTGGAAGCTTTAGATACAGGGGCCCTGATGTTGACATCTTCCTCTGAGGGTGCCCCTTGGTCTTCCTTGTTACTGAAGAAACTTTCTATAGTCCTCACCTTTCTCTGTTGGCTCATCTTGCCTTTCTTTTACTAGACTTTTAGCTCCTTAAAGTGGGGCGCTGTTTCCAGACTGCAGTATCCCAAGCTTAAGAAGTCCCAGGTGGTATGATTTAAGGAGAATCAGGTTCCCTAGCCCAGCCTGTTTCCTAGTTCTAGATGACCCCAGACCAACTTGCCAATCAACCAGCTTTGTGTGTTGTGGTTGTTAGCTCTGATGAGCCTGTGCCCCTCCCCCACCTGGGCCACTTCTACTCGAGCCTACCACCTGGTTCTCAGTAGGGGTGTAAAATCCAAGTTTCTTCAGTTTTTGTCACCTGATGTATAACTCAAATTTCTGAAGTTTGAGGATTTAACAGATATTTGGAAAGGAACTACCATTTTACTTTTCATATCAACCTGAGATTTATCATACTTTTAAAAATTTTCTCTCAGAAATATAAAGTTCATATTCTTTTTCCTAAAATTTTAGTGCCCTTTCACAGATTTCTTTGTGGCTCCTTCCTTGTTATATAAAAAAGTTTTTCTTTAGAGAAAAGAACAGTGTAATGGTACATCTATGACCCAATCTATGGAGCCTTAATAGCCCAGGAATTTCAAGGAAAAAGCCTATAAACTGATGGGCAGTTTACTGAATAAGAGTCACCTAGTAGAAAGATATCATATAAATCCACAGTGCAAGTAATGTGCTTTAGTGTTGTGTTATTCATCCTTCCTTAGGAAACCTGAAAGTGTGTGTGTGTGTGGGGGGGGTGCAGTTATGGTTATTGGAATATAGTCTTGAAAAGTTGGACTTAGATATCAAGTAGTAGAAAAAATCACAAGGTTTAGTTGAAAGCTTCAGATTGTTTTACTTCCCATATACTATTTTGGTAAATCAAATGGAAGATTATTTGAATGCCTGATCATATAAACAGCACAAAAATGTGATAAACTATTGAAGGTGACATAGATTTAATGCTCTGGTAGGGCAATTTTTCTTTGTCCTCTAAATCACCACTAGTCTTAAGTAAACAAAGTCTTAGTCTGTCTGTCTGTCTTTATCTTTTTATCCAGGAAATGGTAAAATGGTAGTAAGAAAACTGATTTTTCATGGCTTCAGGTTTTTTTCTCTCAATACATTGAATTTAAGCCTATTAATTTGGAATATAATTCCATCAGATTTAATAAACTAAGACACATTTAATTCAGGCTCAAAATATAATCTGAATCTCAAAATATAAAACATCAAAATAAAACGCCTGTATTATGACACTGAATTTTTAAGGTCCTTACCTTCTGAGACCTTCTGAGTAAATTAACAACCAGATTCTTCTAATCTATCTTAACCCAAAGTATAAATAATGGGGACACTATCTTTGACAACTTAATACAATAGAGATAATGTTAATATGTTGTTTTTTATGTCAACATGAGGTACAAAAGAACCTTCAGGTATGGTTTAGTGACCCCATTTCAATTTTACTCCACTACTTTGGCATTCCAAGGTAAAGTAAACTTGATTAGTTATGGGGGCCAAGGTGTGGAGCCAAAATGGAGATATAAAGTCTGCAATCTTTCAGAGCTCTCCAAACTCTGTCCCCTAAACAACTTTGAAAATCACCTTATACAGAATTCTGAGCAAAATTTAAGAAATAATAGTGAGTAATTTTTTCTTTCTAGGGTAGCTTAGGAGGAAAGAAAGAGAGATCTGTAAACACTGGGTGCAAGATGGCCTACAGTTTGACCTGGTGGAAGTGCCACTGGCTATAAGCCTTCAAAATAGTAATAATGTCAGCAGAAGAAGCAACAACAGTAGCAGCAATACAAGGAACACCCAATTCCTAGGGTCAGTAAGGAAACAATATCTGGTTAGAAAGCTTCTGTGAGATACTGTAAGCTAGTACTGGATGCAGAACCAGGAGTGATTTGGCAGTTCCAACACATAGTACCCAGTAATAGGTTTTAGTTGCAGAAGGAGATGAGTGATTGCATTAGCAAAGGATCAGGACCATACCTGGGAAAGGACCAGAGTATAAACCAAAACTACACCCTGGGTCATACCATTCTGGAAACATCAAAAACTTAAAGGCTTCCATACCTAACTGTGAAAACAGCAGAACATAAAAACTTAAAAGTTCAGACTAATAAACTTCCCATTCCCCAGGTGATTAAAGCCCAACTATAGCATAAAGTCCAAAAATAAATAAGCTTGAAAAATGAGCAAACAGCAATAACAACAAAGAACACAATCATAAAAAACTACTATGGTAACGGGGATTATCAAGATACAGCCTCAGAAGACACTTTTAAAAATACCTACAAGCAAAGCCTTAAAAAGAAATAGAGATTGGGCACAAGCCCAACAAGAATTTCTAGATTTTTTTTTAAAGATTAAGTTGATCAACAATGGCTCAAAAAGAGTGATCTGATTTTTTTCACTTGACCTTGATGCCCATGTTATAAATGTGTTATATAACAGAGAAAAAAAATATATTAAAGCTTCACCAACCAGAGGAACAAACCATGATTGTGCATAGAGACTTCTTTGCTTCATCAACCTTCTTCTCCTGGTACCACTCTCTTCAGTTCTTTATGATACTTTCCCCATTCTCCTTCAAACCATCCCAATATTCTTTTTCAGTGACTTTTGTTTGCTTATTATGTCTATAACCAACTCTAACTTTGGTTATTATAGAAAATTCAATTTCAGATCATCATCTCTCTTCCCTCTACATTCACTCTCTTAGTAACCTCATCAGGTCCTATGAGTATAATGATCATCTCTATGTTGATGACTCTTAAGTCTATTGACTTTCTCCAGTCTCTCCCCTCAGTTTCAGTTTCATATCACTAATCACCTAGTGAATATTCAAATTTGATGTTCCAGATGTATTTTATTTTATTTTTTATTTTATTTTATTTTACTTTATTTTTTGCAGGGCAATGAGGGTTAAATGACTTGCCCAGGGTCACACCCCTAGTAAGTGTCAAGTATCTGAGACTGGATTTGAACTCAGGTACTCCTAAATACAGAGCTGGTGCTTTATCCACTGTGCCACCTAGCTGCCCACCCAAGATGCATTTTAAAACCAATATATCCCAAATTGAAATTTCTCTTCCTTCCAAAATCTCCCCTCTTCCAAACATTCCCATTTCCATTGATTTCTATTTTCATCCTTCCATTCTCTAAGGTTCATAACTTCATAACTTCTTATTCTTCATTCTCATCGCACATACCAATTTTACCTTCACATCACTCACCTCAACTTCCTTTTCTCCACTCTCATAGCTATTAATTTAGTTCAAGCTCTCCTCTTCATCACAATAGGTTTCTAATTGATCCACCTGCCACAAGTCCTTCTTCACTCCAGGACTTCCTACACACTGCTGCCAAAATAATTTTCCTTAAACTCATCTTTGACCTTGTAATATAGTCTACTGGCTTCTTATTTTCTTTAGGAGCAAATAAATGTCTTCTGTTTTTCCATGAAAACCAGGAGTAATATTACTCCTATCCATTTTTCTAGTCTCAATGAATGTCACTACCTCTGAAATAGAATCAAAATGGTTTTATCTCTGTAACTCATACATGATATAGTACAATACCTATCTCTCTGCCTTTGCACTGGTCATCCCCATGCTTAGAATGCACTCCTTCCTTACCTCTACCACAGAGGCCCTCTCTGCCTTTAGTGATGCAGCTTAAGTACCAACCTCTAAATGAAGCTTTTTTCTTAAACCCTTCAACTCCTATTGCCTTCCCTCTAAAACTAGCTTATCTTTAACTACTATGTATATAATTCTATTTATTCAACTTGTATTTATGTTGATTTTATTTTATATTTATTTGTTGTTTCCCTTATTAGAATGTTAGCTCCTTGAAAGTAGGCATTGTTTTATTATTTAAATTGGATTCCTGACACATAGTAGGACCTAATATTTTTTGATGGATGGCTAGATTTTTTTTCCTATTAATGAGATGGTGATTTCCTCTTATGCTCCTTCACCTTTCTTCCTATTCTTTCCCTGCAGAAGTCCTTTTTAAAATAGTTATGTTCAAGTCACTGACACCTTTTTTTCAACTAATTCAGAGAAAAGTAAACAAAACTGGGAGTCATTTTGTCATCGCATCTGTATAAGTCAATATTTAGTGAGTTTGTGATATATTTAGCCAAGGGCAAATGCAGATCCAGCTTGATTACATTGGCAAGACAAATGTATTTGTTAATCATATTTTGGAAACAAGTTTCAAATATAAACAAAATATATTTGATTAAAAAAGGAAATAATATCCTGTGTTTTGGTTAAGCACTAGAAAATGGGAAGATATTTCTGGATTTTTATGTTTCAATGTCAAAAATATAGCAGGATTTTATGACTGTTGGAATTTGACATAGGTATCTAGATTGGATTCTTAGGCAGCCAAAGTGCACATGGGAGAAGTCTCTACAATTTTGAATCCATTTATTTGCATTCTACATTATTCATATTATCAGGAAACTGAAGTTATTGGGAAGTCAAATTTCATTATTGTAAGGAATAAAAAAATAAAGACTTTATAACTAGATAATATCTAAATATATTTAGATGACAATGCTAGTCCATTTTGAACCATCCACTTAAACTTTTTGCTTCATTGTATATCTTTGAAAAGAATTATGAATAGAAGACTTGAGAAATTCTGTTTTTCATGACACTGTAAAATGATTTGGTATTCTCATATGTCAGGCTACAAATGTTATGTTATGTTATATCACAAAGTACTTTTCTTTGTGTCTGTTTCTTTCTGCCTCTGCTTTTTGATGTTTCTCTCCATTTTTGTCTCTGCCTCTCTATCAATCTCTCTGTCTCTTTCTCCCCACTCTCTATCTCTGTCATTCTCTGTCTTTTTTCTCCCTATCTTTCCCTCTCTCTCTGTCTCTTTGTCTCTCTGTATCTCTCTTTGTATCTGTCTCTCTGTCTCTGTTTCTATCTATCTGTCTCTCTCCATCTCTGTCTGTGCCTCCCTTCCTTGCTCCCCATTTTTTATAAAACCCACAATTTCACTTGGTATGGGGAATTCTAAATGATGTGAGTAAACTCCTTCTACCAATGCAGATCAACACCTACTTTGTAACACAGCTGGCACAGTGGCAGGATGACTTAAGTCCAAATCTAGCCTCAGACACTTTCTAGTTTTATGGCCCTAGGCAAGTCATTTAACCTCTATTTACTTCAGTTTCCTCAATTTTAAAATGGGGATAATAATAGATACCTCCCAGGTTGGTGTGAGAACCAAATGTGATAATAATTGTAAAGTGTTTAGTACAGTGTCTGGCATACTAAGCACTATTTAAATATTACTTATAATTATTATTGCTCAGGGTCTTAGAGTATTTCTTGTGGCACTGAGATTAATTGACTTGACCAAGGTCAAAAAACCAGTAAGTATTAGATGTTGGACATGAATTAAAATCTTTCTGACTCTTAAGTTCTGGTTTCTGTACCCTATGCCACTACTTTTTCCATAAATATTTGACTAGAAATACATTTTGATAGAACTATGATAGAATTTCTTTCAGTAAAGGTGAGTTGAGGGGTTTTAGGTGAAGTGAAAAGAGATACTGAGAGTAAGGTTGCCTTAAAACACATTAATCTAAAATAACTGGAGACCAAAAAAACCCTATACAGAGGAAAAGCAGGGAAATTCTACATCCATCGATAATCTATCATCCATCCATCCATCCATCCATCCATCCATCTATCTATCTATCTGAATTTCTCTGTTTTTCCTCTGTATACATATGAGAAATATATATATGCACATATATGAGAAAAATATGTATATGAGAAGTGAAAGACTATATAAATATAACATTCAGAACTTTAAATATAAATTGAATAAAAATGATAAAGTTAAAATGATAAATTAGACAAGAAAATAAAGCATCATAATCTGTTTTTATAAGAAATAGAAATAAAGAAAATTAAGACATACAAAGAATACAAATGAGGAATTGAAAATAATTGCTATGAATAAAAAAAACCAATGCTATCACACAAAGCAAACCCCCAAATTGACATCATGAAAAAGAAATACAAAAGGAAATTATGTTATTCTGAAAGGCACCATAGAAAACAAATCAATATCAGTATTAAACTCATATGCTCAAAATGTTTATCATCTAAAATCATGAAGGAAAAATTAAATGAACTATAAGAAGATATAGACAGTAATACAGTAGTAGCAAGGGATTTTTAATCTCCCTCTCTCAGTTGTGGACAAGTCTAACAGAAAGTTACACAATTAAACTAAGCTGGAGAAGCCAGAGCTAAATGACTTCTTGTGTTTTCTAAATGGGCCTGCTATATTTCTTGGAAGCTCATGGAACAATTATAGAAAGGCTGATATAGTAAACCCATCCATAACACAATAAAAGTAATAATAGGCAGCACAAAGAAAAGACACTGCCAAAAATGTAGACTGAACCAAACAATCTGAAGTAATGAATTAGTAAAAAAGCAAAAAACAAAAACAAAACAAAACAGGACTGCTAAAAGCACAAAATTATTATTATTATCATTATCATTATCATTATCATTATCATTATCATTATCATTATCATTATCATTATCATTATCATTATCATTATCATTTTACTGGGCAATGAGGGTTAAGTGACTGGGCCAGGGTCACACAGCTAGTGTCGAGTGTCTGAGAACAGATTTGAACTCAGGTCCTCCTGAATCCAGGGCCGGTGCTTTATCCAGTGCATCACCTAGCTGCCCCAGAATTAATAAATATTTGAAATAGAAAATAATGCTGAAATCCATGCCAAAATTTCCGTGATGTAGCTAAAGTAATTCTCAAGGGAAATTATATCACTACAAACACATATTAACAAAATAGAAAAGGAAACATTTGATGAAGTGAATACACACACACACACACATATATACATACATACATATACATATACATATATACATATACATATACATATAAATATATAGGGGCAGCTAGGTGGTGCAGTGGATAGAGCACCGGCCCTGGAGTCAGGAGTACCTGTGACCCTGAGCATTGCCCCACAAAAAAAAAAAAAAAAGAAAGAAAAAAAAAAGGAAAGCAACAAATGAGTAAAACTAAAATAAGCACAAAAGAGGAAATATTTCCAATTAAATGAGTAATAAACTGGAAACAAAAATACTCTAGAAGTTTTCAATAAAATTTTAAAAAATTTGAAAGGCCTAATAAATTGATCAACTCCTACCTCATTTGATTAAAAAGAAGAAAGCAGAAAATCAAATTAACAAAACCATTAAGACATAAATTAAAATCACAACAAATAACAGTTTTAAAAGCATGACAGTTTTTCAAAGGCAAATCTTCCTCTCTTCCTATTCAGTTCTTTGCCTACACCATTATTCATGTAAAAGCTCATTCAAACATATTTAGTTTAGATAGTATGAAAAACAGGCCTTTTTTCATCCACTTGGAAAGCCAAAACTCTTGAATGATTATAACTATAAGTTACAGACAAAATGCTTTGTCAGAAACAGTTTCCACAAAGACAAGGTTCTTGACAATCAAAACTATTTAAAAAGTGGAATGAGCTACAAGTGTAAGTTATGTGTTCTATCTCATTTATGTGGGGACCAATTTTTAATTGGGGAGTGCTAGCTAAGTGGTTCACCACAATATTGGGGCAAGGAAGGAAACCGGCAGCCTCCCTCAAAACAGAACAGGATTTATTTTAATAAGAATGAACTTAAAAAAAATACAAACAGGACGAGTAGGATGAAGGGAAAGGAAATAAAATGGGGAAAGGGAAATTATAATACCTGAAAAAATACCACCCCCCAGGAATCAGCTGAAAATACACAGCAGAAGGCCTGTTGCTTTCCAGCTCCCACCTAGAATGCCCAATTCTCCTCCCCCAAACCTAGAAACACCCCACACAGCCCCAGCCAATGGGATGGCCGCTCTGACAGTCACATGACTGCCCTCACTAGGCTTCCCATCATTAAAATTCTGCCAGGCCCATGTAGGCGTCGGGGAGTGGTGATGATATGAGGTGCCAGAGCCCTGCCAATGGCTACAACCAGTGGGTGGAGCACCATGCAGTTTGCGGAGCCCCAGGCCAGTGCGCTCCGAGGCATAAAAACCTCAAATAACAATTAATTCTTTACCTTTACAATCTTCAAGTGTGCCCAAAGACATGTGGCACATAAGTGTTTAATAGATTCTGGTTGAACAGAATTGAATTGAATTGAGGGATTGATGGCTACTTGTCAAGTAGGTAAAACTACATCCACAGGCTAAACTAAGCTGACTGGTATTATGGGATTGAAACATTGGTAGGCTAGCATGTGATATAAATTGTCTGTCTTTTATGATTAACATAAGAACAATTAACACGCCTTCCCCTTGTGCCTTTATCCTTTCTGCCTCATCCCACCCTCACCCACAGGTGTTTTAATACTTATGAATGACATTATGTACAAAATGCAAACGTATGTACCAGAATTACCTGGAGATGACACTGCAGAAGACTGTTGTACATTTATGTGGTGGTAGTTGGGGTTTGTCCCTTAAACCATATAGAAGTGGGAATATGATTTTAGATGGCAGTCATCTGAATTCATGCTTCTCATTTTTTAGAAATATATTCAAAGAAGAAAATGTAGAAGGAATGAGAAGGTTTTTGTTATGTAGGCAACACTTATTTCTTAAAGGGAAAATAAAAGATTAGATTGAGGATTTCTAATAAATAAATAGCTGTACTTTGGGGTGACTTTTTTTTCTATTGGCAATAAAATGCATTTGGCTGGATGAAGATCAATTTTAAGTGACCTACTACTTAAGGAATAGTTTTTACAATTTATTTTAGATGGGCTTTAGGTATCTTAATTTTTTTATCAAAGGATGATGATGTTAATCAGTGGGTGATAGCAAATTACAACACAAAGTCAAGGACAAAAGCAGAAGTTACCTCCTTCAACTGACGAAAGTTAGACCCATGCAAATAATTTGCTTTACATTGGATTTTTAGGTCCCTTTTACTTGCCTAATTAAATTGACCTAAATTAAATTTACTGACCTAAATTACTAAAGTCTAAATTAACTGGATTCCTTGTCTTTTTTGTATTAAAATTTATTTTATTTTAAATTCACTAAAGAAAACAAACATTTCAGTGTCATAGTACAATAATAAAGATGATTGACCACAAAACTGCAAATCTACCATGTAAAATTTGGTAGTCTAGCATGCAACAAAGTTTTCATGTAATTTGTTTTACATTTTTCCCCTTTTTTATTCCCTCCCCCCACCCTAGAGATGGCCATCATTAGACACAAATAGGTATATATATATAAAATTATTTTATATATACTTCTATTATCAGTTCTTTCTCTGGATCCAGATGGCATCTTTCTTCATGTGTTCTTTATAGCAAATTTGGGTATTTATAATCGTCAAAATTATTTAGTCACTCAAAGCCATTCTTAAAATAATGTTACTATTAGCACACAATGTTCTCTTGCTTCTTCCCACTTTGCTCTTCATTATTTTGTGAAAGTCTTTCCATGGCTTTCTAAGATCATTGAACTCATCATTTCTTATAGAACAATAGTATTCCATCACAACTGCACACCACAACTAGTTCAGCCATTACCTTTATAATACATGAAAGTCACTTTTTATTGTATTGTTCCTGGTGAAATATGTGATTGATCTAAGTAGTGAAAATGGGTAATGAACAGTAGAAATTATATCTATGTGAATCAGATAATTTTATATATACTTTTGATTGGTAGACTGTCATAAAAAGGAAACCAAAAAGGTTTCTGAACGACTTTGAATGCCAAACATAGGATTTTCTATTTGCTCTTGAAGGTGATTGGGAGCCATTGGAATTTTTTGAATGGGAACTGATATAAATATGCTTTAGGAAGATTAATTTGACAACCAAGTAGAGGATGGACTGGATTGGTAAGAAAATGAGGCAGGGATCCAAACATTTGATTTATTTACTGAATATATTCATACACACTGAAGTTGATAGGGATAATTCCAGGAGAAGTATAAAAATAGGTCCGCCTAGTAATTTCACACTTGAGTGTTAATATGCTATGAGGTACTTATAAAGGACAAAATGCATTTAAAGTGGAAACAAAAAAACTGTAGAAATGATTAATACAATTTTTAAAAGTGGTTTTTTGAAAGACCTAATAAAATTGATCAACTCTTCCTTTGACTGGTGAGTTCCCCTTTGCAATATCCATTTCAGGGAGAGCCGGAGTCACTCATGCTCATTTCTTCACTTCTTTCATGCCTTTCCTCCTTACTCTGAGGATTCACTCACCTTGCTACAAATAGGTTTAGGTAATTCCTCTATCCATCCGCACTCCAACCTGTACTCCTCCACCCATCAGAGCCTGGTACATAGAAGGGTTTAATAAATGCTTTATCCATCTAACTACGAGCTCCATATATTTTCCATATATTTCATATTCCATATATTTCCACTGATTTTCTCCCATGCCTGGAATTTTCTTCCTCCTTATCTCTGCCTCCTAGATATTCTTGATTCCTTCCTTCCTTCCTTCCTTCCTTCCTTCCTTCCTTCCTTCCTTCCTTCCTTCCTTCCTTCCTTCCTTCCTTCTTTCCTTCCTTCCTTCCTTCCTTCCTTCCTTCCTTCCTTCCTTCCTTCCTTCCTTCCTTCCTTCCTTCCTTCCTTCCTTCCTTCCTTCCTTTCTTCCTTTCTTTCTTTTGTTTTTGTTTAGAATTTTACTTTCCAAATTGCATGTAAAAACAAATTTTGACATCAAGTTTTTAAAACTCTGTGTTCCAATTTATCTTCCTCCCTCTGTCCCCAACCTCCCACTCCCAAGAACTCAAGCAATTCAATATAAGTTATGTATGAGTAGTCATGGAAAAGATCTCCACATTAGCCAGGTTGTGAGAGAAAACAGACAAAAACAAAACTTCAGATTAAGAAACTATCAAAAAATATAATTCAATCTGTTTTCAGATACCATCAGTTCTTTCTCTGTAGATGGACTGCAATTTTCATGAGTCCTTCAGAGTTTTATTGGATCACTGCATTGCTGAAAATAACCATGTATTTCACAGCAGACCATCTTACACTATTGATGTTATTTTGTATAATAGTACATTTCACTTCCTTCAATTCATGTAGGTCTTTCCAGGTTTTTATGATAGCATCCTATTCATCATAACTTTTATATAGTACCTTAAACTTGACAAAGAATTTTCTTCACAATAGCCCAGCAAAGTAAGTACCATACGTTTTGTCATTATAATCAATCATCATAACTCTTTCCCTCCATCCTATTCCCTTCCCATTATATTCACTCTATTTTCTATCTTCTTTTACCCTATTCCTCCTCAAAAGTGTTTTGCTTCTGACTTCCTCCTCCCCTGCTCTGTTCTCCCTTCTTTCACCCTTCCCTCTTTATCCCCTTCCCCTCCTACTTTCCTGCAGGGTTAGATAGATTACTCCATCCAATTGGGTGTGTATGTTATTCCCTCCTTGAGCCAACTCTGATGAGATTAAGGTCTTTGAGCTAATATGTAAGGCTCCTTCACCTCCCCCCATCTCTCCCCTAGCTCCATACACCATTGCATTCTTTCTTGTATCAGCTAAAATAGTACCTTCTCTTGAGAAACATTCCCTATTTCTTCTTATTGTTAATGCTTTCCTTCTGAAGTTAAATGTGATTTATCCTGTATATATGCTGTTTGTAGATAGTATGTACAGTTGTGAACATCTTGATTTCTTTTTCTTTTCTTTTTTTGTTTTTGGTAAGGTGATTGGGGTTAAGTGACTTGCCTAGGGTCACACAGCTAGTAAGAGTCAAGTGTCTGAGGTCAGATTTGAACGCAGGTCCTCCTGAATCCAGGGCCAGTGCTGAATCCACTGCACCACCTAGCTGCCTTGAACATCTTGATTTCTACATTGCAAGGTTCTTAAGGGAAGGGTCTTATTTTTTCTTTCTTTTTTCTTTCTTTCTTTCTTCTTTTCTTTCTTTCTTTCTTTCTTTCTTTCTTTCTTTCTTTCTTTCTTTCTTTCTTTCTTTCTTTCTTTCTTTCTTTCTTTCTCTCTTTCTCTCTTTCTCTCTTTCTCTCTTTCTCTCTTTCTCTCTTTCTTTCTTTCTTTCTTGGTATTCTTAGCACTCAGATCAGTGTCACAGACTAGATACTAAATAGATGCTCATTGACCTGAAATGACTCTCTGAATAGAGGTAAAACTAAGGAACTTTTACAACCTATTCTAATTCCCACTTACAGTTTCACCTACTTATATTTCTCTCTCTTATAATCCTAATTTCAGCACATTAGCTGTTGGTGCCATGACTAGTCAAAAAATTATTCTATCTACTATTGACCTTACTAGTTTTAATGTTATTCCAGGCTTCTCACCCAAAGTCACCATTCAGACCAGTTTACATGTATGTATACACATGTTATTAATTGTTATATATGTATAGTTTTAATATACTAAAATAATGTGAATATATTATATATTAATAAAATAGGTATTATAAAAGCACCTATGTGTCTGGAAGCCTAATGGTGATACTGTAGACAGGGTCAGGAACTTAATAAATATAGATAAAATAGATATTGAATAATCTTTTTTATTATGTCCTGTCAAAATAAACAATAAAATATTCCTATCAGCTAATAAATTCTAATAATTATGGGGATTGAGAACCTGATAAGGGTAGAGGCCTTCCCGAGAATTATCTACAAAATATTTTTATATCAATGACTATAATCTTCTCCAGGAGGGATTCCTTTTCTTTATATATTGCATTTAAAGTTTGTAGTCAAGAACGTTTGAATTGCCTATTTTCTACAATTAGCCTGCTTCCAAAGCCACTAGAGAATAGGTTATTATTTTCAATATCTATTTTTAAAAGTTGTCATGCTTGCATTTCTTCATAATCACCAAGTTTAATTTAGATTTCTTTTTTTCTCATACTCAGTGGATTATATCTGATTTTCTATTATTCTTCAATCGCTATCTACAATTCTGTGTCATATTAAAATATTGAGCTTCTCATCATTCATACTGTACTGGTAAAAATATTTTCATATTATTTTGATGTCAGCTACTTTAAGATGCTCTAATCTGGGTGAATATGTACTAAAAGTAATACCTCATTGTCAAAGAAGTATCCTTCAAGATTCATGACATTCTTTACAACTTCCTCCCTTTCACTTTCTAAGAGTCAAAATGTTTTGGCTAATAATGGGATTGGTTTTGTGAGATTTAAAATTGGATATTAGATCATAAATCTCCCCTACTTAACCTTTCCCTTAATTTATCTCCCAGACTAGTAAATGGAAGAAGCTTCTGGTTTTCTAGATAGAGCCTTTATTGTATAGTAGTCACAAGGTGATGTTGATTAGAAGGATAGGAAAGTAGAAACACAATACAAATCGTCTTAAGTCTAAGCTTAGTCTGTATTCCTTATAAAAACTCACCTAAACGGAAGGCCTCCTTTGGAGAGAGAGAGAGAGAGACCGTCTGTGCAGTGCCGTTAGGAGACCAGCAGAGCCGGAAAAAGCCCCACTTCCGTTCTCTCCTTGCCTTTTCAGCTCGCACCCCGGAAGTCGAGTGCATAACAGGCAGTCTGACATGCGCAGCAGGCGGACTGGCATGCGTAGCTCATGCCATTGGTCTCCTCCCCGAAAGGGTGGTCCTTCAAAAAACTGGCGTCTTTCAGTTATCCTAACTGACTTTTAAAAAACTTTCATTTTTTTTTTACCACAGTTTTAATCTTCTTATTTTTAGTAGTATTGTTATCTTTTGATTTTACTTCATAAGTATTTCCTTTTACAAACTAACCTACCACCACTGCCCCCAATCCTCTAATCAATCCCTTCTTGTGACAAATAAAAAATAAACATTGAAGTTAATTGACTCCTGCTAAGAGAGTATACTACATACTACAGGTATAGATTCCAACTTTCTACCAAGGGAGACATGGGGTACTTACTTTTCAGTTCTTCAGGGTTTATAATTTTCATTATAATTATTTTAGTTTTCAAATTCTTTAACTGTTAATACCATTTAAACTGTTTTAGCTAAAATAATAATGGTTACTGGCCAGAATCTAGATGGGAACATTTTAGCTAAGGTTTTATATTTTTAAAAATTATATATCTGGAGATGGTGCTAAATAAAATAACTAAAAATAAGTCCAATGTTTATTTGATAGTGACCACAACCGACAAGGTATAAATGTAGTAAAGGAAATATATTATATGATAAATCTAATAACTATTATAAGGAATAGAACATCACTACACAATGAAATCTTCATTTTTACTTTTGGATTCTAGTTGTGATGAATGACAAATTGGTATCAGTATGAATCAGTCTCAAGTTCTGAAGGATCTAGTCATTTGAAAAGTTATAGTCTGGTTTGTATTTTGCAAAGGCATCACTGCATGAATAAAAGGAAGTTTATTGTGATGGCATAGCTTCCATGCAGATCTTTTTAAAAAATTCAGTGGCATGCTTTTAAAATACTTAAAAGGGATTATTTGAGAAAAGGATGTTTGATCATAACAAGATCTGTTCATAGTTGTATGTATAATTTTATATATACATATATATGAATAAATATGTGTGTATGTATATATGTAAATATGTAAAACTTATCTTTTCAAATATAAGCTTATAGCTATGTTTATATATATATATGTGTGTGTGTGTGTGTGTATGTTGATATTCAGATCTCTCTCTGTAAAGGCCTCTCTATGTTTACAATGTATACATGTGTGTATATATGTGTATATATGTAAATGTCTTCATGTGTTATTGATTGAAATATCACTTCCAAAGAAAGTGCTGTTTTTCCCCAAAAACCAAATCTTATATTAACAGCTACTATTTTCTTAAATCCCTTCATTATATCTTTCTTTGGCCTATGGCTTGATTTAAAGTATATAAAGATGCCTAGACATATACTCTCACAAAGGAATAATGATGTCAGTAACTTTGGAGGGGTTATTGTTGACAAGATTCTGGTCCAAAGCAAGGGATATACAGGCAGTTCAAGTACAAGGAGGAAGTGTGAATCGAATGAAGGCAAACAAAAGGAAATGATTATTTGATTGTAGATGGCAGCCAGGGGCATACAAAGCCATGCAGATTGTGCAGGTTTTGGTGTCTACTTTCCTGCTGAGCAGCAATTGAGAGGAAACAAAAAGGCATTAACATGTTGCCCTCCACACACAATACCAGTTAATTGTCCCTCAGTACAGAGAAGGAACATGACTGAAATACCCATGCCCCCAACTAGTCTCCCATGCATACACATTATGACTTAGTTTATTCTATTTTTCATATAGTAAGTTTCAACCTGTTTTAAGACCAACCTTCAGAGAGTTGTTGTTATTTTGTTTCAAATTCCATATTTTAAAAAGTCAAAGGGAACCAAAACAATGAAGTCAAAGTATCCAGAAAATTTTATAAGTAAAAACTGCTTCTTTTTCTGCCACCCACTCATTTAAAATGGTCTGTATGTGTATAGTTTCAATTAAATTGAATTTCAGTCACATTTCTTGTGTGCCTCCTATGTACCACCCAATGTGTTCCTTGAAGATCATTTTCTTGAATAACTTATTTATGGTATCTAAACACCTTCATTTATGTTACCATTAATACTTCATATTTCACAAGGCAAACAGATACTGGACATTCAAGAGTTGGTGACAAACTCCATCAGCAATAAGAATGAACATTTCAGATGGGCAATTCATGTTTCATTCCAACATTCAATCTTTATCATTTATTTATGTCAAATAATGACTTAAATAATTCGCACAAAGATAAATAAATATAAAATATTAACAAAGTAGATAAATTCTAGTTTCAGAAATCACTAACGACTGTGGAGGAACAATGAAGTCCATTTGTGGGAGATTGCAGTTGAGTGAGCCACCTTGAATGGATATAGGATTCCAAGAATCAGAGATGAGGAAAAAGTACATAGGACACAGCCTGTGCAAACTAAGGAAGCTAGCAAAAGATGAAAGTAATCAATGGAAGGGGAGGAGTTCAGGAAGACAGGAACTGTGTGCACCAGTGGTGGAGCTATGATTTGGTCTAATCATTCTAGGAAAACTATTCAGAATTATACAAACAATTCACTGAATTATAAGGAGAGAGTATTGTTGAAGTGCAAAATGCATAATTTCAATTATTTTAACTGAAAATTTTCTTGTATAAATAAAACCATTGTAGCCAAAAATATAAGGAAAGCAGAAAATTTGGAGAAAACTTTCATAGACAGTTTCTCAGATAGGATATGATTGTATTGGAATACTGCTATGATTATAAGAAATGATAGAGGGCAGCTATTTGGCAAAGTGGATAAAGCACCGGCCCTGGATTCAGGAGTACTTGAGTTCAAATCTGGGCTCAGATACTTGACACTTACTAGCTGTGTGACCCTGAGCAAGTCACTTAATCCCCATTGCCCTGTAAAAAAAAAAAAAGGTAAAAAAAAAAAAGACATGATAAGCTGGTTGATTTAGAAAAACATGGAAAGACTTGAACCTATGAATATTTCTTTAGAGAAAGAAATGAGAAATAGAAATATACATAGTATGATCTTATATGTATAGTATATGTATATGCATATATGTTTGTTTATAGATATATGTGTATATACACATTAACACTTATATGTGATACACACATATACATATATATGTACACACATGCACATTATATATGCATGTGTGTGTATGTGTGTGTGTGTGCGTGCGTGTGATTTGTTTATCCCCATTTAATTGTAGCCTTCTCTAGGGCAAAAGGAGAGGAAGAAACAAAATGAAGTAAAAAGTACACAGTAGAGAACAAAAGAAGGCCTGGTAGGAAGCAAAGAAAAGCTGTAGCATGTATTGTTGATTGATTATACTATTGGTTTTCTTGAAATAGAAATTTTTGTTTTATATTAAATTCTCTTATGTTCTGTATACATGGAAATTTTTTTTTCTTGTTTTGTATTTAAGATTAAAATGAATTAACATTTGCACAAAAAGACAAAACAAAATAAACATAAAGTCACTGAATTATTCATACTCTTTGACCTAGCAATCAATTATTGATTAAATAACCTAAGAAACTCAAAGGAAAAAAGGAAGCTCTCCCTATATTACAATGTTCATGACATTATTTCTTATGGTTTTGTCTGTTGTTTGTCCTTCATTCTGGAAGAGGACTGGGACATGGAGTGATGTCATGACTTGCAGCAAATTGGATGTAAGTGAGGGAAGGCTGTGCAAGGTCACTGACCTCATTCTTTCCTTAAGAGTCATCTAGGTCCAGTGGCAAGATATTTATTAAGATGACTGGAGGGGCAGCTAGGTGGCACAGTGAATAGAGCACCAGCCCTGGAGTCAGGAGTACCTGAGTTCAAATCCGGCCTCAGACACTTAACACTTACTAGCTGTGTGACCCTGGGCAAGTCACTTAACCCCAATTGCCTCACTAAAAAAAACAAAAAACAAAAAAGATGACTGGAGATCAACAAATCGAATCAACAAAACTCGAACCCCCCCCACACACACACACCTATTTTGTGATTTAAAGTCCTTTTTTGTGGCAGTTGTTTACTTAGTGAAGTTTTAATGTTCATACCCATTGTAAAGTCAGTGAGGCCTACATTCCCCTTTAGAGAAGTTTTATTTTTCATTTTTATTCCCACTCCTTTCCCTATTGGTTTTGGTATCCCAGATTGCCTAGCTCATTTAATCCTACTTGCCTCAGATTTATTCACTAGATTAATGCCAGTGCAACCCCCAACCCACTCCCACCTCCATTCCTAACAAAGCATATAACTATTTACTAGAATCTTTAAAATAACTGTAATTTATAAATGTGATACAGAAACTGATGTTATTGATATTAGTTCCCATTGGGAACTGCATTTAGTGCAATTTTAAGGTATACAATTTTTCTTTCCTTTGTACACCTTAACGACCAGTCACCTGTCTGCCTCTCATCCCTGAGGACTGATGAAAATAGGTACTTTTGTCTGTGAATTGTAAGGTAGCAGCTATGGCCAGGCTAGTGGCATCTCTATTGATCTTTTTTCTCTGTTTTCCTAGGTGGCAGCCACAAGTTATTGTTTCCACTTATTGCAAGTAACTGGATTTCAGTAAGGCATTTGGCAAAATCTCTCATGATAACCTTGGGGATCAGATTAAGTGATTGGGCAGGGGGGGCGGATGGGGAAGGTGGTCATGGCAGAATATAATATAATTAGGTATCTTGGGAATTAGTTAATGACCATACTGGATTATTGGCCAGGAGAAATGTGTGATATGTTACAAGGTTCTCTTTGTAGTCTTAGTCTTATCAAGAGCTTTTGGCAATGACATTGATATCATGTTTATCAAATTTTCTAATGGCATAAAACTAAGAAATATAGTAAATATGTTAGATAATGGAAATCAGAATTCAAAAGGATCTACATAGGCTTGAACTGTATGTTAAATCAAATAAGATGAAATTTCAGATATGTCACAATTAATGTGAAGGATTCCCCGGAAAGTTGTCTCAATATTTGAATTGACACTTCATAATTCCATCAGACTGGAGCACTATATTTTACATAATTATAATTTCAAATAACATAACTTTGAACATATATGCCTACTTCACAGGACATATTATTTGTGTCAGTTGAGGCTTAGCTGTAAATCCCTACGCTAAGGTCCTACTGTAATACGTCATTCTAGCATAGAAATCACTTTGAGTCCATAAAGAATATGTCAGTAGAATATAAACCTTGGGCTCAAAATACTAATCCATAAAGGATTCAAAAATAAGTCCAATGCCTGTTTTTTGAGCCTCAGTATAGCTAAATTTTGAGACATTCATCACTATGTTTACTGAAGGGGGAATTTTTTTTCATCAATCAAATCAACATGAAAATATGATTTACCTAGTTATAGAGCAATTGTGAGCAATAAAATAAAACTTAAATGAAGAAATATAAAGTGTTGTACTTACTTTGATACTTCAATAAATCTATAGTCTTGTCAATGTGGTTATTGTTTCCATTGATGTAGATACAAATTCATATGCAATAGAAGTATAATCTTAAATTCAAGACCCATGCAACTATATTTGTTTGCTTGTTTTCTAGAAAAGGTATTAAAATATCCTCAAGACTTAAATGGTTCAGAGGAATAAAGACTTGGGCAGTTGATATATTTACCTGATTACCTCAATATAACAACTAGGCCATAAGTATTTTGATGGGCTTCCCCTCTCAGACTTCCAATCAACTGAAGAGCAGAATGATCAATACTATCACAGGGAACCCTTGATCTCTATTGTATTCTCATTGAATATCTTTTCCCTATTCTGAGTATCCTTCCCATGAATTAGCCAGATAAGCCTCCTTTTGTTAACTGCCAGATGTTCAACAGGTGCTCATGGCATTTCAATTTTGAAATGAGTTACCAACTGGATTGTCAAGACTGGCCTACTACTCTACATATGCATTTTTGTTCTATGTGACTTTTTTCTGTGTCCTACGATAAGTTCCCAGAGAGGATCCATCCTTCCACATCATCTATACATATTGTACTTGTGGGGACCAGTTTTTAATTTGGGAGTGTTAGCTAAGCGGCTCGCTGCAATATTGGGGCAAGGAAGGAGACCGGCAGCCTCCCTCAAAACAGAACAGGATTTATTTTAACAAGAACGAACTTAAAAAAAAAACAAAACACAAACAGGATCAGTAGGATTAAGGGAAAGGAAATAAAATGGGGAAAGGGAAATTATAATACCTGAAAAAATAGCACCGCCCAGGAATCAGCTGAGAATATGCACCAGAACTCCTATTGCCTGCCAGTGTCCAGCTAGAATGCCCAATTTTCCTCCTCCAATCCCAGAAAAACTCCACACAGCCCCAGCCAATGGGATGGCCACTGTGACAGTCACATGACTGCCCTCACTAGGCTTCCAATCATTATAATTTTGCCAAGCCCATGTAGGCGTCGGTGAGTGGTGATGAAGTGAGGTGCCAGCACCATGGCAACAGCTACAACCAGTGGGTGGAGCACCGGGCAGTTTGTAGAGCCCCAGGCCAGTGTGGGCTGAGGCATAAAAATCTCAAATAACAATTAATTCTTTACATTCCCCTCTTTGTTTCGTCAAGAAACACAGGGTATTTCCTTGATGGATCAATAAATAATAAACAATAAAAAATAAATAAATTTTAAAAAATAACAGAACATTATAACCAATGCTAACAAACAATATACTAATAACAATATAGGAAAGGGAAAATACATATTACAGATGATATATATAGTAACAGAAGGAAAAACAAAAATGTCATTTCAAGTCCTTAAAATCTTGTCTTTGAAGGAGGGTTGAGATGTCATAAGGGGAACTGGACTCTGGTCTGGATTCTGGCTGTCTCTAGATTCTGGTTGTCTCTGGAACTGCTAAATTTTCATTAATCTTTAGCATAGTATTGTCCAAAAATTTTCCAATTAAACAATGGAAGTTCTTCAAAATGTACAAAACAAGTTTAAACTTGATATATATACAGCATATTGGAGTCCCCCCTTTGGAGGATACTCATATCCATACGCAATACAAAATTGAGACAGTTATGACATTACTAACACTTTTTACCACTATATGTCTGGATCAAGGCCAAATTTAGTTATGTGTCCATGATGACACCTGAAAATGTTATGGAAAGGTTACCATACCACATCTCGTGGTGCATAGACATCAAATAATTGTGCTAGGCCTCAGGTGGATGGATTCTGACCATGCCACCAGATTGAGTGAAGAAGCCAAGTTAAGTTAAACCAGGTACATGCATTAGGGCTAACATGACACCAGAACATTTTTGGAGTGAGAGAGGAAGAAATTGGACTATGTCCAGTAATTGTGCTCTGCATAGCTGCTCTCATAAGCAAACTATGGACGTCCTGAATGTATTTGGCTGTTCTCTCAGCCTCCATCAGGGTATGTTACATGTACCTGTTTCTCTTCCTTTTGTACATATATTCTCTCCAGGGCCTGCAACGTGGAGTTGAACCATCTCCATTAAGCTCATTGTAAGAGCAATTAGTCTCTGAAATGGTAAGTTTCCATAAATCATAAATCTCATATTAATTTCACCAAAGACAATTTGATGGTAAAAATATGTGCTACACTGCATAACTTAGGATATACTTGAAATACACACACACACACATATAGATATAGATATAGATATAGATATTGATAGATATATAGATATAATCCCAAACCATACCCAGAGTATAAATAGTCACAATGACATACAAATGGTAAATGAATGTAAATGGCTGATATTATTAAACATTATTACAGAATCTTCATTAAGCAAGTAAACCACATCATCTTGTCCATGAATTCTCTATCTAGTACAATGACAATAACAGATACTTGAAATGCTAAATAATTTATCAAAAGGAAATAAAACATCAGCAAGACTCAATATGTTCATTAATTGCCTTATAAATCAAGCAATAATATTCAATAACCCTTTCTAGAAGACAGGGCCATGTGCTCTTGTTGGAGAAGTTCTTCACTTGTAGGAGGAAAAGCTTGTTTAAGGTAAGAGCTTATCATGCTAGAACTTGGGGTATACCACATTTTTTAAACTGGTTCCCCAATTCTCTGCATGCCAAAGTGGCAGGGGTTTCTGAATCATCATTGATTCTTCTAATGCTGTCATAATGACCGTTATGGTAGAAAATATGGAGTTCTTTAGTGTCGACTTTGTCCGTGACTCAAATTTGCCATAGAGGTTCATTCAACTGGTGAATGATTACATTCAGTTGGTTATGTTTGGCAAAGGCTACAATGGCATTGTTCCCAGCACAAGTACCAGCTTTTTTCAAATCAGCAACATATTCTTCAAAGGGAATATCTGTTTCTATAAAAGACCTAAAGTCTTCTTTATGATTGAGCATATAATTAGCAGTTTCTTGTCTGTTTTTGAGATGGTTTTTGGAATGACCTTCTAACTGGTCTCTCAGGGCTCTGAAAAGAGCCATCTCCTGATATCTTATGGAGTTTGAGTTCCAAGGTTTGCAATTGAGTGATAATGCTTGCAAATTGGAACTGTCTATTACCCCTGTGCTCTGTTCGGTTTCTTTGCTCTTTAGCAGCTGGTTGAGTTTTATCTGAAATTACCCACAAGTGGTGCGGGCTTCATGTGGGAACAATGAATTCAAGATTCTTTTTCTCCAATTTTAATAGTAGTAGGAGTTGTCAATAATACCTGAAAAGGTCCCTCCCAAGCGGGCTGGGTCCCACTGGCCCACTGAAAATTCTTAATATATACATTGTCTCCAGGACTTAAATCATGCAAGGAAAAGTCTAAAGGATGAGCTTGTACAGCAACTCCTGCTTCATGGAGTTCACATAGCCTAGTTTGTAGTTCCTGTATATAGGAAGCCACAGAAGTATCACTTCCCATCAGTGATGTATAGACTGGGGAAAATGTTTTTGCTTGGATAGGAGGGTGACCAAAAAGCATCTCATAAGGAGATATGTGGAGTTTACCTCTTGGTCTACTGTACAGATAGAATAATGCCAAGGGTAGAACATCAGGTCATTTTAAATGGGTTTTAGTACATAATTTGCCAATCATGCTTTTAAGCTCTTTATTCATATGTTCAACTTGGCCTGAGCTTTGAGGGTGGTAAGGAGTATGGAATCTAGGAGTTACTCCCAAGAAAGAATAAATCTGTAAGAGAATTGAATCTGTAAAATGTGTACCTCTATCAGAGTCGATGTATGCTGGTGTCCCAAAGCGAGGAACAATTTCTTTAAGGAGAGCTTTGACCACAAAGCCAGCAGTTGTTCATGGGGCAGGAAAAGCCTCCACCCATCAAGTGAGCTGGTCAGCAATAACAAGGCAAAATTTATTTTGTCATGCTTTGGGCATAGAAGTAAAGTCAATTTGTAGATGTTCAAAAGGTGTATATGCCAGTTGTCAGATTTCTTAGAACAGAATTCCATTCCTTTCAGTAGCATTTCCCTAGCATTTTTTTAATTCTTGGAATTGCTGCGGATCGTTATAATCCCAGTTTGGCTCCTGGAGAGGCCACTCTGTTAACACTTCCCCAGAGTCCCCCAAGGAATTTCCTGCTGTGACAATATCTGCAATTTCATTTGGGGATAGTATAATTTCCATAAGACAAGTGACATTGGCCCAAGTGGGTTGATATGTATTAAATATAGACCTTAACTGCAAAATTACTGACTTCGGATTCTGATCAAACCTAAGTATAAGTTTCTTCCATGCACTCAGATCCTTTGGACTGAAAGGGCTATATATTTTACGCTGTGCTCCTCTGTGGGCTGTAACATTCTATAGAAGAAGCAGTTTCTCTTGATCTGATTCTAAAGACTGGTCTAAATCTGTTTCTAAACTCAGGTCATCTCCAATAGAGGGACCTGTACTGGTAACCCTCTGAACACGTGGTCTACTATGGTCATATCCCTTCCTCTCTTTGCAGCTTTTTTGGAAAAAAATACCACATCGCAACAATGACAATAAGGAGAATAAAATTTATAGCCATTTGAGCTATAAAGATAGTGGTATAGTAAAGTTCGAATTTAGTTGTAATGCTTCCAGTAATATTATATATGTGCTCAGTGGGAAAGATAAACTTTCCTATACCATTGTTCCAAAGATTTTTTACTGTGTTTGTGAGGAGGAAACCAGCAATGCCATGAATAAGTATTGAGCAGGCCAACAGTTTAAATCAGGCCAATATGCAGTCCCAAAATATGCCAATTAGAATATACAAGGGGGGAGCCAAATATTCAATCATGGTGCAGTTCAAAATGAACCGGCTTTTCTCTGACCAGCAAGATAAACGCTAAGGTTTTTAAGAGCAAGGGAGATTGCCTAAGGGAGCAGTGGGGGAGGGTCAAGAAGGCCCCCCAGGTTAGTTGGCTGGTGGCCAAATAAGGTGGAGGGGAGGTAGGTTAAAGAAATTCACTAGATTTATCAACTCCTGGTTACCTTGCCAAAAACTGTGGGGACCAATTTTTAATTGGGGAGTGTTAGCTAAGTGGCTCGCCGCAATATTGGGGCAAGGAAGGAAACCGGCAGCCTCCCTCAAAACAGAACAGGATTTATTTTAACAAGAACGAACTTAAAAAAAACAAAACACAAACAGGATCAGTAGGATCAAGGGAAAGGAAATAAAATGGGGAAAGGGAAATTATAATACCTGAAAAAATAGCACCGCCCAGGAATCAGCTGAGAATATGCACCAGAACTCCTGTTGCCTGCCAGTGTCCAGCTAGAATGCCCAATTCTCCTCCTCCAATCCCAGAAAATCCCCACACAGCCCCAGCCAATGGGATGGCCACTGTGACAGTCACATGACTGCCCTCACTAGGCTTCCAATCATTATAATTTTGCCAAGCCCATGTAGGTGTCGGTGAGTGGTGATGAAGTGAGGTGCCAGCGCCATGGCAATGGCTACAACCAGTGGATGGAGCACCGTGCGGTTTGTGGAGCCCCAGGCCAGTGAGCACCGAGGCATAAAAACCTCAAATAACAATTAATTCTTTACACACTGAAGTACCAAAGTTGTTCATTTTATCTTTTGCTCTTGGTATATGGACAGCCCACTTTGTTTTCCAGTCATCCATGTTGGATTACATACTTTACACTAATTATGTTACATAAATCGATATAGAAAATTTGTTACAAATCAATCATGACAAACATGCAGCTATCTATTTACTTTTGGGAAAACTTTAATTTCTTAGATACATTCATATGGAATCACTGGGAAACTCATTTTAAAATTGGTGAGGTAAATATGTTATCTCATGGAAATGATGATATGAAAAGTTATAGTTGAGTCCACATCTCCTACAAGATTCCCAACAAAAATTAAAATGGGTAACAAATGAAATATCAATCAATAAAATAAGAAGAAATTCCAGTAAGACCTTGCATCTAATGTAGGACTAAATGAGATGATGACCAGAAGCTTGTCTATGCTCTGTTTAGGGGCAACTAATGGAATTAAAACTAGTTTGATTTTCAATGGATAAATCACAACCCAGGAGAATATGGATCCTGGATTTTCAAAGTCACATCAGGGAACAAAGCAACTTCTATAAAGTAACTTCCAAAGATGTCGAGACAGTGAAAACATATCACAGAAGCAAGGGGAGGCTTTGGGAACTCCCTGAAGGCCAGAAGTTAACTTAATCTTTGATATCCAGTCAGGGTTACAGAAGACAAATCTAACTCCTGGTTGTTTACTGTGCAAAGAGTAGACAAATGCCTATCTTTATCTACTAGAAAAGAGGACAAAAAACAGGAAAGTATGAAAAAGACAGGACCTGGTCTTAGATTAGGCAGAACGTTTTTGTTATAGGAAGGGTTATAGAAAGGGACAGGGAAGGAAGATCATAAATAAACATCCAGAACTATGACATAACAGAAGTTTATCAAGCCAGCAAAGGGTAAGAACCAGGGAATTTCCAGTCTTTTTAATAGTGTGAGATTTGGCAGAAGCTTTCCCTGGCACATTATCACTTACAAAATCTTTAGAACATATTGGCACAAAATGCCAATCTTAGAACTGGGTGTGGAGAAAAGAGTAGACATAAGAAAACTTTTTGTTTAATTTGAAAAAAAAACACATAATATTATTTTATTTTTTCCAATTACATGTAAAGATAATTTTCAACATTAATTACTCTAAGATTTTGAGTTCCAAAAATTTTCCCTCCTTCCTTTTCCTCCCCCTTCCCCAAGACAGCAAGCAATATTATATAGATTGTAAATTATAATCATGTCAAACATATTGCCACATTAGTCATGTTTTAAAAGAAGAATCATAATAAAAGGGAAAAAACACAAGAAAGAAAAAAAAGTGAAAATAGTATGCTTTGATCTACATTCAGATTCCCTAGTTCTTATAAGAAAACTTTTAACACAATGAAGAGATACCAAGAATTAAAAGAAGCCAAAAAAATAAGTATAGGAAAGAGTTGCAGATCTTTATAAAGGAATTTCCCTAACCTAATGATTATTACACAGATCTGCATCACCACCCACTGTCAACCAAAAAAAAAGTAATAATAATAACGAAAGTATTTGATTTTTTTTACCCTGAAGCCAAATACATATGTAAGAAGTATTGTATAAGGTTAAGGGACCCTTGGAGTAAGAAATTTGTTCAGTTGCAAGAAATGTGTTCAGTTCTCAAATTGATGATTTTTTAAGACCATTTTGATGTCTAATACCATGTAATATAGGAATTTTAGTGTGAGTTAAACTCTATAATACTACTTGCCAATTAATTCATCTCTATTCTTATCATATTTCTTGGTGGGGCAATGTGGGTTAAGTGACTTGCCCAGGGTCACACAGATAGTAAGTGTCAAGTGTCTGAGGCCAGATTTGAACTCAGGTCCTCCTGAATCCAGGGCCAGTGCTTTATCCACTGCTCCACCTAGTTGCCCCTATTCCTATCATTTTTTTTTTTAAATCTACCCTTCAGCTTCATGAAAGCCAACATATCAAAGCCCGGATATCTTAAATCTTCTTAGATTTAGAATTTAAAGGAAACTTAGACATCATCTAATCCAACCTCTTCATTTTACAGATAAGGAACCTAAGGCCCAGAAAGTTTGGGATATATTAAAAGTCACAAATATACAAGAAATAAAGCAATAGTTTGAAACTAGTTCCTTTCCCACTAAATCTAGTGTTCCTTCTAATGTATCATGGTTCCTCTCTAAAGTATTTCATTGATTGGTTGTTTATTTTTTAAATTAATAAACTTTTTATTTATAGTCTTGAGTTCCAATTTTTATTCCTTCTTCCCTAAATCCCCTCCCCCCTTGCTGAGTTGTAGAAAAGTACTAGAGTAGAAATAAGGAAGAGGTAACTTCTCATTCCTGATTGGCCACTAAACTTGAAAAAAAATCACTAAAAATATTAAATCTCAATTCATCAACAGTAACTTCAGGGAGATGTATTGAATGACACCTAAGGCCTGAGGTTTCAAAGGAATTTTTAGTGGGATCATGACATGTGGCTAAAGGGTGAAACTTGATGCCTAGAGAACCTGGATTGTAACCCACCTCAGATATTTACTAGTATGTCACCTGAGGCAAGTGACTTAACCTTTCTGGGCCTCAACCTCCTCATTTGTAAAATGAGGGAGTTGGATTAGATAACCAAGAAGCACTAATAGATAACCTCTAAAGTTCCTTATAGCACTAAATCTATAATCACACAAGTCCTTTCCATGACAAGATCTATTTTCCTAAGAGCAAATAACTTTGTATTTGTGTTATAGACTTAATTTAATTTATATTAAGATTACCATTTGTTTTGAATTCTTTTACTTATTGAATTTGGATAGACGGGATTGGTCCCATAGTTATAAGAAGGCCTGTCTCCCTAATATAGGCTTTTTTTTTTTTTTTTTTGGTGAGGCAATTGGGGTTAAGTGACTTGCCCAGGGTCACACAGCTAGTAAGTGTTTAGTGTCTGAGGCCAGATTTGAACTCAAGTCCTCCTGAATCCAGGGCCAGTGCTCTGTACCACTTACCTGCCTCCCTAATATAGGCTTTACATTGGAGACTATTAATGAAGAATCTAAAAGTGAGAAAATAGATACCATTCTAAAAGCCCCTATATAGCTTAGGTATTTCTAAAGACTATACTGACAGCTTCCTTTTCCATACTGATTCCACATTGTTCATCATACATGTATATATCAATCTATTAATTCACTCATATATTCTTCCACTTATATATTCCCCAAACATATGTTGAGCAGCCACTTTGCCCAAGATTTATGGAATATGAGCAGAATGCAACCATTTCTAAGAATCACTTTTTTAAACATCTGGATTGAAAGTTGGAACTATTCAGAAACTAAAGAATAGATTGCTTTTAAAGAGTGAACCAAGGT
Source organism: Dromiciops gliroides (assembly GCF_019393635.1). NCBI lineage: Eukaryota > Metazoa > Chordata > Mammalia > Microbiotheria > Microbiotheriidae > Dromiciops > Dromiciops gliroides. The sequence continues at coordinate 231,036,212 of NC_057865.1, forward strand.
AGTGGTTATGGTAAAATCTGTTTATATTTCTTTTATCATTTCTCAAGGGATATTAAAAAGTATTATTTTCAGAAATTAATAATATAGCTTTGTAATATGATGCCTAATCTTTAAGGTTACAAATTTCATTATTTTCAGGATCATTAATTATATACACATGCATATATGTATGTATGCACACATATAATATGTATATATGCATATACATACAAAGGTATATGCCTTCACATATGCCTATTTACTCAAACGAGTAAATCTCTCAATTTTCTCAGGGGTTTCCTTAGTAATCATTATTACCTCTGGTTTAGTTGCCTGATTTTATTTCATCATAGGACATTGTCACCCACATTAAACAAATGTAGCTTTTTACTTTGTTCCCAAGTGGCTGGTCCTTTTTTCTGTGGTTTGGGGCACTTGCAATTCCTAGAATACTCTTACAATTCAATTGTAGTCTGTCAATCATGTTTTGGTGGGGCTTTTTATTCCCTACTACCTTCCTGGATTTCATTGGTTATAGGTGCAAAAATGTCAACTAGCAAGATCTAGAACAACATTTCCTAAAATTTAGCAAGTCATTAATTGATGCTAATAATAATAATAGATTCATCAATTCATCTATTTGCAATTATTGTATATTGCTTATTACTGTAGCGCTGAGATTCTTCTGATTATCAAGGGGAGTGACAAATAATCAAGAGAGCTGGCTGGGACATAGAAGCTGAAGAATTTCTATAACCAGAAAGAAATATTATGGCCATTTAAAATAATGACATAAAAAGTCATATATGAACTGAGCTTTGAATCAATGAATGAATAAATGAATGAATAAAAAGTATCATATGCTAAGTGCCAGATATTCCACTTAGTGCTGGAAACACAAAGGAAAAAAGGTGAAATGGTCTCTGCTCTCAAGGTTCTCATATATACACTAACTGTAGGGAAACAACACATAAGAGTTTAGCTGTAAGATTGCTACTAAGGCCAATAAGCACTAAGGAAAAGTGACAGGGCCTGGGTATCCCTAGGGTGCATTAGTTGGTAAAATGACAATACTCGAGGTTCTTCAGTGGATAAGGAGAGGGCAGTTGATCAGAGTTAGTGGACCACCATCTGGCCAGAATTAAAGTCATTGATTCCTTGTTGTTGTTGTTTTTTTGTTGTTGTGTTTGTTAATGTTTTGTTTTATTTTGTTTTTTGAAGGTTGATGAGGGTTAAGTGACTTGCCTAGAGTCACACAGCTAGTAAGTGTCAAGTGTCTGATGCTGGATTTGAACTCATGTCCTCCTGAATCCAGGGCCGGTGCTTTATCCACTGAGCCAACTAGCTGCCCCCTATGTCTTTCAAATAGTATGAGGAGTCATGCTGCTCTTTCCACCTAGCAGTTCTAATAGAGTGTTGTTGGTCTAATGTTTGGGTGAAGGGAGAGAGGTGAAATGAAGAGGAAGGGCATCCTGGAGGCTTGGGTCTGGGTCAAAGGCCTTCCCACATACACTCCCAATAGATATCTGAACAGGGAAAAGGATATTAAAGAGAAGAAAGCATGTTAATCTCCTGTTCAAATATGTTTTACTAGTATCCTTTTGCCTTGGGATGACAGATTTGCTACTGGGCTACTGACCCTCTCTCAATCCCCAGTTTTGTTGGTACAAAAAATCTGCTAATGGTAGGTATAATTCTAGTAACAGAAGCAAACTTTTTTAAAAAATCTGAATAGTTTGTTATATATTTGGGGTTATTTTGTAGGGTTTGATTCTAAGATAATTTAATTATTTTTCCCTTTATTTTGTTGTCTTTTGTTATAGTAGGATGATTGATTCGAGGGTATTATATTTTCAAAAGTGGTAGAATTCTTCAAATCCTGAGATGGCTGAGAAGTTCCTTAGGTACAGCTCTCCCCGCTCCATACCATATAATAAAAATTTTTTAAAAACCCTTAGAATTAAGAAAGTAATTCTTGTAGAAAGTAATAAATGAAGATCATTTTGCCAGCTGATTGCTATGAGTCCTCCCACTGCTTCCAGTTTCTCTATTGTTTTCATAGTCCAAGGTGGACTGAAGCTCTGTGATCTTCATAGCTGCTGTAATTTTGGGTACCTATAATTTGGAGTAAATCTGTTCACGGTTTCCTATGGAAGACCCTAATACCAGGTAAGTTGTTGTATGTGAAGGGAATGTGTAAACCCTGTATTGTTATGGAGTATATGAGACAAGAAGATAGAGAAAAGAAGAGATAAGAATCAGGCAATAAACATTTATTGAGTGCCTAATGGTAGTTGTAACATGGTCAGATCTTTTTTTTTTGGGGGGGGGGGAGAAGGTCACTTTGACAGCTGAATGGAGGATGGATTGGCATGAAGAGAGACTTCTGGTAGTTTTTTCAATCAAATGAGCAGGCAATTGTAATATTTCAGGTGTGAAATGGTGAAGACCTGCATCTGGATGGTTACAGTGTTAGATGAGAGAAGGAAGAAATAAATGAGAGATTGAAAGATAGAATACAGCAAGAGATTGATTATAGGGGTGAGAGAGTGAGAAGGCAAGGATGACTACTAAGTTGTGAGCCTGGGTGACTGAGAGTATGGTGGTCTATGACATTAATAGGGACTTTAGGAAGAAGGAAGGTGTAATGATTGGAATGACGCCACCTACTGGAGACTTGCTGTGGAGAGCTCCACCATGAGGAAAATGCCTCAGAGGCATTGTGGCTTTTCCTTGGCGTCAGGAAATGACGCTTGCTCATGGGTGCTGTCTATCAAGTCTACCAGCCAATCAACTGGAGGAGCCTCCTATGGTCTGGGAGGAGACAGGAAGGAGGAAAGGGAGCCTGCGCAGAGAGCGCGAGCCCTTTTGGCTTCCGGACTTGATGGTGGTGGTGGCAGAGGACTTCACAGGAGATTTGAGGAAAGATAGGAATGCCAGACTGTTAGATTTCTGTTCTCAATCTTTTTCTTTCTATTTTCCAATAAACCCTTAAAAACCTAAACTCGTTTTATCAGTGATTTTTAGTCAGTTTCCCCCAAACTGGGGGAACACATTAGAATCCACATTTAGAATCTTAAATTACACAAAGGGTTTGGGGGTAAAAAGTTACTGTTTGGTTTTGTAAATGTTGATTTCAAAAATAAAATTAACAAAGTAAAGGAGGAAACAAGAAGCAAATAGAAGTTGGAGAAGAAACCCAACTTTTACTTTTAGGCATACTTTGCTCAGCAATGTTTTGGGGAAAACTACTCTGATCCCCAGGAGAATAAGACTAGGAAGTAAAAGTTAGTTGCAAGGAAAACAGAATCCAGAATAATGGAGATGGTAAAATTGGATAATAAAACCAATTACAGTGGCAACTCATGGTCTTCTTAAGTCAGGATTCTATATGGCCACCTTTAGCTTTTTTTCACCTTTAGCTTTTTTAAGGAGATAAGACTTCATTAAACCAAAGAGACATTAGAAAAGAAAGAACAAGGACCAAGATCTGGGTGATGGGCAAGATAAAGAAGGGTGTTGTTAAGGAAGAGGATTAGCAGTAACCATAATTCAGTACAGATATTATCAAAAAACCAGCAAAGTGATTAAGATGGACAAAAGGAAGGGAAATGAACAAATGTTTGAAAGGGAACACACAGAATAATTCGGGCAAACAATCAAAGAATTAGCTGAAAAAAGCAAAAGAATAAGGACAAAAATAAGGGATCTTAAGGAATATATCTGTGAGTCTAACCAGAGGAAAGAGATAGAGGCACTTTTCATAACAAATATGCTAAATACAAAAAATGATACAATTGGAACACAAAAATTCAGAGGATGATGGGAAAATAATCATTCATATTTTTTTAAAGTAAGGCTAGATGAACATGAGTCAACAAAACAAAAATATGTAATTTCAAAATAGGCTGGAAAGTGATAATTCAAGGAAAGTTTCATATTATTATCCATCTTCAAAATTGGGAGTGTGTCTGTCTTCCAGGGGGAAAATCATGATGAAAAAGAAAACTTGAAAATTCTACTCCAGAAAATCATACAGGGAAATATTGTTCAGAAATATTGGAAACAGACATCAAAGTTCAACTTGAAGGAATTAATATAATGTTAGTTTTAAAAAAACATCAAATTTTAATCACTAGGAAGAATTATAGTAAGATTTCAAAACTGTATCGTGGAAGAAAAGGTACAGACAGAAACAAGAGCTGGCAATGTAGGAAAACTAGAAGGTTTCCAAATACAAAGGTACACAAAGCACTATCCTTCTGTTAACCATTATTTCTAGTTCTCAAAATAATAGTGATAACGATATAAGAACAAAAGCTATAAACATAAGCAGAAAGAAGACAATATTCTTCCTATTTTCAGGTGACAAGACTATATACAAAGACAATCCCCATAGAATCAGTAAAGAAACAAATAATTTTATAAAGGTAACAAGAATGAAGAAATAAATACATATACATGTATATTATTTATAATTTATTATATGTTTACTTATATGCCAGGCAAAATCTAGGAACTAGGGATGCAAATAGAAAAAATAAACATTTCTGACCCTCCAATAGCTTCTATTTTCAGGGATCAAATGTATTCAGACTTTTAAAGCAGTATTGTTCTGCTTTTCTTTTCTTTTTCCTTAAATAAGAAGTGTGATTTGAGTGGTAAAGGGAACTCCACAAGAAGAAACTTCTTTTGGCAGTGCAACCAAGCAAAAGGGAAAGGGGCCCACATGTACAAAAATATTTATGGCAGCTTTTTTGTGGTGGCAAAAAATTGGAAATTGATAAGATGCCAATCAATTAGGGAATGGTTGAACAATTTGTGGTATATGAATGTCATGGAATACTATTATGCTATGAGAAATTATGAGCAGGTGGATTTCAGAAAAAAACCTAGAAAGATTTACATGATTTTATGCCGAGTGAAGTGAACAGAACTAGAACATTGTATACAGTAACAGCAATATTGTGTGATAATGAACTGTGAAAGATTTAGTTCCTCTCAGCAACACAATGATCCATGGCAATTTCAAAAGAATTATGATGGAAAATGTTCTCCACGTCCAGAAAAAGAAGTATGGAGTCTGAATGCAGATTAAAGTATACTATTTTCACTTTATTTGTTGTTATTTTTTTCTTTCTTGCAGTTTTTCCCTTTTGTTCTGACTCTTCTTTTATAACATGAGTAATATTAAATATGTACAACATGGTTGTGTGTATATACATATGCATCATATAGATCACATATGCACACACATCACGCATTATATATAAACATATACACATGATATATCATATGTGTATGTATGCACATATGTACCTATGTGGTGTGTTTACATATATGTATCTATATGCACTGTGCATACATATATGCATATGCACATACAAATATACACACATATATTATTGCTTGCTGTCTTGGGGGTGAGGGGATGGAAAATTCAGAACTCAAAATCTTACCAAAATGAATGTTGAAAAAAATTTTTATATGTAATTTGAATATAAAATAAAACACTACCAAAAATGCAACCACGCAACTTCTTTCCAATTTATAGTCTTAGAGAGTTGCCTGAGGAACATAATTGACTTGCCCAGAGTCACTTAGCCAGTATGTTAGAAAAGAAACTTACACCCATCTTCTTGAGTCTAAGACCAGCTCTGCACCCACTATTCAATGCTTCTCTGTAATGCTTCTACATGTAACAGAGTCTTAAGAAGAGGTAGTAAGGAGAGAAGGCATTCCATGGATGAGGTACATAGCCTTTGCATGGCTGAAAGGTGGGACATGGAAGTATATATCTGGGAAAATTCCCATAGCCCAAGAGAGCTGGAGTATAGAGTGAAAAAAGGGAAGTTATGTTGAATCAGCCTGGAGGGTAGGCTAAAATTGGATTGTGAAGGGCTTTTATGCCATACATAAGATTTTGTGTTTTGTCCTGATGCCAACAAGGATTAAATAAAGCTTCTTGAGTAGAGAAGTAACATGATCAGAATTGTGCTCAAGAATATCAATTTGATAGCTGTGTATAGGATGGATAGTGGAACATAGAGAAAAATTGCAAAAGTATAAATTAGTTGTTGTTGTTGTTTGTCCTTCATTATCAAAGAGGACCATGACAGATATCATGACTTCCAGTGAATTGGATTTAAGTGAGGAAGGTCTGTGCATGGGTACTAACCTCACTTTCTCATCCAGAGTCATCCAGATCCAGTGACAATATATACATCAGGATGACTAGAGATGGCCCCGGATGTTTGAGGCAATAGGGATAAGTGACTAGCCCAGGGTCATACAGCTAGAAAGTGAGATTTGAACTCAAGTCCTCATGACTTCAGGGCCAGTGCTTTATCTACTGAATCACTTAGCTGCCCCATACTTATGATGTGATGAGAGCTGAAATGGATCATAATGTGAGTAGATAGATTTTGAAGAATTATAGTCAATGATACTTAGCAAATAATTAGATATGGAGAAAAGCTAAGACTGTAGGATTAAAGATGTCCCATAATTCTAGAATCAGGGTAAATTACAGAAAGCAATCTAAGGCCAGATGACTGTAAAATCATCATATGATTTCTGCATGAGATATTTTATCTTAATGGTGTTTTGTTTTGTTTTGTTTTGTTTTGTTTTGTTTTTTGTCATAAGGGAGGTTTCAGTCTAGGAATGGACTGGGAAATGATTGTGATAAAAAAAAAAATTAAGAAGCATCTGTAACATCACACATACCAGAGACAGCTCAAACTTGTCTCTTTTCCAAAAATGAAATCCTCTGCTTCACTTTTTGCCAAAGATAGCAGTATTCTTTCAGTTTCTCATATTTTAACCTTGATATCATCATTGACTTTTCATTTTCCACTCCCAATAAACAAATAATTGGCAGATTTTTCTATTTCTACCTTCACAATCCTCACAGTTAACCTCTCCCTCTATTCACAAAGCTATTATTCTAGTTCAAAGCCTCATCACCTCTCCCCAGTGGTCCCTCCCTACTCCAACATAACCTCCATAGCTGCCTAATTGATTTTTCTTAATCATATATCTTATCACATGTAAGGCAAAAGAGGAAGGAATTATCCCCAAAGAATAACATTACCAAACATGGATAGCATTTATGGGAGGAAAACAGATGCCAAAGGGAAAGAACATTGCCATGTGATCCCCATTTCTCTACAATACATGGGTAGCTCATGGCCAGTGGCTCCAATGTGCAGTGGGATGAGCACCCCAATCAAAGGCCCCACTGAGCCACTCATAGAGTTTTTAGATAAAGAGTTGATGTGTCATTAATAGGAGACTATCCTATCACCAGTATGGTAAGGTAGTGGGATATAGTCTGGACTAGTGAAAAGAGAATTTACTCTGAATGACTAGGAAGGAATGAGAAATGAAGGTCAGGGAGCTTATCTCTAAGTGCCAGAGTGTAAAAGCAGCTGAGGGGGTAATGAGGAAATGCCCAATCTCTGGGTTAAGTCTGACTGTACATGCACCCTGGGGGGTTGGGGACAAAACAGTCAAACTGCATTCTACTGGCTCATACATATCATTTACTTGCATACTCATTAAATTACAGTGGCTTCCTATTAAATAAAATATTAACCCCTCTCTTTGACTTTTAAAACTCTTCATGATCTGGCCTTAAATAATCTTTCCAGTCTCATTATATACTAATATCCTTTTCACTCATTGTGTTCCAGTTAAACAGGCATGCTCTCAGTTACATACAGTGCTTTCTCTCTCGTGCCCCCACCTTTGCACTGGCTGTCCCTTATGGCTAAAATGTACTCCCTCCTCATCTCCATCTTACAGAATCCTCATTTCTTTAAGATTTAGCTCTAGTGACTTTTTATACAAAGCCGTTTCTGATCCCCTATCCCCAGTGGCTGTTGTCTTTCTTCTCTAACTAGCTTATGCTTAACTACCCAGGTTTTATTTTGTATATATGTACAGAATACACACACACACACACACATATATTCTGTACATGTATGCTGTTTTCCCCTATATAACTTGTTGTGAGAAGGCAGAAATTATTTAACTGTCTGTCTTCGTACCCCCAGCACTAAGATGACACAATGTCTGACACATAGGATAGTAGGTGCTTAATAAATTGTGATGGATTAGTTAATTGATTTTTTAAAATGGGAGGTAGGGATATTGGACAGTAGCTGAAATTCTTGTTCAAGCACATTGGGGGCAATCATACTTTGGGCGAATTAAATTAAATTTTCTCTTGAATGTACATTTTTTAAATTTTTTGAATGTACATTTTTTAAATAAAAGGAAAGAAGTCCAGCACAATATGTTCCCACCACATATGTAGAGAATATGGGCGGGGGGAAGTTTTAGGGTAATCCTCATGAATTGACAGTGAACAATGATTTGCAGATAACACATTTTTAAGCCATAAGCACATACATGAATCACATGACTCCCAGAAGAGTCTTCTTTGAATGCCAAGGACAGTGACAGATTCCATGAGAATAAAATTATCAAGAGGAAGAGCAGGTCATATTCTTAATGGAAGCATTGCTTGTCCAGAATCAATAAAATAGATATTAAATGACTGAACTACTGAAATTATTGTGTCAGTTTATCATAGCAACCCAAGACCTCTGTATCTGTCCTTGCTGACCTTTACCAGAGGCAGAAGATTGAAAGGACAGGAAAAATTACCTGAAGACTATTGTCAGAGTTTATGGCTTATTGTCTAAGGTGGAAAACAAGTCTCTGCAGGTGTCAAGGAGGAGGTTTTGTAATGGCATATAAATAAACCCCCAGATACATAAGATCCCCCTGCCACGTGTGTCTGTGACTGACTACAAAATCCCAGGAAGGTTACTCTTCTGTGCCAGTGCCCAACATCTAGAAGTTTCAGGATGAAATTGATTGCAGATAAGGAGGAGGCCAAATTGAGGTGGTGTGGGATGGAGTGAAATGAGGAAAAGCATCTCAAATCAGAAGATCAATGAGGTAAACTGTGTGTGTCTCTTCTGGAGTAGTCTTCATCTTTTGAAACTGATTTCCACTCCTTTCCTATCCCACGTGCCTTGTGAAAAAGAATATTTAGTATCCTCCAGGCGGAATGAAATTTTCTGTTTAGCCCCAGAAAAAAGAATCAGAAACAATGGGTATAAATTTCAAAGTGCCTCAATGTCAGGAAAGACTTCCTAAATATTAGAGTCAAACAAAGTGGAATGGGCCACCTTGAGTGGTAATGGCCACCAGCTCCTTGGGGCTTCATCAGGTTGAAATGACATTAGGGTTCATTTTCTTTTTTCTTTTTTTTTTTTTTTTTCAGTTTCCCAAGTTTTATTGCAATACTGTGGGCGACCACAGGGAGAGAACCAGACTAGTGGAAAGGTCTCTCTCCCATTTTCTTTTTACATTATCCTTTCACCAAGGTGTTGAAGGGAAATAATCATGTTTTTGGACAGAAGTGGTCCATTGATAGTTATCCAAGGCACACTGATAATGATTCAGAAGTTGTTGTGACACAACCACATAACAGCAAGTATACCTTGTAATTGTTTCTGTTCAAATCAAGGTTGGATGACCCCTTTTTAGCATCTTCCTGGTGTTATAGTAGGATTGCTATTTTCTGTAGCTAGAGTAAATGGTTGCTGATGTCCCTTTCAACATGTAAATCTGAAACTATGATTCTCTGAGTGTTCCAGGAGTCTAAGTCCTGCTTCTAACATATGTGAAAATGGATGTATCAGGAAAACAAATGAACAAGGATATGAGAAAGCCAAATCTAGATTTATATCTTCTATTGTCTAGAAAAGGGATCATTAGAGATCTCACAAGAGGGAGAAAAGAAATGTGTATCCCCCAGAGATAGTATCACTTGTGTCTATATCAGATGCTAATGTATTCTTTATTTAACTGTTGCCCTCATTAAAGGCTTTTAACTCATCAAAATGCTGTTTGTTGTTCTGGCAAAATGACAAATTGTGATTATGTTTATGCTTTTGTCCCCAAGGCTAATTCATGTAGACTTTAAAACAATATGCCCTTTTGATAGGCTAAGAGCTCCTAATAACTATAGTTAAGTAAATAAACCACCAAGTTGACAAGCATTAGTACAAGGGCAATTTACCAATTCTCTGCTTTTGGCTGGACAACAATCACAAGAGTTTTTTTTTTTTTTTTGCTATGTAGAAAGCCATGGTAATGCAAATGTATCTAATTTAAAATAAATAGACATGCATATGGGCACATGTATATGAATATGTATAAATAGACAGCTCTATTTACATCTATACAGAAAATAAAGCTTACTATATCTTCCAAATTTTATGCACAGGTGCTTATCTGAATATAGATACATTTATGTGTATATGTTTATTTGTGCATGCATACATATAAGGACATACACTATATGTGTATACAAATGCAGCTATGAAATCGAGCACTTGTGGTAAGAAAAATATATAATACTCATAGACACTTTCAAAACAATTTCTTATACCTTCAAGCTATTATCTTCTTCCTTTTACAACCAAATGCCAGAAAAAAGCTACCTCTGATCTCTGCCTAAGTATCCTCTTCTCTCACTTGCTTTTTAACCCTTTGTATTGCTGCTATTGTTTGTCCTCATTTTCAAAAAGTACCAGTGACATCACTCATGAGTGAATTTGATTTAAGTGAGCTAGAGATGCACAGAGTTGTTAGCCTCACTCTTTTTTCCATGGTCATAGAAGTCCAGTGGCAAAACAAAAGTCAAGAACACTAGCAATAGGGAGAAGCTAGGTGGCACAGTGGATGAAGCACCAGCCTTAGATTCAAGAGGACCTGAGTTCAAATCTGGATTCTGCCATGGGACACTTACTAGTTGTGTGACCCTGGGCAAATCACTTAACCCTCCTTGCCCCCCTCCCCAAACAGAAGAAGAAGAAGAAGAAGAAGAAGAAGAAGAAGAAGAAGAAGAAGAAGAAGAAGAAGAAGAAGAAGAAGAAGAAGAAGAAGAAGAAGAAGAAGAAGAAGAAGAAGAAGAAGAAGAAGAAGAAGAAGGAGGAGGAGGAGGAGGAGAAGAAGACTGGCAATGGCCCAGGGTGTAGTGGATGAGCTTGACATCTTAGATGTCTGAACCAGTTCTGCGTCATCTGCCTTCATGGCCATTGGAACAAATTGTTCTCATCTGCCCATTGTGCTAGGGAATTTTTCACGTGTTTGGAGTGGATACTGTCCCAACTCACTGATGAGTTTAAGGTCTGTTAGTTACCCTCAACCAGGGTTAGTCCATACACTGAGATGGTTTACCAGAGTTTGGCTGATGCACATGCTACAGCTTTGTGGAGCCACAGGTGACAATTGAGTGTCAATGAGACCAAAGATGGATGAGCAACCTTGAAAAAGGCTTGACAAGCCCTCACATCAAAGAAGTTAGTCATTCACCCTACTTCATATCTGAACTGAAAGGTCTGTTTCCAAAGTCAGCAATGATTTTTAGCCACCAAATTTGATTCCCTGCCCCCTTCAGTATTCATCCTTACCCACCTCCTGGATACTCTCTCCTCTCTGAGCTTTCAAAGCACTACTTTGTTCTGCTTTTCCTCCTGCTATCTGAATATTTCTCAATCTTTCCTGCCTCATCCTCCATATTGTAATTTTCCTTATTTGAAGTCCTGACCATGTGATTCCCCTAATCAATTAACTACAACCATTTTATTGCATCTGTAATAAAATAAACTTGACTCTGTTTAGCTTTTAAAATCATATACCACCCAGTTCCACCAATCTTTCTAGTCTCTTTTGATATCAAACCCACCCTACCCCAATCTGCAATCTAACCAAATTCACCTTCTCTTTGTTTCTTGCATGCAATACTCCATCTCCCAGCCTTTGCACTGGCTGTCCCATATACCTGGTATAAAATCCCTCTTTGAGTCTGCCTCATAGAGCCCTTTTTTCCTTTAAGATGAAGCCCAAATATTATAGGGATTTTTTTTAAAACTGGTGTCTATAAACTTAAACAAAAAATATCTTATTTCAATATTATTAGTTTCTCTTTTAATCCTGTGTATTTTATCTTATCTATTTAAAAACTGAGAAGACCTCCATAGGCTTCACCAGACTTTCATAGAAATCTATGACATACAAAAAAATTTAGGAATACTTATTTGAGAGAATTGTGTGACTATTAAGAAATTAAATCATTTACCCAGAGATACACAGCTAATATGTTTTACAGGCAAGACTTCAATCTTGGTCTTCCTTCCTGAGATGGATGCACTGAAACCATAATTCCATGTTGTCACTTTGAATGAAGAGTTAATGAAAAATTTGTAAAATAGGAAGATATCATTCCTTTGGTACTCCATTTCTGAATTTTGGTGACAGTGACCACTTATTTTCATCCTGCTTTTTATATTTTATATCACCAGAATTCCTTTATAAATGTAAAATTTTGAAAAGAAATATGGAAATGCATGGTCCTTTATATAGTTTGGCAAAATTACTGTCCATTTCCCTCAGTCTGAAGTGTGAATTCTCTTGGTTTATGGCATTTAGAACCTATCCAAAGGGTGAACATATTTTGAAAGAAATAGAACACCAGACAGGCCACTAATTGTTGATAGTTGAGTCAAAGTAGATTCACCTCATCACCTCTGTTGATAAATTTAGACATTTAGTAGGCCATGTACCTTTCATGTGGTAGGGCTTTCTTTAATTGGCTCCCCTAAAAAATTTACAGGAAGCTGTTACTTCCTTCATCTGCATTTTCTCTTCAGAATAAGAATTTCTTTTATAGCTGCTATGACAGAAAGAATGCTGGCATTTGAGAACAAGTCACCATAAAGCTGCAAGAGTTCAACTGGCATTCTAGTGTAGTCAAAAGGACCATTAATCCCCTCTTAATAGAAGTGGTCTGAATACGGATATGTGTAAGAATATGTGGATGATTATAGCTCCAGGTGTTTCATTAGCCACAGAAAAGAAACATCCAGAATTTGGGGAAGAAAAAAAAGGAAATATTATTTTGAGTTTTGGATAGCTTTTTGGAGGATTCAGGAACCAGACTACCTTTGGGGGAGGAATTAGGCAATGGAGAGTTATTAGCATTAATTACTGCAGTTTCCTCTCATCTTCTTTACTTTTAACTCCTTGTAATCTATCGTTAAACTTCATCCCTCAACTGCAACTGCTCTCCCTAGTATTACCAATGATCAAGTCTTAATTATTGAATGGCCACATCTCACTTTTCATTGCTTTTTATTTCTTTGTAGCATTTGGAACTCTTTCCCTTCTGCATCATCATCTCTGCTCTCCTCGATTCTTCTCATATCTGTGCAGCTGTTTTCGTAAATCTTTGTTGAATCAAAGGTCAAAACTTCTTACAACTCATTTTTTTTTTGGTGGGGGAAATGAGGGTTAAGTGACTTGCCCAGGGTCACACAGCTAATAAGTGTCAAATGTCTGAGGCCAGATTTGAACTCAGGTCCTCTGAATCCAGGGCAGTTGCTTTATCCACTGTGCCCCTTACAAAACTTCTTAAACTATGGGTTTTGATCCCATTATGGGGTCACATAACTGAAAGTGGGGGTTGCAAAAATTTGGCAACACCAAAAGATTATGTATAAGTATTTTTAAACCTATATACCTGGGTTGTGTAAACATTTCTTAGGCCAAAAGGTGTCAGAAGAAAAAGTTTAAGAAACCCTGTCATAGACATGTCCTTCTCATTCTTTTCTTTTGTGGTTCATAGACTCTCATGTGTTTAATCATCATCTGTATCCAGATGACTTTCAGGTTTCTACATGCAGCCTGCTTTTGAGATGCAATTCAATGTCATCAACGGCTTATTGAATATTTTCAGGGGAGATCCTATAGACCTCTCAAATTTGACTATTCAAACATTATTTTTTCTCTTTTCCCAAAATATCCCCCTCTAACTTCACTCTTTCTGTTGAAAGCACCACCATCCTTATAGACACTAATGCTCACAACAACATAGTCATCCTTGTTGACTCTATTCTCTCTCACTTTTTATAGCTAATGAATTACTAGGTCTTTGCAATTCTCCAACACTCACAGATTCCATAAGATCCTTCACCTCCTGTCACTTCTGTCCATTCACAAGTCCACATACCTAGTGTGGCATTTAAAATTTTTGTTTGTTTTTTATTTTTTTAGAGAGGCAATTGGGGTTAAGTGACTTGCCTAGGGTCACACAGCTAGTAAGTGTTAAGTGTCTGAGGTCGGATTTGAACTCAGGTACTCCTGACTCCAGGGCTGGTGCTCTATCCACTGCGCCACCTAGCTGCCCTGGTATTTAAAATTTTATGTGGTCTCCCTATTTCTCTCCTAAGTTTTAGGGAAACTTAGTTGGGGTTCCTAATATAGTGCTACTTATAAATTAGAGGATTTAGTACCAGTTTGGGGCATTAAGCATTTATTAAAGCATTTTAAATATTAGTAAAGAGAGAATGTGTGGCTCAGAAAGTTCAGAAGGAGAGAGATATCTATCTAGGAGATAGGAGAGCTAGAGCTCAATTTGGCTGCCTCCTCCCCCAAGTTCCCTACCAAAAGCACATCTTGGAGTGTACTCCCTTCCTTCTGGTCTGCAGGAGAAGTGGCCCTTCCACAATGCTCAAAACTAATTGGCTAGCATCATTCAAATCTATTGGTTTACTGGACTTGAGGGTAGTCCATGAGCAGAACATGCTGAGGTCAGAGTTCAGAGACCCGACCCTCTGAGGGGCAAGGCTTTCAGGTAGGTATGGTTTTAAGTGAGTTAACTTTGTGAGCTAATCAGCAAGGCCAATCTACATTTACTTTGAAATTCTCCTGACACTGGGTTGGCCCCAAAAAAGATCAGGCAAGGCTCTCTGGCTTAGGCTGTCTGGGAGTCCCAAAACTGCATTATTTTCTCACACTAGTTAGGCTTTCATCACCTTTTGTCTGGATGATTGCTATAGAATACTAATGAATTGGCCTCTACTTCCCCTGGTTTTTAATTAATTGTCACCATAGCTGTCATCCTAACATCTCTAAATCATAGGTCTGATTATGTCACTCAGTTTTTCAAGAAGCTCTAATAGCAAGAAGTTGCTTCTTCTTTTGGGTCTCCTCTACTTCTTGTTTCTGTTGCTGCCCCCATTGAGTTCCTGCATCTGTTGGCTGCCTCTCTAATTTTATTTATCCCCCCTTTTTGGCCCCCAGAGCCCCCTGACACAAGGGCCTTCAGGACATGACCCACAGTCATTTTATCTCCTCACTATCTTTTTCCTAATATTCCATGTTCACTATTCAGAACCTCCAGTCTTTCAACCCCTCTGCTGATGCAGGTAGAGGTGAGGACTTACCCGAGATTGAGAATTACATTCATATAAGAATTCAAGGGGGAAGCTAGGTGTCGTAGTGGATAAATCACCTGCCCTGGATTCAGAAGGACATGAGTTCAAATCTGGCCTCAGACACTTGACACTTACTAGCTGTGTGGCCCTGGGCAAGTCACTTAACCCTTATTGCCTTGCAAAAAACAAAAACAAAAGAAAAAATAAATAAAATAAGTAAATAATGAAAGGGCAGAAAGATACTAGTATTCAGGGAATTGAAGATGATTATGATAAAAGAATTATGGAAGCTTTCTAAAAGAAATTTCCTTGTAATGCTACTGGGTTTGGACATCCTGAATACAGTGAGATTATTTAGCTTCAAGGTGACCATAGAAAGACCATTTGCCAGTTCCTCCTGAAGGCTGGCATTGTTAAGAAGGAGAAGCTTAAAGTTCATCATTTCTAAAATGAGCAACAACACATGGAATATTTCTTGAATAGTGTCTTTTCTAAGCCAAATTGGCTACCTTATAAAATGATTCTCTGCAGTAAATGGACTTTTCATTTAATCATTCAAAGTTCCATTCACATCTGCATGATTACAGAAAACATGTCTGTAGGCTAGCAACACATAAGAAAATTGCAGTAAGACTGTAACTAACTCTCTAATTCATTCTAACACATTTCCAATGGAAAATATTTGGTTTTGAGTGTTTATTGTTCAGTTTATTGCTTTTCACTTGATTTAAAATGCTTTTTTGTTGTATTAAACCATGTATGTTGCAGCTTAATGATATAAAAGCTTATTAACAGCAAACAAAAAAGCTCCAATAACTCCATATTGTTTGGGGGATAAAATAAAAACTCCATTGTTGAAGAACTGATTCAATATTTTACTCTGACAGCTTAACTAAGCCATTATTTATTACTTACAGTTATAAAGGAGAAAGCAGTTCGAGGAGAGATAGAGATACCTTCCCAAGATGATGAAGGTTGAATTTCTATAAATTTTGAGAAGACTTCCCCTGCCCTGGCCAATAAAATAAAATAAAATGAAGCTAGTACAGAATTAGGATTCTTATAAATGCTGAAAGAGCTGGTAAGACAAGCATCATGTTGGACCCTGTCAAGAAGTCAAGGTTTTTAGAAAATACAGCTTTTTCTAACTCCATCATATTGCCACAGAATTTGGGGTGTATCTACATGACAGCCCTTTACACTACCCAAATAAGAAAGGGAAAAAAACATGGTTTTCTTTGGTAATTCAGAAGATAGCCACTGATAACTATCATCAAGGCATGATGATGATACAGAAACTGTGATAGGGGGAATGTGGGAAAACTTGGACATTCATTCTCTGTTGTTAGAGTTGTGAACTGATTCAACTATTCTGGAGAACAATTTGGAACTATGTCCAAAAGTCTATAAAACTGTGTATACCCATTGATCAAACAATAGCACTTCTAGGTGTGTATTCCAAAGTGATTTTTTTTTAAAAGGGAAAAGGACCTATTTGGAGAAAAATACTTATAGTAGTTCTATTTGTGGTAGCAAAGAATTGGAAAAAGAAGAGATGTCCATCATTTGGGGAATGACTGAACAAGTTGTAGCATTTGATTGTAATGGAATACAAAAGAAATGATTAGCAAAATGGTTTCAGAAAAACCTGGAAAGACTAAAAATGAACTGATGCAAAGCAAAATGAGCAGAACCACAACAACACCAGGAGAAACAGCTTTTCTGTACAGAGGTAGAATAATTAATTTCAGAAAAAGCCATTTCTGACTTCGATTGTAGAGGCAAATTATTCAGACATACATAAACCAAATAGGTCTAGAACATTTAATATAATAACTGAGCTCTAGGCTGGACTGAAATTTTCTTGAATCAGTGGAGCAGTGACCAGGGAATGAGTGTTGAATGTGACAATGCCATCCATCCAGACTGACATGGTTTTTCTGGTATTTTGCTACCTGTCTCAACTCCTCATCCAAAAAGATTGTGGAATAAAAGGGGTTTCAGTAATAGGGGTTTGGGGATACCAGTATGCTAAGGCTCAGAAGTTACCATTAGTTGATACAGTATGTTATCTTTGAGGCAAAAAAAAGTGATTTAGAATTGAAGGAACCAATTATACCCAAAGTTGGGAACCCTGAATTCCCTAAGATATGTCCAAGACTGAATACTGGTAGGTTCAAACTGGAAAGGTGTTGAGGATGGCCTAGTAACAGATATTTTTCAAAACAAAATCAGTCCAGAAAAGTTCCTAGACATTCATTATTAGGTTGACCACAGGATGATTAATGTTTTTGGCCACATTTGGAGGGAGTACCCACACTAATGAAACCACATATCCTTGATACATGATGCACTATGTGATACATTTATGATTAGTCCTCAAACCCTCTCAGGTAGTTTGAGACATTTCTAATCATAGGGGCTAGAAGAAAATTGAACTCTGTAGGAAATGGTAAGAAATGAAAAGGCCTATTGTCCTGAGTTATGCTGCCCATAAATTATCTTGAAGGGGTACAATATAATCTCTAGTTACAATCATAATAATAAAATGATGGGCTGATATTTATATAATTCATTGATGTTTACAAAGCACTTTACAAACATTATCCAATTTAAACCTTATTATAGTCCTGTGAGGTAGGAATTTGTCATTATAATCATTTTACAAATGAGGAAACTGAGGTGTAGGGAGGTTAAATGGCTTGTCATGCTTTCAGAAAGTAATAGCAATGGGCTTTGAACCCATGTTTTCCTTGCTCTAAGTCCTGGATTCCAGATATTATACCATGTTGTCTTTCCGTCTATGTTTTCATTGCCTCCTTCATTTCTTCTAATACATAATACTACATAATACTATGTATGAAGCTAGTCACAATGCAGGATACCAAGAGAATTTATTCAAAACACAGTACACACTATAAATAACTACAGTACAACATGAGGCAAAAGGTTTTTGAAGTACTGAGTGGTCAAAAGAAGCTGGAGCTCAGAGAACATTTCCAGTTGGAGAGGGGTTGATCAGAGAAGTCTCCATGGAAGAAGTGATATTTGATAGGAGTTTTGGAAGGTGGATGGGATTTCAAAAGTTAGCGTTAAAACAGCAACAATCTGAGTAGAAAAAATGGGTCATACAAAAATGGGAGGCTGGAAAAACTAGCTTGGGTGTGAGAAACAATAAGTAATCCCACTTGACTAAAAGCATCACAAAGTACTGGTGGTAGATGAATATTCTAGAGAAACACATAAAATGTACTTACAATCTTCTTTTCTCTTGGCATATCAAAGAGATTGGATACAGTAGAAGATATATTTATAATGTTACCAAAAATATAAAGAAAGGAAGCAAAGTTTCCTACTGAAAGAATCCTCCTCTGTTAGAGGGTTAAGCTGCTTAATTGCCTTCATTGGGGGAGGGTGGGGCAATGAGGGTTAAGTGACTTGTCCAGGGTCACACACCTAGTAAGTGTCAAGTATCTGAGGCCGAATTTGAACTCAGGTCCTCCTAATCCAGGGCTGGTGCTTTATCCACTGTGCCACCTAGCTGCCCCCCATTGCCTTCATTTTTTAAAGTCACAGGGATGAACAAAAATATGTCATCCCTGGTCTAAGATAAACATACGTTTCCTCTCCAAACCCCAGGCCCATGACTGGCAACATGGCTAAACACACCAAGAAGGTCAGAATTGTTGGTAAATATGGAGTACGTTATGGTGCATCCCTCAGAAAAAATGGTGAAGAAAATTGAAATTAGCCAGCTTACCAAGTATACCTGCTCCTTCTGTGGCAAACCAAAATGAAGAGATGGGTTGTGGGTATCTGGCATTGTGGATCCTGTATGAAAACAGTAGCTGGTGGTGCATGGACCTACAATACCACCTCTGCAGTCACAGTCAAATCCACCATCAGAAGACTGAAGGAATTGAAAGACCAGTAAAATCTTCTCCCCATCAAATATCTGTAGCCCATAGTCCAACAATAAATGGATTAATTTATGGAACAAAAAAAAATCACTTTTTTTTTAAAAAGAAAAAACGTACTTTTGACTTCTTTAGATGTGTGTTGGGCATCTAACTTGAGCTTCTGAAAGTCTCTTGATTGATAATTACATTATTTTATTCTAGATTTTAAATTAAATGGACTTCACTTTTCTTCAAATCTTCCCACATGAAAATTATTTTCTGGAAATCAGATATTATGACCTTCAGAATTAAAACAAGACACTTAGTGAATTGAGAGACAAAGCTTGTATAGAAAAGCTAGTAATATTATCTCAAGTCTTGGAAAGTTAATAACTTCTAAAATTGATATACTAAAAAATTGGGTTTCAACTTCATTTCATTCAGAAACTCACTTCAGAGATAATTACATTTTCTGTGATTTACCTCTTTTTTGACACCAAAGCCCTACAAAGAATCTCCTGAAAGCTGGTGTAGTATCACACAAGGAGACCTTCTCTGTGGTTAATAACAATGCATATTGAAATTAATGTTAGTAGCCTGATGCTACTACCTGCTAATGCTAATGCTAATGCTAATGCTAAATAAACTAATGCTACTAGTTTCCCTCTGTTGATTATCTCTAATTTATCCTCTATCTATGTTGTTTGTATAAAGTTGTTGGTATGTTGTTTCTTGCTTTATACTATGATTTCCTTGAGAGCAGTACTTTTCTTTCTTTTTTTTTTTTTGCCTTTCTTTGTATCAGCAGTACTTAGCACAATGTTGAGCACAACAGAAGTCCTTAAAAGCTTTTATCTACTGACTAACTTTGTGATGAACTTTGTTTAAGAGCTCTTGACATAGATAGACAGATTAAATAACATATACAAAATAATGTAATGCAGTTGTAATGAAGCATTTGGGCATGACTTTTAAAAATGGAAATTTCTTTTTATCATACCTTTGACACAAAAAGTGTCCAAAAAAAGTTCATTACCAAAAAAATTTCATTTTCTTCTAGTAACTGTGTTCTTTTTCATGAATCAATAAAATTCTAACTGCTGTCCATATAACACCTTTTATAAAATAATTCCACCTAAAACAAATTCTGAATAGATTCATGTTTTGTGACTAATATATAGTAAAAGTTGGCAAAGTGGTGAGATAATGAGTATAATCATCCTGGAATTCTGAGTAATTCTTCCTATTCTATTGGTTTGGCATATTTACATGGTACTTGTCAAGAATTCCAGGTTTTTAGAAAATGAAGCCCTGAAACTCCATTATATTACCACAGGATTAGGGCATTCATATGCCTGCCTATTATAATGTCCAAGTTGAAGAAAGAAAACAACTTTTTTTTGGTAATTCTGAAGACATACAGTGACATTCATCATCAAGGCACAATGATGATTGATGATGTAGAAGCTATGCCAGAAAGGATGTAGGAAAATTGGGACAATCATGGTGGATTTTTGAACTAATCCAGCAATTCTGGAGAGGAATTTGAAACTATGCTGAAAAGGTTATAAAACTGCATACCTGGGACAGCTAGGTGGCACAGTGGATAGAGCACTGGCCCTGGAATCAGGAGGACCCGAGTTCAACTCTGACCTTAGACACTTAACACTTACTAGCTGTGTGACCCTCAGCAAGTCACTTAACCCCAATTGCCTCACCAAAAAAAAAAAAAGAACAAAACAAAAACCAAAAAACTGAATACCCTTTGATTCAGCAATACTACTTTCGGCAACACCACTACTAGGTCTTTATCCCAAAGAGATTACATCAGCTCTTTTTCTGGTAGCAAAGAATTGGAAATTGAGAGGATATCCATCAAATGGGGAACAACTAAACAAATTGTGGTGTATGATTGTAATGGAACACTGTTGTGCTATAAGAAATGATGAGCAGAATGATTTCAGAAAAAAAAACATGGAAAAGGAAAATTAACTGACACAAAGTGAACATTGCACACAGTAATAGTAGTATTATATGATGATCAACTGTGAAAGACTTATCTCTTCTCAGCAATACAGTAATCCAAAACAAAGCCCAAGGACTCATGATGGAAAAAGCTACCCATCTCCAGAAAAAGAACTGATGGAGTTTGAGTACAGATCAAATTTTTTACACTTTGTGTTTGGTCTATGTTTCCTTTCAAAATATTACTATATGGAAATACGTTTTCATGGTTACACGTGTATAACCTATATAAAGGTGCTTGCTTACCATCTCAGGGAGGCAGCAGGAGAGGGAGAGAATTTGGAACTCAAATTTTTAAAAAAATGAATGTAAAATTTTTACATGTATTTGGAAAAATAGAAGATTATTCAGAAAAAAGAAGCTGTGATAGAAATATATATATAAATGTATTACAATATATATATATACCCCAAGAATATACTTATATCTATATCTATAAACATAAGCATATATATATATATATATATATATATAGACATAGACATATACACACATACCCAAAAGATCATAAACCTTACTGTTGGTTTTGTGGCCTGAACTTCAGGAAAATCCCTTAGAAAACAAACAAACAAAAAAGCTTCCTTTGCAGGGGTTCTTCTCTGTCTGCTGATTTAAGTTTACCACATACTTAAAAAAAAAAAAAACTAATCGAAAGCCTCTTTCTTATGATATATTTATCCATCTAAGTTACTGATGTTAATATCAATTCTTTTTCAATAGAATTAAAATATATTAGGTGTGGATTAAAGAAACATTAAAATCAAGAATTTGAGTTAATTTTTTCCTAAAGATCAAAATGCCATAAAGAAAGCATGTTCTGGAAAACAAAACACACAACTAGTTACTGCCCTCCTTCCTTGCCCTCCCTCTGCCCAACCCGTCCCTTTTCATTGGACCATACATAGTTCAAATCTAACTGCTCTGGCTAAAGAAATTGAAAACAATATGAACAGTTATTAAAGGCTTGAAATGAAATACTGCTTCTATGGTCTCAGTTTATTTCCTAACACTTGCTGAAGCTGAAAAGACTAAAGTGACTTTGTGATTCCCTCAAGCTATCTAAAGGGATTCCTTCTGTGTACTAGTTAAAAGGCATTAGAAGAAACCATATAAGGAAGGGTCATGGATTATGGCTGAGTCAGCATATCCCTTACTTTGTAGGAAGTCCATCACAGTTTGCTTTTTAAACTCTCTCCTACTAAGTTTATTTCTTAAAAATTTAAAGATGGAGCTTCACATATATAATTGATGACCTAGCAACACATGTAAGCCTCCCATAAAATCCATCAGCTAAAGATGCACTTAGTCCTGGGATTAAGTCAACAAACAGTTTATTCCATTCAGGTATTGTTTTTAAAAAGGCTTCTGAGAACAATGGAACTGTTTGTAATTTGGGCGTTCACAGCCCAAATTTGTCCTACCTAATTTATGAGGAAAGGAAACAAGAGAAGATGAAAGTCATCTAAGAGAGGCAGTGATGGATATGAGAAAAAGTAAGAGGACAATTATGCTTATGAATTATACATAGGCCAGCAAAAAGCTTGCAAGCTTTTGTTATATGGATTTTCCTTAACTAAACCACTAACAGCAAAAAAATGGGAACTATGCCCAAGTCATGAACTTAGAAGCTTTTTTTTTTTTTTTTGCAAACATTTCAGTAGAAAGCCAGAGGAAGAACGGGAATCAGTGTACACTTGGGACAAGAAATAACTCATTTAAATATTTTTAGAGTGGAGATATAAACAAGAATGATCTACTATACAGAGTTAGGAAAAATATTCTTATTTTGGAAATTAAGAAGTAATGTTATTGTTCTCATATTAATATCCTTAAGGGAGGGAAACATTATTGTTAATGAAGAAAGGAAACCAGGAAAATCACTTAATGCAAAATCAATTTTCAAAGTATGTGATATCTTAAACTGATTGGTGTACTTCTAAATGCTAATTCTGCTTGAGGTATAAACCACATTAAGACACCATCAAAACCTGTAAGCTATTATGCCATTATACAAGAGAATTTTAGAATTGGAAAGGACCTACAGGTGACCTCTAGCCCATTCTGCTTTCTCCAGGGAGGCTTCATCTGAACTATTCTAGGCAGATGAGATTCTGTTCTGTTTCTGGAGTTCTGGAATATATTCACCATCTCAATGACTCATTCCAATACTTAACCCTAAGGCTATTCCTGTACATGTACTGAGGAGTGAAAATAGGAGGCCATTACCTAAGTAATTCAGCCTCAAATCACTTTTATTTAGAAAATAAAGCTATTTAAAGTAAAAGGGTGGTCAAGACTTGAATAATCCTGCTAAAACTGCCTTCATGCTTCACCTCATTTTTTTAAATCTTGAGACAGTTAATATCTTGGCTAAATCTTCCCTGCCATTTATGTCCAAGTTTATACACACTACATATGCCTTCCAAAAATACTGAAAGATCTAGAAAAAGAGGGATGAGTTTTGGGTGAGTTTTCTTGCCTTAATACATTTGTAATGTTCATATTATATTCATATGGACAAGGATACTTAGCTCCAGGGAGAATTTTTGAATTGCTTTTTGAATACTGACATATCTTCATAACCATCCAGGAAGAAGGAAATGTGAGAAACATACATTGATCAACTAAAAGTTATATATACAGTATAAGGAACTCCATTACACTAATCCTATTGCTTCTAAATTAAAGAGCAGAGGGACAACTCAGACTCCACTCAATATACCATTTACAAAGTTACCAGAGATTTGCTTACTCGATGCAAGGCTTCTTATTGCTTCTGAAGCCAACATAAAACTAGGAATAAGGCAGATCTTAAATGCAATTCAAGTTATCAAACATTTTTAAGGACCTACAATTTTCAAGATGAGAGATACATGGATGTAGTGGATAGAGAGCTGGATTGAATCATTAAGATAAGAGTTCAAGTCCCAACTATGACACATATTGATTGTGTGAACTTGAACAATCACTTAAGGTTCATAGGTATATTTTCTAAGATAAAATAGATGAGTAGTTTCTAATTTACAATTGTAGAGGGAGGTTTCTCACCATAAGTTCCTAAGACCAATGAAATCACAGGTTGGGATCAGTACAAATAAATAAGGTCTTGTGCTAGGGGTTTTCCTGCCCTTAGGCATTTCCATCTGCACTACAATATCTTTCTTCAGCCCTGATTTTTAAAAAAAGGGAAAAAAATAAGTCTATAGCAGCATCATGCCCATCAGGACTTTTGGAAGGAACCATATAAGCTTAGTCAATCACTGCCTCTCTAATGCATGGAGAACCATTTCTGAATGGGAAGGATGAGAGACTTAATATTGGTGCAAATATAAAATTATGTTATAATCTGTTTAGAGCTCCTGAACATACTATTATCATATTTATTTGATTTCTTCTGAGGTCTGCTATTTCACACCAAAGGAATTTCACATTTTGGAGCCAGTGATTTCCAGAAATTAGTAGTAAAGGGTATCAATATCAGGCAAAATTATGTCTTTGCATATAATCTTTACTTGGTCTGTTTGAATATCAGTGGAAATGTTCAAAGAACAAAGGTAGGAAGAAGTGATTTATAAGTCTTTATTAAAAAGAGTAAAATATAAGTGCTGGGGGTAGAGCCAAGATGTCAGGTGAAAGACATTCAACACATAGATCCTGAAACAATTACCCTAAAACCATCAATAAAACAACCCCTGGAGCAGCAAAACCCACAAAAAGACTGGCTGAGATTATTCACCTGCCAAAGACAGCTTAGAGAGGGCCATGTTGGGCTGCAAGTAGAGTCCAACCATACAATCACACCTACACAGACCCCACACACACTGTGCCATAGAAACTTATCCACAAGCCTCTGAATTAGCTGCAGCACTGACATCTTATAGAACTAAGCTTATAGTCGGGTGAGAGGGCTGAATAGCTGTCTGGCGGGTGGAAAATACCAGGGTGTCTGTGGAACCAAAGGAGGAGTTCAGCTATCCCAACCCAGCTGGGAACCAGGAAGAAATTGTGAGCATCAAGAGGCCCAGGTCGGGGAGGGGCACAAGCTTGTTGGAGCTAAGAACCAACACAACACACAAAGTTCTGCTGGTTGGTTAATTAGCAAGTTGGCTTGAGTTTATCTTGGGACCAGAGAACAGGCCAGGAAAGAGAAAAACCTGCCCTTCCTCAAACCTGAAACATCTGGGACTCTCTGAAGCTTGGGACAGTGTAGCTTGGAATTAGGACCCCACTGTAAAAGGGAGTTAAAAGTCAAGTAAAAGATGGCAAAATGAGCAAGCAATGAAAGTTGAGAATTATTGAAAGTTTCTTTAGCAACAAGGAGTGTGAGGGCCAAAAATTGATATACTGAGCATCATTTGGGTGACTCACCTTAATATTGGGGTCCTGGAAATATGAGGGACCTTTAAGGTTTAACCCTCCCCTCTGAACAGCCCTTTTTAAGATATTTCTACTAGGCCAATAAGAAAGGAGCCTCTAAGCTTTAGTTCATGAAAGGATCAGATTTTATTACTTGGAAATTAATTAAACAACAAAGGTGAAACTAATAAAAAATCAAAGATAAGGAAATAGGAAAAATAGGAATACAGACAGATATTCTTAACTCTAAATTTAGCCTATGCAATCTTAGACCATTCCCAATTAAGCTAGTTCAAAGGAATTTAGGGTTTTCTGTCATTAACTCATTCACGCCTGACCAGTCAGTCTAAAGTTGCTCTCGCACCACCAAATCAAGGGCCCAATCAAAGGACCGAGAGCCACCTCGCACACTGGAAGTAGCCCACCTACTTTCCGGGAGTGTTCAATCTCCCCTCCCTCAAAAGGGGAGGCCCTTCAAAGAGATGCCTTTGTAACCTTGGGGTTGGCCAGGTGTGCCCCCTACCAAATGAATTAGCTAAAAATGGGAATATTAATCTTTACCACTAATAATTTTTACCACAGGAATATTGAGGTGAACCCTCAGAAGAGGATAGCAACCTCAGGGCCCCTACATTCAAAGCTTCCAAGAAAAATATGAATTGTTCTCAGGCCATGGAAGTGCTCAAAAAGGATTTTGAAGAGAAAATAAGAGAGACAGCAGGAAGATTTAGAGAGGTGGAGGAAAGAATGGAAAGAGAAATGAGAGCAATGCAGGAGAGTCATGAGGAAAAAAGTCAACAGCTTGAAAAGCCAAATGGAAAAGGAGATACAAAGGCTCTCAGAAGGAAATTATTGCCTGAAAATTAGGACTGAACAAATGGAAGCTAGTGACTTTATAAAAAACCAAGACACAGTAAAGAAAATCCAAATTAATAAAAAAAATAGAAGGCAATATGAAATATCTCCTTGGATAAAGAGCTGACCTGGAAAATAGATCCAGGAGAGATAATTTGAAAATCATTGGACTACCTGAAAACTATGACTAAAATAAGTGCTTAGACATCATCTTCCAAAAAATTGTCAGGGAAAATTACCCTGATATTCTAGAAACGGAAGGAAAAATAGAAATTGAATGAATCCATGGATCACCTCCTGAAAGAGATCACAAAAGGAAAACCTCCAGGAATAATATAGCCAAATTCTAGTAATCCCAGGTCAAAAAAAAATATTGCAAGCATCTAGAAAAAAGGAATTCAATATGGGCAGCTAGATGGCGCAGTGGTTAAAGCACCGGCCCTGGATTCAGGCGTACCTGAGTTCAAATCCGGCCTCAGACACTTGACACTTACTAGCTATGTGACTCTGGGCAAGTCACTTAACCCCCATTGCCTAAAAAAAAAACAAAAAAAAACCAAACAAACAAAAAAAAGGAATTCAAATACTTTGGAGCTACAGTAAGGATAAAACAAGATCCAGCAGCATCTACATTAAAGGACCAGAGGGTATGGAATATGATATTCCAGAATGCAAAGGAACTAGAATAATAACCAAGTACCTACTACCTACCTAGCAAAACTGATCATATTCTTTCAGAGGAAATAAATGGTGCTTCACTGAAAAAGAGGACTTTCAGGCATTTGTTATGAAAAGAGCTGAACTGAATAGAAAATGTGACTTTCAAATACAAGACCATAGAGAAGCATAAAAATATAAACAAGGAAAAGAAACCATGAGGGATATTAAAAGATTAAATCATATACATTCCTAGATGGGAATATAATACTTCTAACTCATAAGAACTTTCTCAGTATTAGGGCAGCTGAAATGAAGACACTTAGAGGACACAGTTCTGAACTGAATATGAAGGGATGATATATAAATCATTTTTTTGTTGTTTATCCTTGTTTTTTGTGGGGTAGGCAGGGTAGGGTGGCTTATGTATGGGGCTGAATGTGGGCTCAGGGCCTGCTGGGTCCAGAGCTGGTGCTTTGTCCACTGTACCACCTAGCTGACCCAAGATGACATCTTTTTGTTTGTTTGTTTGTTTTGTTTTGTTTTGTTTTTTGGTGAGGCAGTTGGGGTTAAGTGACTTGCCCAGGGTCACACAGCTAGTAAGTGTCAAGTGTCTGAGGCCAAATTTGAACTCAGATCCTCCTGAATCCAGGGCTGATGCTCTATCTACTGTGCCACCTAGCTGCTCCTAGATGACATCTTTAAAATAAAGTTAAGTTGTAAGAGGAATGCACTGGAAGAAAGGGAAAGGGAGAGGTACCCTGGGGAAAATTAGATCACATAAAAGAAACAAGAAAAAGCTTATGGAGGGAAGGAGTGGGGGAGTGAGTGAACCTTGCTATCATCAGACTTGGCTCAAAGAGGGAATAACATACATACTCAAGTGGATATAATAATATATTTTGCCCTGAGGGAAAGTGGGAGGGGAAGGAGATAAGGGTGGAGGGAGAGGGGAAGGAAGGAAGAGCAGATTGGGGGAGGGAGCATTAAAAAGTGAAATACTTTTGAGGAAGAAGATGTTCTCCATAACTGCACATGCATGACTTATATTGAATTGCTTGATTTAATAGGGAGGGTTGAGGAGGGAGAGAGGAAGAAAATTTTAAACATAGAATTAGCCCAAAGACATTAATCTCATCAAAGTGGGATCAAGGAGAGAATAACATACACACCCAATTGGGAGGAGTAATCTATTTAACCCTGCAAGAAAGTAGGAGAAGAAGAGGATAAAAAGGGAAGAGTGATAGAAGGGAGGGCAGAGCAGGGGAGGGGACAGTCAGATGCAAAACACTTTTGAGGAGTAATAGGGTAAAAGAACATAGAAAATGAGTAAATATCATGGGAAGGGAATAGGATGGAGGCAAACATGGTGATTGATTATAATGGCAAAATGTATGGTACCTACTATGCTGGGCTTTTGTGAAGAAAATTCTTTGTTAAGTTTAAGGTACTATATAAAAGTTATGATAAACAGGATGCTATCAGAAAAACCTGGAAAGACCTACATGAACTGAAGCAGAGTGAAATGTACTGTATAAAAAAGAATAGCAGTGTAACATGATCTACTGGGAAGGACATGGTTATTTTTAGCAAAGCAATGATCCAATATAACTCTGAGGGACGTATGAAAATTGCAATCTATCTACAGAGGAAGAATTGATGGTATCTGAGAACAGATTGAAGCATACTTTTTTTTATAGTTCCTTAATCTCAAGTTTTGTTTTTATTTGTTTTCTTTCACAACCTGGTAAATGTGGAGACGTTTTCCATGACTACTCATGTATAACTTAAATTGAATTGCTTGAGTTCTTGGGGGTGGGAGGGAGGGAAGGGAGGGAGGAAGACAAGTTGAAACACAGAGTTTTAAAATATTGATGTCAAAATGTGTTTTTACATGTAATTTGGAAAATAAAATTCTAAACAGAAAAAAGAGTAAAATATGAAGACATACAAGCCATAGACAAATAATAATATTTTGATTTTTTATTTGCTAACCTCATCTCTGGTAGAAATGAGAAATTTCTCAGAAATGAACTCTGGCACTTGAGAGCAGACCCCTATGTCTATGCAGTAAATAACAAATATGGAGATATTTCCATGGTGTTATCCAGGCTCTCTTAACTTCCTTCTGCCCCACTATCACCCTCTCAATCACTTTTATGAGTCAAAATCCCAAAACATAGAATTGGGAGTGGAGACAATACATTCAGCCATTGTCCTAGAATCCCTGGGAAGTTAGGAAACTGGGAAACCATTACCAACATCTAAGATGGAACTTTTTTGTACCTATATCTATATCCATATCAATATCTTTTTATATCATAGATGGAGATATTAAACAGCATAGAAAATTGTGCTGAAACTTACTTGTTTTACAAATATTTACACATGAATAAATTAATTTCAAGACCAAATATCATAATTTTTTTTAGTTCCTTACATGAGCTTTTCAATCAAGATTCTTTGCTTTTTCCATTCACCTTTCTTCTTTGGTGGTCATAACTAATGTGAACTCTGTTGTTTGGGTTCCACATTTTTGCTTTTCACTATTTTATAAATGTCTTTCCATAATTCTTTTATTACTCCAACTTGTCTAATTTAATTGCATTATAGTATTCCATTACATTACTCTACCACAATTTACGTAAGCATTTCTCTATTGTGAGACACTTAGGTTGCTTTTAGTTTCTTGGATATAAATAATGCTGCCATAAAAGGCTCTGAATAAATAGCTTTTAAAATTCCATATATTTCTTTTAGTATACATTTGCAACAATGGAAATATTGGGTATGTATGATTCTTCCATAATGCACTGACATTGTGTTTGCCATGTGTGATGGTTATGAAATAACAATTTAATGCTGCTTTAATTCATATGTCTAATTATTGGTGATAGTGAACATTTTAAATTATTGACAAATGGTTTTACTTTATATGTAATGTTTTTCATATTCTTAGAACATCTGTCTATTGTAGAATTGTAATTACCTTTATAAAATTTAAGAGATCCTTATTTGTTTTAGATGTCATTTTACCTGTCATCATTTCTATGAAACTTCCTAATCTATAATCAAGCAAAGCTAGCTTGTTTTTACTCATTTCTTTCATGTACTTAAGAGAATAAAAACATTATCTTCCTTTCTACAATAAATGCATAATTCTATTTTGCCCATTTTTTCTATTACTTTGAACATGAATTCTATCAACCAACTGGCTGAAAGCTCTTCAGACAAAGAATGGAAGACTACTTAGAAGGTATGTTCTCAAAGGAATCGTTTTATTTTTATTTTTTCAATTAAATAACCTCCTAATCAATTCTGAACTTCAGTGTGCATTCACTGGGATTTGGACTTGTGCATCTAAATTAATTTCTTGGAAATTTGTTGGATACCTAAGGTGGAGAGGAGGAAGGAGTATAGCACAAAGCTAATGTTGCGAAGTAGGGTGTTTGTAAACATATTGGTGTGCTTTAAATACAAAAGTTCAGAAGAGGAATTGGGATGGGGAGGAAACAATGGATTAAGTATAATAATGTTGACTTTTACATTTTGTGTGTGATCCAGTTCAAAATATTTAAGAATTGGATTTACAACTAGATCTTAGAAGAAGGATTAATGCCATCTGTTGAGCATTCCTCTTTGCAAGGACATATATATATATATACACTCAATTATTTCCATGGGTTTTACTTTCCTATACCAGTCTGTACAGTTAGCATTAGTTTCCACAGATAATTATTTTTCTGATATAGGTATATGTGTACATGTGTTTGTGCATGCATTTACACATATATAGTATGTCAGTACTTTAAATGAATATTGATAAATTATACATAGTATGCATATATGTACCCGTGTTAGGTACATGTATATATGGACAAATACATGTGCACACATAATTTATCAATATTTATTTTAAGTACTGATATTATATAATATATATTTTTAAAAAACAACAAAGTTAAAATAATCAAACTTATAAGTGATCTTCAGTTGTCAGCACTGTCAAGTTTTGTTCTTTATTAAATAACTGTGAGAAAGAAGGAAAAAAAGTCTGGATAAATCTTCACATATAGTAGGCTGTAATGAATAGAGGTACCGATTTTTACATGGAGAAAGGTTACATGGGGTGTGTGGTTTGACCACACTCTTTTGTATATCACCAAACTACTTCCTGACTCACTCCTATATTGTTACACATATTCTCCCAACTTCTACACTAATCTATGGCAGATTTGTGAAGCTCTGAGTCAAACTCTCAAGTAAGTCCTGCAACCAGATTAAAATGTAATTAAGTAATTTTTAACAAAAATAAGAATAAAATAAAACACTGATAATGCTAAGTTGTGGTTTTCTAAGTCATTATACATCCAGTTCATAGGAATCTATTTTTATTTGTGTGACACCAGTAATTTAGGAGGATAATTTGTTTCTCATTAAAATACTTGAAATACTTTTTATTAACTCAAATCCTTACCCCAATTAATTACTAATTGTTTAATCAAATGGAAAAGCTACTCTTATTAAAGTATTTACTGAATGTGTACCATATAGTAATGAATTTAAGCAATAAACATAGACATATAATTATTTACAGTATTTTGACTATGAGCAGTGTAACAGCCTGAAGCAACTGAATCCATCAATATACCTCAGAGTATTCAAAAGGATTTAACTCCTTTTCACTGATAGAGAAATTTAGTCTTATTCTATTTAGTTCATTTCAGACACTGATTAAAGTTGTTTTTTTACCTTTATAATATTTCTCAAGATTTGCTCACCATTTCCCCATTTTTGTCTTCTTTTTCAGTAAACAAAGAAACTCTCCAAAATATAATATACTTGCCAGTTCCTCATAAAATTCATTTTATAAAGCTTCTTTATAATAACACCTTTAAAAGTTATAACAAAGAAGAGATTTCTCCTCGTCTTTTTCTTGTCCTCTCCACATATTTTTATAGATCATCACAAGATAAGAGATAAAATATAGACCTCTCTGGCTCTATAGGTAAATGATTTCATTTTTCTTGAATGTTACTCCAAAACTGCTAACACAAACTGTTTTATTTCTCAACACTCTATTTGAATTCTTACCTCTTTCTTAAAGGTTCTGTCACAATACTTGTAGTTTTTGTAAGATAGACTTAGGAATCAGGAGTTACAAGCATATTAGGAGACTTTCCTGGAATAATTTTAGATAACAGTAATGTGGAAAAGGATCTCACTTTCTAGAGTGAATTCCCATATGTGAACTCAGAATGGTGGCTGGTCCTTGGACTAAGAGTTATATTTATTTCAGAACATTGTTCTTGAGAATTTCCCATTCTTCCTAAGCTAACCTGCCTATCTTTTCTCTTTAATTTCTAGGATGAGGCCTATTATTTTTTACCCTAAAACCACTGAAATCTAGGGTACACAGACTATGCCCAGTTCTATCACAATTCTAAAATGAAATGATTGCTTTCCCCAGAGGTCTCTATCATTTACACCCCATCCACCAGTTCTCCTTTACTGATGAAAATCAGATACAGAAGTTCCCCTCCTTAATTCCTCTATCTTTTGAAGAATCAGATTGTGACTAAGACCAGTAAAGAAAGTATTAGCTACTCTGCTTTAGTCAAAGAGTCTAGCAGATATATGGAGGGATAGGTAAAGTTACCTAGTAGTATAGATGTAGTAGAAGCCCTGGCTTGCGCTTCAATTCCTGACTATTCCATCTGTATCCAGGTGATTTGTAATATATTCTGATGATAATATTTTTCATTTTTCAGCTTTGCTGGGCAGGCCCAGTTCACCTGGCATGGAGGTACCCTTGAGAAGCCTTTGGAGCATATCTGGATTGCCCAACGTGTAAGGAGTCCCCTGCATCTTCTAACACACAGGTGGAAGTAGCCTCTTTGAATTGCTTTTTGGGTCTTTAAACAAGTGAGAATAGGCCATTCTTTCTTTCGATTGCTCTTTTTTTCTTAATTAATAAAGTATTTTATTTTTTTTCCGTTACATGTAAAGATAGTTCTCAACCTTTGTTTATACAAGCTTTACAATTTCAGATTTTTCTCCCTCCCTCCCCCCTCCCCTAGACAGCAGGTAATCTGATATAGGTTTTATATATATACACACACACACACACACACACTTAATAACATTAATCCTATTTCTGCATTAGTCATGTTATAAGAGAAAAAAATCAGAGCAATGATGGAAAACCTCAAAATAGAAAAAAAAAACAACAGCATCAAAAACAAAAGAAATAGTATGGTTCATTTAGCATCTATACTCTGCAGTTCTTTTTTTTTTTTTTCCTGGATTTGGAGATCCTCTTCCATCATGAGTTCCCTGGAACTCTTCTGTGCCATTGCATTGGTGAGAAGAATATAGTCCATCACAGTAGATCAACACTCAATGTTGATGTTACTCTGTACAATGCTCTTCTAGTTATGCTCATCTTACTCATTATCAGCCCACGCAAGACCCTCCAGGTTTCTCTGAACTCCTCCTGCTCATCGTTTCTTATAGCACAATAGTATTCCATTGTATTCATATACCACAACTTGTCCAGCCATTCCCCAGTTGAAGGGCAACCCCTCAACTTCCAATTCCTTGCCACCACGTAAAGAGCAGCTCTAAATATTTTTGAACATGTGGGTTCCTTTCCCCCTTCCATGATCTCTTTGGGAAAAAGACCCAAAAGTGGCATTGCGGGGTCAAAGGGTATGCACAGCTTTATTGCCCTTTGGGCATAATTCCAAATTGCTCTCCAGAATGGTTGGATCAGTTCACAGCTCCACCAACAATGGATTAGTGTTCCAATTTTCCCACAGCTTCTCCAACATTTATTATTTTCCTTTTTTGTCATTTTAGCCAATCTGATAGGTATCAGGTGGTACCTCTGAGTTGTTTTAATTTGCATCTCTCTAATCATTAGAGATTTAGAGCATTTTTTCATATGGGAATAGATAGCTTTGGTTTCTTCATCAGAAAACTGCCTGTTCATATCCTTTGACCATTTCTCAATTGGGGAATGACTTGGGTTCTTATAAATTTGATTTAGTTCCCTATATATTTTAGAGATGAGGCCTTTATCAGAAGTACTGGCCTCAAAAATTGTTTCCCAGCTTTTTGCCTCCCTTCTAATTTTGGATGCATTGCTTCTGTTTGTACAAAAATTTTTTTAATTTTTTAATTCATCCACTTTGCATTTTATAATATACTCTATCTCTTGTTTGGTCAAAAACTGTTTTCCTTTCCAAAGATCTGATAGGTACACTATTCCTTTCTCTCCTAATTTACCTGTGGTATCACCTCTTATGTCTAAATCATGTATCCATTTTGACCTTATTTTAGTATAAGGTGTCAGATGTTGGTCTATGCCTAATTTCTGCCATACTATCTTCCAGTT
The DNA here is from genome assembly GCF_019393635.1 of Dromiciops gliroides. NCBI lineage: Eukaryota > Metazoa > Chordata > Mammalia > Microbiotheria > Microbiotheriidae > Dromiciops > Dromiciops gliroides. Next base: position 231,070,684 of record NC_057865.1, read on the forward strand.
TTCCCAGCAGTTTTTGTCAAATACTGAGTTCCTATCCCAGAAGCTGGAGTCTTTGGGTTTATCAAACACTACATTACTAGTGTCATTTACTACTGCATTTCCTGAGCCTAGCCTATTCCATTGATCTACCACTCTATTTTTTAGCCAGTACCAGATAGTTTTGATGACTGCCGCTTTATAGTAGAGCTCCAGGTTTGGTACCGCTAACCCACCTTCCTGTGAATTTTTTTTCATTATTTCCCTGGATATTCTTGATTTTTTGTTTTTCCAGATGAATTTTGTCATTATTTTTTCTAGCTCTATAAAATAATTTTTAGGTAGTCTGATTGGTATGGCACTAAATAAGTAAATTAATTTAGGCAGTATTGTCATTTTTACTATATTAGCTCTGCCTATCCATGAACAATTGATATCTTTCCACTTATTTAGATCCAATTTGATTTGTGTGAAGAGTGTTTGGTAGTTGTGTTCATAGAGTTCCTGGGTTTGTCTTGGCAAGTAGACTCCCAAGTATTTTATATTATCTACCATTACTTTAAATGGAATTTCTCCTTCTATCTCTTGCTGCTGGACTTTGTTGGTCATGTATAGAAATGCTGATGATTTATGTGGATTTATTTTATATACTGCTACTTTGCTAAAGTTGTTAATTGTTTCAAGTAATTTTTGAGTTGATTCTCTAGGATTCTTTAAGTATACCATCGTATCATCTGCAAAGAGTGATAGTTTTGTTTCCTCCTTGCCTATTCTAATTCCTTTAATTCCTTTCTCTTCTCTGATTGCTAAAGCTAACATTTCTAGTACAATATTAAATAATAGATGTGATAATGGACATCCCTGTTTCACCCCTGATCTTATTGGGAAGGCCTCTAATTTATCTCCATTGCATATAGTACTTGCTGATGGCTTTAGGTAGATACTGTTTATTATTTTAAGGAAAGCTCCCCCTATTCCTAAACTCTCCAGTGTTTTTATTAGGAATGGGTGTTGTATTTTGTCAAAAGCTTTCTCTGCATCTATTAAGATAATCATATGATTTTGGTTGGATTGTGTTAATAGTTTTCCTAATGCTGAACCAGCCCTGCATTCCTGGGATAAATCCCACCTGGTCATAGTGTATTATCCTGGTGATCACTTGCTAATTAATCTCCTTGCTAATTAATTAATTGTTCTTTAAATGTTTGGTAAAATTCACCTGTAAACCCATCTGGCCCTGGGGATTCTTTCTTAGGGAGTTCATTAATGGCTTTTTCAATTTCTTTTTCTAATATGGGTTTATTTAAGGATTTTATTTCCTCTTCAGTTAACCTGGGCAGTTTGTATTTTTGTAAATATTCATCCATTTCATTTAGATTGTCAAATTTATTGGCATACAGTTGGGCAAAATAATTCCTAATTATTGATTTAATTTTCACTTCATTGGTGGTAACATCCCCTTTTTTATTTTTGATACTGGTAATTTGGTTTTCTTCTTTCTTTTTTTTAATCAAATTAACCAATATTTTATCTATTTTATTGGTTTTCTCATAAAACCAGCTCTTAGTTTTATTGATTAATTCTATAGTTTTTTTGCTTTCAATCTTATTAATTTCTCCTTTGATTTTCAGGATCTCTAATTTAGTATCTAATCGGGGATTTCTAATTTGTTCTTTTTCTAGCTTTTTAAGTTGCATGCCCAATTCATTAATCTCCTCTTTCTCTTTTTTTATTCATGTAATCATTTAGAGCTATAAATTTTCCCCTAAGCACTGCTTTGGCTGCATCCCATAGATTTTGGTATATTGTCTCATTATTGTCATTTTCTTGGATATAGTTATTTGATTGTTTCTATGATTTCTTGTTTGGCCCATTCATTCTTTAGAATGAAGTTATTTAGTTTCCAATTGATTTTCTTTCTACTTTTCCCTGGCTCTTTCTTACATGTAATTTTTATTGCATCATGATCTGAAAAGGATGCATTTACTATTTCTGCCTTTCTACATTTAACTATGATGTTTTTGTGCCCTAATAATACATGGTCAATTTTTGAAAATGTGCCATGTACTGCTGAGAAAAAGGCATATTCCTTTATATCCCTATTCAATTTTCTCCAGACATCTATCATGTCTAACTTTTCTAGTAATCTATTCACCTCTTTCACTTCTTTCTTATTTATTTTTTGGCTAGATTTATCTAATTCTGAGAGGGGGAGATTCAGATCCCCCACTAGTATAGTATTACTGTCTAATTCCTCTTGTAACTCATTTAACTTCTCCTTTAAGAACTTGGATGCTATACCACTTGGCGCATACATATTTAATATTGATATTACTTCATTATCTATAGTACAAGCAAGATGTAATTTCCTTCCTTATCTCTTTTAATGAGATCTATTTTTGCCTGCACTTTGTGTGAGATAAGGATTGCTACCCCTGCTTTTTTTACTTTAGCTGAAGCATAATATATTCTGCTCCAGCCTTTTACCTTTACTCTGTGTGTATCTCTCTGCTTCAAATGTGTTTCTTGTAAACAGCATATTGTAGGATTCTGGTTTTTAATCCACTCTGCAATTCACTTCCGTTTTATAGCAGAGTTCATCCCATTCACATTCACAGTTATTATTACTGACTGTCTATTCCCCTCCATTCTATTTACCCCCTTTGTACTTTCCCCCCCTTCTTTCACCCTATTCCTCCTCACCGACATATTACTTCTTACCCCTGCCTCCCCCAATCTGCACTCCCTTTTTATCACCCCCCTCTCTTTTCTTTACCCTTTTCTCCCTTGCTTTTGTCCTCCCTTCTATCAGTCCCCCCCTTTCCCTTCCCCTTTTGATTCCCTAAAGAATGAGTTAAGTTTCTTTATCCCAATGAATGTATATGTTATTCCCTCTTTGAATCAAATCTAATGAGAATAGGGTTGAAACAATGTTCACCCCTCCTTTCTTTCCCTCTATTGTAATAGGTGTTTTTTTCACCTCTTCATATGATATAATTCATCCCCTTCCACCTCCCCTTTCCTCTCCTCCCCATAGACTCCTTTTTTAACCCCTTAAATTTTTTTTTGTATCATCACATCAAAGACAATTTATATTTATACCCTCTGTGTAAAGTCCTTCTCTCTGCCCAAATACATTTACAGTTCTTAAGAGTTATGAGTATTATCTTCCCATGTAGGGATATAAACAATTTAACCTAATAGGATAACCTTTTTTTTTTTTTCTCCCCTTCTGTTTACCTTTTTAAACTTCTCTTGCGTCTTTTATGTTGAGATCAAATTTTCTATTCAGTTCTGGTCTTTTCACCAGGAAAGATTGAAAGTCCCCAATGTCATTAAATGTCCATCTTTTCCCCTGAAAGTAAATGCACATTTTTGCTGGGTAATAGATTCTCGGCTGCAATCCAAGCTCCTTTGCCTTCCGGAATATCATATCCCAAGCCTTGTGGTCCTTTAATGTTGAAGCTGCCAGGTCCTGAGCAATCCTGACTGTGGCTCCATGATATTTAAATTGCTTCTTTCTGGCTGCTTGGAGTATTTTCTCCTTCACCTGATAATTCTGGAATTTGGCTACAATATTCCTTGGATTTTTCCTTTTGGAGTCTCTTTCAGGAGGTGATAGGTGGATTCTTTCAATGATGATTTTATCCTCTGATTCTATGATATCAGGGCAGTTCTCCTTAATAATTTCATGGAATATGGTATCTAGATTCTTTTTCTGGTCATGGCTTTCAGGCAGTCCAATGATTCTCAAATTGTCTCTCCTTGATCTGTTTTCCAGATCAGTTGTTTTTCCAATGAAGTATTTCACATTTTATTCTATTTTTTCATTCTCTTGATTCTGCTTGACTGATTCCTGGTGTCTTATGGATTCCTTATCTTCCAACTGTCCAATTTTAATTTTTAAGGCATTGTTTTCTTCAATGAGATTATGCACATTTTTTTTTCCATTTGGCCAGATGAATTTTTTTAAGGCATTGTTTTCTTCAGTGAAATTATGCACTTTTTTTTCCATTTGGCCAGTCAATCTTTGTGCTTCCTTTTCCAAGCTGCTGATTCTTTTTTCATAGTTTTCTTGTTTTGCTTTCATTTCTCTCCCTATTTTTTCTTCTACCTCTCTCAATTGATTTTTAAAATCTTTTTTGAGCTCCTCCAGGAAGGCTTTTTGTTCCTGAGACCAATTCACCTTCCCTCATGAGGCTTCACATATAGGCAATTTGAGGGTATTGTCCTCATCTGAGTTTGCGTTGGCTTCTTCCCTATTGATACAGAAGCTCTCAATGGAGAGGGCTCTTTTTTGCTTCTTACTCATCAATGCAGCTTATTTATTTATTTTTTAAGTTGAGGTCTGCTCTCCGGGCACCAGAATCCCTGTTTTGGGCTTCTTTTGCAGGGGTATAGGTGCTGTGTGACCGGTTTTACTCTGAGGTCTTTATGGTGCGTGAAGATCCCCCGCCCTGCACTTCCTGTCTGGGTGCCCTCGGCCAGCTAGGCGCCCGCTCCTGGCATCTGTTCCCACCTGACCCGTTCGTCACCCTCCCGGGCCGGTGCAGGTAGGTTTTTCCACTCTCCTTCTTGGCCACCAGATTTTTGAACCAGGTTCCAGGGACCTCAGTTGTTCAGCTGTGGCCCGCAGCTCCTGCTGACTTGCCCTAACCCCCTCGGCGCTGGGTTGCTGCCCTGGGCTGGGCCTCTCTTTTGCCTGAGTCAGACCGACCTTTTCCTGAAGTCTCCTAAATTATCTCTGGTTGGAGGACTGTGTCTCTCTGTCCCTTTGCAGATTCTGTAGTTTCAGAATCAGTCCAGAGGCTTGATTTAATGTTCTTTTTGAGGGAACAGAAGGAGAGCTCAGGAAGTTTGCTGCTTCCTCTCCGCCATCTTGGCTCGGCCTCCTCTATTGCTCTTTTTATTGGCTACTCTTTCTGATGGGCTTCTTCTGCTGTGAATTCATCCATATCATGGAGGCCATGAGCTGAACTGGTGAGAAGAAGGGTAAGACTTTCCTTCCCCTGATCTCTGTCTTCTACCGTGATTTTCTGAAATGGGCCTAGTGTTGTTTGTTACTCTTTTTTATTATTTGTCCCCCTCAATTTCAGGTGCCAGAGCCAATCTCTATTTGATGTAGGAGTTATAGACATGATGATCTTGGGACCTTGGAAGACTGCAGGTGGGATAGTATGGCCCGGCATATAAGTCCTGAGAAGCCAGGGGCCCTTGGACTCAAACCCAAGGAGAGTCTTAGAATTAGAACTGGGTCTATTCTCTATATGAACTGACCTAAGTTAAAATGTAATAACCTTCCCCTCCTTAGAGACTGAGGTAGTGCAAAGGGGGGAGGAGATATAATATGTCTCTTATTTGTTTGGGGGAGGAATTGTATATATTTGTTATTTTACCTTCAGAATTAAATATTTCTTTGTATAATCTCATCTGACTGTTAATGAAACTCAGGTGAAGGGCCCCCATATAATTGGGGAAATACCATTAATGGGGGCTGGATCCAAAGAACTTAGACAGCACTAAGTCCTCTTAAAACTATCAGAGACCCTGGGCGTGGAGTTAAGTGTGTTCTACTTTCAGGCAATAAGGGCAAGAGGGGCCTGCACTGTTTCTTCTCCCCCCCTTCCCCCACCCTGTCTTTCATTTTCCTCAACTAACTATAACATTAGATACTATTGACAAATATTGACCTCTCCCTCTGGATTTTCATGACACTACTCCTTCTTTCTTTCTTTCTTTCTTTCTTTCTTTCTTTCTTTCTTTCTTTCTTTCTTTCTTTCTTTCAGGGAGGGGGGAGGCCATTGGGGTTAAGTGACTTGCCCAAGGTCACACAGCTAGTTAAGTGTCAAGTGTCTGAGGCCGGATTTGAAAACAGGTCCTCCCGAATCCAGGGCCGGCACATAGCTGCCCCCAATACTACTCTTTCTTACTACCTGACTTTTACTCAATCTAGCACATCATCCATATCATGCCCCCTACCTTCACTATTCCCCAAGATTCTATCCTAGGTTATCTTCCGTATCTCTACTCTCTATTCCTACTCTTGTTAATATCAATTCTCATGATTAACTATCATTTACAGTACAATGAATAAATAAATATTATTATATATACATATATATGTAACATAAGATATAGAAGATATTACACATGAGAAGTATTTATGTATATGTACATAATATATTATATAAAATAGAAATATGTGGTATATATTATACATATTTATATGCACACTTTCATGTGTTGCTATTATATGTATATATAGATGTTCAGTTCCAGTCTCTTCCCTGAGTTTCGGGGACATATCACCAATTGTCTATTAAACAAGTCAAACTAGATATATCTCAGAGACATTTCAAACATTTGCAAAGCTGACCCCATACTTCACTTCGATCAATTCCTCACCTTTCCCAAACTTCCTTATTTCTGTAAAAAGGTACCACCATCCTTAAGAAGTATGGGATGTTCAAGGGGAACTAGCACCTCTGGTATGGCCTAGCCCTTTTTAGGGCCATTCATCTACCTTTGGTGTCCTTCTTTAACTATCTTTCCTGTGGCTCCAGGAAGCTGTAGCATGCATAGTGGTCAGACCCCAAACCAACTCAGCAGATGCATTAAACCAGGTTTAGGGTAACCAGCAGGCCTCTAACTGGTCGGTGGTAAGGAAATATCTACCCAGATCATGTGAAAATTTCAGTAATGGAATGGGTGGGTGAGAGAAATTTGCTCCAGTAGTCATGGAGATAGCTGAAGAGTAGAGCACTTAGAAATTGGTCAGACATCAAAGATGCCAAGGTCATCTACTACATCTCTGGCCAATGCCAATCCTACCAGACTTTTATTCTGCCACTGGATTATAATGACTCTGGAAGAGAGAGTGAGGTTGATGACTTTGTACAACTCTGCCTCACTGAAATTTACATGGAAGTCATCATCCTCTGATGCCATTGTTCCTCTTCAAAAATGAGGGACGAACAATAGCAAATGATGTCACCACAATTCTTCCTATCTCTTCAGTTTTAATGTTGTCATTAACCTCAACTACTTACTCTCCATCACCAAACATAGCCAAAATTTTTTTTTCCATTTCTGCCTTCACAATGTCTTTTAGATCTGACTTCTTCTTTCTACTCATATAAGTTGTAGTAGTAGTAGTAGGCCTCCACCTGTTGCAGATGACCATGGATCAGCACCTTGAAGAGCCACAGGCCACAGTGTGGCTGTGTAGTCCGATATGGGAGCCGCAGCTCCTGAGTGACTTATAACCAGTAACTGCCGCATCCCGTGTTGTATCTACTCCATGAGGAGTAGCTGGAGTGTCTTCTCCAGGGTGTTGGCCTGGGCAGATCAATATGGAAAACAAACTGTTGCCCATGCAGCAGGTTTTCCATCTCCTCAACATTGGTGGATCCAAAGGAGAGGCAGAGCTAATACAGTTTGGCACTAGTGCCTCTACAGAAGTTGCCAGAGGGATGTGATGTCCAACATCCAACTGCCTAAGGAACTCCAACTCCTGATTTTTCCTTGGGGTTAACTAATGAAGCCTTTCCCATATATGGATATAGCCGCAAGGCAGTGAAGGTTTAAAATCAGGGTCCCTTCCCCTAGGTGGGTTGCCTGCCAAGGCTAATGAGCCCCACCTGCCCGAAGCAACTGGTTTTGAGGCGCCAGTGACTCACCTTCGCCTCTTCTGCTAGTGGAAACAGTTCTGCCACGAGAAGGCCAGGAGTTGAGCTTCAGTTGTCAGAGGCTATTTGAGACACATGCTATTGGAGCATTTTATAGAGAGTGGGAGCTTATCCCCACTCCCACCCAGCATGACAAACCTTTGGAACCACTCATATAAGTACTACTTTAGTTAATGCTGTCATCACCTCTCACCTAGATTATTGTAATAACATCCCTACCTGACCTCCCTTCCCCATCTCTCTCCACTTCTTTCTCCCCCATGCTGCCATCAAAATTCCTTATATAAATATTAGTATATATATATATATATGACTTATATAAATATTAGTATATATATATATATATATATATATATATATATATATATGACTTTCCTATTCAGTTGACTCTATTCATGACCTATTGCTCCCATAGTCAAATATAAAATCCTCCACTTATTTTGTAAAGCCTTGTTCAATTCAACCCTGGTCTCAATAATCTTTCCCCAATATGTAATCCATCCAAATTGGCTCTCAGTTTCTCACATAAGACACATAATTCCCCATATTTATGCCTTTGCTCCTTAGGTCTACCTCATAGGGCCTCCTTCTCCCTTAATGATATAGACAAGTAACTTCTGAATAAAGTTTTTCCTGTTCCCTCCCAACTTTTAGTGACCCCACTTCCAAACTATGTTGTATTTACCTACTTTGTGTATAAATTTATTTGTTCATTTTATATTTATGCTGTATATATCCATCTCTGTAGTTGTCATCCCCTTCATTGGAATGTAAGGTTTTCTCAAATACAGATTGTTTAATTTTTATACTTTTATCCCCCAAACCTCCCATAGAGCCAAAATGTATAAAGCAGACACTTAATAAGTGCTTGTTTGTTTATTTTAAGAATGTATAATATTCAACAGAGTGTCCCACCTCTCTTTTAAGTCAATATCTTTACTTGACCCACATATAACCTTATTTTGAATCAACAAAAATATGTCTGTTGTGCTAGGAATTAAGAATATAATGACCAATCCCCCCCCCCACACACACACATATAAAATGTCAAAAACAACAAAAACAAACAATTAAGAAAATAACAGTCCCTGTGCTCAACAAATGTACATTCTGCTACCTAAATAATACTCTATACTTTCTAGCTGTGTGACTCTGCACAATTCACTTAACTTGATTGCCTCACTTTCAGGGCCACTTCCAGTCATCCTGATGTATATCTTGCCAATGGACCCAGATGGCTCTGTAGGAGAGAATGAGGTTGTGACCTTGTACAACCCTCCCTCACTTAAATCTAATTCACTGAAAGTCATGACATCACCTCCTGATCTCACGGTTCTCTTCAAGAATGAAGGACAAGGGGCAGCTTGGCAGCTAGGTGGTACAGTGGATAGAACACTGGCCCTGGATTCAGGAGGACCTGAGTTCAAATCCAGCCTCAGACACTTAACATTTACTAGCTGTGTGACCCTGGGCAAGTCACTTAACCCCAATTGCCCAGCATAAAAAAAAAAAGAATGAAGGACAAACAAGAACAATACTACTCTGCTACTCTAATGCCCCACCTTGCCTACCTCTACATCCCTCCTCATTCTTTACTCTCTACCTTTTTTCTTTTTTAATAAGGTATTATCTTCTGAATTCCTATTTCAGTCAAGCAATTAAACAAACCAAGTGTCATGTGGTACCTATGAGCTAAAATTTTTTCCCTTGAATTAGATTATCCAGAGTACATCATATTATATCTATACTATGAATGTTTGTGAATAGTTATCTCTTGCTGTGAATTTCATTTCTAATTCCTTACTTGTCCTCTTAATTTTTGTTTATCTCTACTGCTAATTTTATTCTTTTACTGTTCATTGTGGTTATTCTCTAAGATATTAAATTTGAAAACTACATAGGCAATTTTCTCCCTCCCTTCTCCATTTCAGCTTAAAGCCTTTTAGATTAGATTCAAAAGAGCCTCGAAAAACCATATTCTTACCAATACCTGTTAAGATTACTCCATCTCTCGCTGGAAACCTGTCATTCTGTATGGTCCAGAACTCACAGAATTTTATGTAGTCCAATGGAACTTCAGAAACCTGAAAAGAATCATAATACCAGACAAATAGTTGTCTAGATTCTGCTTGAACACGTCTAAGCACAATGAACCTAGCACCCACTAAGGTAAACCATTTCATTTTAGAATTTTAAGGCAGTTCTAATTGTTAGAAAATTGTGTTGCAAATTGTTAGGAAGTTTATTGTTACTGTTTTGTTGTTGTTGCTATCGTCATTGTTATGGTCATCATGGCCCCACCCCCAACAAACATCAAGCCTAAATGTATCTTTTTGTACCTTCTATCAGTTATTTTTAGTTCTACCCTCTGAAAGAAAATCAAATCGACCAAATTTCTACCTGAAAATCTTTCAAATATTTGAAGACAGTTATCATGTCTTTACTGATATTCTTCTTCTCAAGCTAGCCTAGATGAGGCAGTAAGGTACCTTGAGAAAGAAGTAACAGAATTTGATGGGCAAAGCAAGCCCCTACCACCACTTTGACCAATGTCTTCTTTCAGCTTCCCTTCTACTCTAAGGCATAATAATCATTAGTGAAGTTTTCTAGATTCCTCTTGGTGACATTATTTAAGCCTCTGATGTCCCTATCAACAAATGAATATGGAGGAATCCCTCCATTATCCATGACTTTTAAGATTCCGATGTCGTTACAGGGTTCTAGGACTTTGCCCTTAGACTATTTGGCATACTCCATAGCCACTTACCAGGAATAAGTATACATAAAAAAGTCTCCCTTTCTTACATCTCTGTTCACTAAGAAGACTTGCCAGGCCTCCCCTTGGTTGTCTCATTTATGATAACTGACCAGGCGGAATATATTCTCAGCAAAAATGTAATGAGTGGCTACCTAAATAGGTACCTAATCCCAAGAACTCATAACATTGTTGCTGAGAGTATATTCCTTGTGTTCAGTTATCATAAATGAGTCAACCAAGGAATATTCCACCTACTTCCACCTAAACAAGGGTATTACTTTACTAGCCCCCCCAAAATTGAAGTACCCTTATGAAGCCATTAAGGTTTAATTGTGATCTGAATAACTGAATGGTGAATTTTGTTGTATGTAGGGCAACTCTCTCCCCTTATAAGACACTGAAATTCTGGCACATGGCCTATAATTTCCCCCTCCACACTACATCCTAACAATTAAAACATCCTGGCTCAGAAAAATTTTTGCCCTTGTCTAAACAATTAGGTAGTGTAGGAGGACTAAAAAGGTGTGCTGTGGGTTTTCAAGGATACCTAAATTTTAGTTAAGCAACCCCCAGCCTGGATATCTTGGACCAATTTTATTAACACTCCCATAGGCTGACCAAAAATCACCTTCATATCTACTCATTATTTTAAAATTCACATCCTTTCTAGAGATAGTATCATTACCCTCAGTTCTACTTAATAAGATAGGGGCAATCTTACCCTCTCCCATCATCCTTAGTATGCTTACTTGTGTGGATAGCCCAATTTAATAGTATCTGGGCTGCACCAATCTCCTCCAGAAACTTCACTGATTGGTCTGGCTTTGAATATGTCTAGCTAAAGCCTGGTATCATACAACTGGTTCTGTACCCCCAAAAGCCAATGCTCTAATAATAAATAAAGAAGCTTTGTCATAAGGAATGAGGCTTATCAAAATGGATCATAAATCCAACCCAGTATTCCTAAATCTTGAACATTTCACCCTCTTTTTGGCACTCCTGTATTGCCAAATTGAGTACAGAGGGAATTCATCTTTTTGGGATCACATATGCAGAACTCTTCATTTTATTCACCTGAAAAGATTCAAAAGACAACCCCTACTCAAGGCCTTCAATTGATAAAACTAATTTTGAAAGAGCAAATCATGTAGAAACTCCCAGTCATATAATTCTGAAACTGATATTCTCCATCACCTTTATTAAATCATCTAACACCATCAATCATTTTTTAAGAGATTTATTAGCTTCCTTTTTACATTTTTCTAGGAACTGCCCAGGATACTTAATGTTCAAAGTTTGTAGTCCTTAATTCCCCTCTCCAGGAAGCCACTTTATTCAAAGTAGTATCCCAAGGTTAGTAATATAGTAAGGCTAAGTCTCTATTTTTGTCCATGTGAAATTATGTAAAACATTACCATATTAGTAATTTTGTACAAGAAAACTCAAATAAAGGAAAAAGAAAGTGAAAAAAGCATGCTTCAGTCTCTGTTCAATCAATATCAGTTCTTTTTTTTATTTAGAATTTCCCCCAACTATATGTAAAAACAATTTTAAAGTCCATTTCTAAAACTTTTATGTTTCAAATTGATTTCCTCCCTCCTTCCCTACCCCTCCTTAAGAATGCAAGCAATTGAATGTATTATACATATGTAATCATACAAAACATATCCACATTAGTCAGATTGTGAAAGAGAACAGACCAAAAATATTAAGAAAAAGAAAAATTTTTTAAATATGCTTCAATTTGTATTCAGGCGCCATCAATTCTTTCTCTGGAGATGGATAACATTTTTCGTAAGTTCCTCAGAATTGTCTTGGATAATTGCATTGCTGAGAATAGTCAAGTTATTCAAAGCTGATCGTCTTACAATATAGCTGTTACTTTGTATACAGTGCATGTCACTTTGTATCAGCTCATGTAAGTCTTTCCAGGTTTTTTCTGAGAGTATCCTGCTTATAATTTATTTTTTTTTTGGGGGGGGGAGGTGGTGGCAATGAGGGTTAAGTGACTTGTCCAGGGTCCCACAGCTGGTAAGTGTCAAGTGTCTGAGGCTGGATTTGAACTCAGGTCTTCCTGAATCCAGGACCGATGCTTTACCCACTGCGCCATTTAGCTGCCCCTGCTGCTCATCATTTCTTACCACACAATAGTGTATCATCATAATCTCATCCCACAATATGTTCAGCCATTCCCCAATTGATGGGCATCTGCTCAATTTCAAAATCTTTTCACCAGAAAAGGGCTGCCATAAATACTTTTTTACATATAGGTCCTTTAACCATTTTTTTGTTTTGTTTTGTTTTGTTTTTTTCTCTTTTCGAATACTGACCTAATAGTGGTATAACTAGGTCAAAGAGTATGCATGGTTTTATTGCCCTTTGACCATAGTTACAAATTGCTCTACAGAATGTTTGAATAAATTTACAACTCCACCAGCAGTGCATTAATGTCCCATTTTATCCATATACCCTACAGCATCTGTAATTTTCTTCTGCTGTCCAATTATCCAATCCAATAGGTATGAGGTAGTAACCCAGAATTGTTTAGACCTGTATTTCTCAAATGAATAATGAGAGCATTTTTTTCATATGACTCTAGATAGCTTTGATTATATCATATGAAAACTGTTCATATCTTTTGATTATTTATCAATTGGGGAATGGCTTTTATTTTAACAACTTTGACTCAATTCTCTATGTGTTTGAGAAATGAGGACTTCATCAGAAAAAAAAGGCTTCAAATTTTTTCACAGTTACTATTGCTAGCTGTATTTCCCTCCACCCTACTCCCCCCATGTCATTTACTCTATTCTCTACTTCCTTTCACCTGTTCCCTCTTCAAAAGTGTTTTGCTATTTGTCTCCTCCCCCAATTTGTGCTCCTTTATATTACCCCACCCCCATTGCCTTCCTCTCCTATATTTCTACATGGTTAGGTAGAATTCTATACCCAATTGAGTGTGTATGTTATTCCCTATTTGAGCCAATTCTGATAAGAGTAAGGTTCACTCAATCCCCAGAACCTCCCATACTGTCCCTCCACTGTGTAAACTTTTCTTGCTTCTTCTATGTGAAGTAATTTGCCCCATTCCACCTCTCCTTTCCCTTTCTTCTAGATCATCTCTCTATCACCCATTAATTTTATTTTTTAAAGATATCTTCCCTTCATATTTAACTCACACCTGTGCCCTCTGTCTAAATAGACTCCATTCATCTTCCCTAATAATGAGAAAGTTTTTATGAGTTACAAGTATCATCTCATATAGGAATGTAAACAGTTTAACCTTTTAATATCCCCTATAATTTTTTTCCTCTTTTGTTTTTTATGCTTCTCTAGAGTATTGTATTTGAAATTCAAGTTTTCTATTAAGCTCATGTATTTTCACTATTTTTTTTTGGTGAGGCAATTGGGGTTAAGTGACTTGCCCAGGGCCACACAGCTAGTAAGTATCAAGTATGACAGGCTGGATTGGAACTCAGGCTCTCCTGACTCCGCAGCCAGTGCTCTATCCACTGCACCACCTGGCTGCCCCAAGCTCATGTCTTTTCATCAAGAATGCCTGAAAGTCATCTCTTTCATTGAATTACCATTCTTCCCCCAAAGGATTATACTTAGTTTTGTTGGGTAGGTTTTAATCCCAGTTCCTTTGCCCTCTAGAATATCATATTCCAAGTCCTCTAATCCTTTAATGTAGAAGCTGCTAAATCTTGTGTTATCCTGACTGTGGCTCCACAATATTTGAATTGTTTCCTTCTGGCTGCTTGCAATATTTATCTTTGAACTTGGTGCTCTAGAATTGGAATATAATATTCCTGGGAGTTTTCATTTTATCATCTCTTTCAGGAGGTGATTGGTGGATTATTTCTATTTCTATTTTACCTTCTGTTTTTAGAATATCAGGGCAACTTTCTGACAGTTTCTTAGAAGATGATATCTAGGCTCTTTTATGATACACACTACTTTCCATTCATCATAACACTTGCTCATGTTTTTCTTTTTTATAATCCTGATTTTGATAAAGTATATGAATTATCCAGAGGAACTGCTAGGTCAGAAAACATGCTTTTAACATGTAAGCTATTAATCCCTGCCTTAATTTGTATGGACCTCTTTACCTGAGCAAACAACACATCAATTAAATTGTAAACTGTTTTCAAGACATGATTTTTAAAAGTTATAAGCCCCTTTACTTTTTTTTTTTGGGGGGGGGGCAATGAGGGTTAAGTGACTTGCCCATGGTCGCACAGCTAGTAAGTGTAGTGTCAAGTGTCTGAGGCTGGATTTGAACTCAGGTCCTCCTGAATCCAGGGCTGATGCTTTATCCACTGCACGACCTAGCTGCTCCAAGCTCCTTTACTTTTACTCTAGTTGCCTAATACATAGGGATAATTTAATTTTATGATCCTTATATTAGGAATCCAAACTATGTATCACTGTCAATAAGAGCAAGGGAATATTTTTGTTGTTCAGTTACTCAAAAATGTGTTGCACCAATACCACAGAGCCAATGAACACTTTCCCTTTATTCCAAAAATAAGGCTTCTGTAAATCTTTAAAATGTTTTATTACTTTCCAAAGGAGTCATGATGGAAAAGGCTCTCCAAATCAAGAAAAAAGAACTATGGAATATGGATCCAGATCGAACCATACAATTTCTTTTGTTTTTGGTGCTGTTGTTTTTCTTTTTTGAGGTTTTTCTTTTTTGCTTGGATTCTTCTCTTATAACATAACTAATGCAGAAATGTTTAATGTTATTGTACATATATAACCTATATCAGATTGCTTTCTGTCTTAGGGAGGAGGGGAGGGAGGGAGAAAAAATTTGAAACTAGAAATCTTACAAAAATAAATATTGAAAACGATCTCTACATGTAACTGGAAATAATAAAATAATTTTATAATTAAAATGTTTTATAACTGAGATGAAATTTTCATTCTAACCATTTCATCACCAAAGTCTTCCTGTCTTGCACAACCCCTTTCTCACACTCAAAAAGGAAATTAACTTTGAAGTCTTTGGGGATGGGAGGTTGGAAATCTGCTAATATAAAAAAAAAATAGAAGCCAAGACTAAAGCATATAAAATCTTAAGAATACAATGAGCACTTACAGAAGATAAAACCTATAAATAAAATCACTTTACTGAATCAAAGATTACAAGAATCAATTTTTAAAATATTAGGTTTAAAATAAAACTCCACTACTCTTGATCATAGAGTATAGCTGGGAAATGATATATCAGAGAGCAGACAAAGGGTAATGTGAAGTTTCTACCATTAACTCCCTTTCAGCTGGGCTTTTATATCTCAGTCAACAGGCAAGTTAAATGGATTTCCTGCCAGCCTGAACAAAACAGGAATGCCTACTTCCAGAAGTGGATATTTAATAAATGCTTCCTGAAGTAAATTGAATTATCCCTAGGCATAGATATCAATTTACAGACATCTGCTATGTGTCTGAGAACAAGCCAAGCTCAGGGGAAACAAATACAAAAGTGGAACGTTATCGGTCCTCAAGGAGCTTACATTCTCATAGTTTTATTAATATGTGTTGATATCTTTACAGAAATAAGAATACTATAGCAATAACAAAAAGTTATCCTTAAAATATATATCTGGAAAGTCACCTTGAGGTCAATAATATAGTAGGATGCCACAGCAGCAGAGGATGACTGCTCATTAACAATCCTTCTTGGTAGGGAAGGAGCAGATAAATCTTCCACTCCTCCCACTCTTGCCCCACCATCATTATGTCTTTTTGACCCAAACTGCTATACTAAATAAGTATAATAGGAGACAGTAGGAAATAAGGCATCCAGACACACAGAGATAGTTTATAAAGGTTCAGCTTCCACAGCATTCCAACTCCTGTCCCTGTTCTCTACACTTCTGATTCATTATGATTTCACTAAACTGTTCCCCAACCATTTCCATGCCATCTTCTGTTCCATATATGCAAAAAATCATGAGAAATTAAGTCAATAGCTTGGTAAAAGAGACAGAAAAATAGACAGATTAGGGCAAATGGTAAAAGAGGCACAAGTATCCAATGAGGAAAATAATGCCTTGAAAAGCCAAAATGACCAAATGGAAAAAGGAGAAACATAAGCTCTCTGAAGAAAATAACACCTTAAAAATTAGGATTGAGCAAATGGAAGCTAATGAATCTATGACCAATCAAGAAACAATAAAACAAAATCAAAAGAATGAAAAAAATAGTAGGAAATGTGAAAAATATCATTGGAAAAACAAGGGAACTGGAAAATAGATCCAGGAGAGATAACTTGAAAATTATTGGACTGCCTGAAATCTGTGAGAAAATAATGATTAATAATGAATTTCTGGGAGACACTTGGATGTATTTGTGTTAGCTACTCTCTCCCTCTCACCAGAAAACATCCTGGAATGAGCCTTCAGCTTAAAAAAAGTAGTACAGATTGATCTTTCTGATTATGTAAGGGAAGAAGTATACCTATATGGTTTGAATTTGATCTCCAGACCACCTTCCCAAGTCATGTCAATCAATGGAGTGGAATGGAGCTAATGTGTGGTGACCTGCCTCTACCAAAAAGAGAATAAAATCCCTGGGCACTTGAGGCTTTCTCTCTTGCCTCTTGGCTCTTCTTCCTGGGACTCTTTTTTTCTCCATGCTGGTTATATAATTCTTTTGTCCTGTAAACGTGTAATTAATGGGGAAATCAGGGTGATGCATGGGTAATAGTTTATTTTATTTCTTTAAAGTGTTAAAATAATGAAATTTATTTTTTCAATGACACTATGTATATACACACATACATACATACATACATACATATACATAGCCATGTGTATATTTAGAAAGAAATATAGATAAGTAGAATCCAAATCTCCATTTTTTCCTGGTATGGAAATTCCCTCTACAAATGTAGATAGTAAAGAAAACATAAATTGTAATTTCCAGTCTTAGATGATTACCTAAAGCATTGTGAGCTTGTGACTTACCTATGGTCATACAACAAGTATATTCTGAGACAAAATATTGGCTTCAAGTCAGTTGTCAATTTAGCATAGTGTTAAATAGGTATGAGGACCTTGAATAGTTTTTTTTTTGTTTTTTGTTTTTGCAACAAACATTTATTTTTTTCCAGTTACATGTAAAGGTAGTTTTCAACATTCATTTTCGTAAAATTTAGAGCTCCAAATTTTTCTCCCTCCCTCCCTTTCCCTCCACCTCCACAAGACAGCAACCAATCTGATATAGGTTATATATGTACAATTCACAAGTTTTTTTTTTTAAATCTGTGTTCAATCAATATCAGTTCTTTCTCTGGGAGTGAATAGTATGATTCACCATTAGTCCCTTGGGATTGTCTTCAATCATTGTATTGGTGAGAGTAGTTAAGTCATTCACAATTGCTCATAGAACAATACTACTGTCCCTGTGCACAATTTCCTCCAAGTTCTGTTCACTTCACCATACATCAGTTGATATAAGCCTTTCCAGATTTTTCTGGAATCATCCTGCTTGTCATTCCTTATTGCAGAATGATATTCCATCAAAATAATATACCACAGGGGCAGCTAGGTGGCACAGTGGATAGAGCTCTGGCCCTGGAGTACCTGAGTTCAAATCCGGCCTCAGACACTTAACACTTACTAGCTGTGTGACCCTGGGCAAGTCACTTAACCCCAATTGTCTCACTAAAAAAAAAAAAAGTCATATACCACAGCTTCTTCAGTCATTCCCCAATAAATGGACATTCCTTTGATTTCCAATTCTTAGTCACCACAAAGAGTTGCTATAAATATTTTTGTACAATTTTTCCCCCTTATCACTTTTTACTGTTGTTAACTGTTACTGTTGTTAACTGTTTCCCTCCATCCTATTCCCTCCCCCATGATATTTACTCTATTATCTAACTTCTGTAAAAGGGATTTTCTTCTTATCTCCTTCCCCAATCTGCCCTCCCTTCTTTTGCCCCTCTCTCTTTATCCCCTTCCCCTCCTATTTTCATGCAGTTAGATAGATTGCTCCACCCAATTGGGTTTGTGTGTTAATCCCTCCTTGAGGAAACTCTGATGAGTTTAATGTCTTTGAGCCTACTCTGATAAGTGCAAGTCCTCTGATCCTTTAATGTAGAAGCTGTTAGATCTTGTGCTATCCTGACTGGAGCTCCACAGTACTTGAATTCTTTCTTTTTGGCAGATTGCAATATTTTCTCTTTGACCTGAGAGCTCTGGAATTTGGCTATAATATTGTTGGAGTTTTCCTTTTGGGATCTCTTTCAGGAGGTAATCAGTAGATTTGTTCAATTTTTATTTTAACTTCTCCTTCTAGAACATTGTTAAGGCTAAAATTCTAGCTAGTCTGTCTAAAATATCTAATGAGTGGTCGCCAATAAATTATAAGCTTTAGCAAGAGTTAGACTTTTAAGCATTTATTAAGGAGAATAAGAATTTGGTAAAGAGAGAGAGAAAGGCCTACATTCATCTATCTATTAAAGGGAGAGCGCATTTCTAGCTCTGCTCTCCACCAGAGTCCACAGGAAAGAGAGAGAGTCAGAGCTCCAGGCTCCCCCTTCTCCCTCCCACAAGTAAACGTCACTTCCTGATGCCAAAGAAAAGACTCATGGTCTTGCCCTCAGAGACCTTCACCTCATGGCAGAGCTTTTCTATAGTAAGTCTCCAGCAGGTGGCATCATTCCAATCGTTACAACATCAGGGCAATTTTCCCTGACAATTTCTTGGAAGATGATGTCTAAGCTCTTTCCTTGATCATGGTTTTCAGGTAGACCAATAATTTTCAAATTATCTCTCCTGGCTCTATTTTCCAGGTCAACAGTTTTTCCAAGAAGACATTTCACTTTGTACTCTATTTTTAAATTTATTTTTATTTGCTTTATTGTGTCTTGGTTTCTTATAAAGTCACTAGCTTCCATTTGTTCAATCCCCTTACTTAGACACTTATTTTCATTAGAGAGCTTTTGTATCTCCTTTTCCATTTGGCTTTTCAAGCTGTTGACATTTTTCTTATGTTTTACCTGCACCATCCTCATTTCTCTTTCTATTGTTTTGTCTACCTCTCTAACTTTATTTGCAAAGTCCTTTTTGAGTGCCTCTATGGCCTGAGATGAATTCATATTTTTTCTTGGAAGCTTCAGATATAGGGGCCCTGATGTTGACATCTTCCTCTGAGGGTGCCCCTTGGTCTTCCTTGTTACTGAAGAAACTTTCTATGGTCCTCACCTTTCTCTGTCTGCTCATCTTGCCTTTATTTTACTTGATGTTTAGCTCCTTAAAGTGGGGCACTGTTTCCAGGCTGCACTGTCCCAAGCTTCAGGGGGTCCCAAATGGTATGATTTAAGGAGAATCAGGTTCTTTAATCACCTGGCCTGTTCCCTGGACTATGGATAACCCCAGGACAACTTGATAATCAACCAGACAGCAAAACTTTTTGTGCATTGGTTGTCAGCTTCAATGAGCCTATGCCCGTCCCCCACCTGGGCCACTGCTATTCAAGCCTCCCTCCTGGTCCCAGCAAGGGTGAAAAACCCATGTTCTGCCTTAGCACCTGCAGAGTTCTCTCCCCACGCCAAGGTCTCAAACCTCTCACTAGATCGTGAGCTTTGTTCCAGGCAACACTGGTGCTACAGTTGATTCAAAATTTCTTTGGGTTTCTTCCTCTGCTGAGACTTCCCTTGGACTGTGCAATAATTTATTAATATGTGATATTATTTAATACTAAATACTTATGTCCAAACTGGTATAATAGTCATTAATTTATAAGTAGCAATATTTGTGAAACCCCATCCTAGTTCCCAATATTTTAAAAATCACAAATCCATGATCAAAAAAACCCCTAGATATCAACTTCCAAGAAATTTTCACAAAAAATTGCCTTGATATTTTAGAACCAGAGGGTAAAATAGAAATTGAAAGAGTCCACTGATGACCTCCTGGAAGAATCCCAAAATGAAAACTCCCAGGAATACTATACCTAAATTACAAAGCACCCAGATCAAGGAAAAACTATTGCAAACATCCCAAAAGAAACAATTCAAGTACTGCAGAGTCACAGTCAGCATAACACATTCTTTAGCAGCTTCTACATTAATGGACTGGAGTGCTTAGAATATGATATTCTGGTGGGCAAATGAACTGTGATAACAAATGAGAATCACCTAACAAGCAAAACTGATTATATTTCTTCAGGGGAAAAATGGTAATTCAATGAAAGAGAGGACTTTCAGGAATTCTTGATGAAAACACCTGAGCTGAATGGAAAACCTGTCTTTCAAATACAAGATTATAGAGAAACATAAAAAGGCGAACAGGAAAAAAATCATAAGGGATATTAAAAGGTTAAACTGTTTACATTCCTACATGAGAAAATGATACCTATAACTCATAAGAACTTTCTCATTATCAGGGCAGATGGATGGAGTCTATTTAGACAGAGGGAACAGGTGTGCATTGAATATGAAGGGATAATATCTTTTAAATAATAAAATTATAGGGTGAGAGAAGAATGCCCTGGAAGAAAGGGAAAGGGAGAGGTGGAATGCAGTAAAATATCTCACATAAAAGGAGCAAGAAAAAGCTTATATATTGAAGGGGAAAATGGGGAAGGTGCTAGGGAGAGAGAACCTTACTCTCATCAGAATAGGCTCAAAGATGGATTAAGATATACACTCTCTTGGATATATAAATCTACCTTACCCTGTAGGAAAGTAGGAGGGAAGAGAAATAAAGGGTGTTTGTGGTTATAGAAGGGATGGAACACTGCGGACAGTCAGAAGCAAAACACTGTGGGAAGCTAGGTGACACAGTGAATAAAGCACCAGCCCTGGATTTGGGAGGACCTGAGTTCAAATTTGGCCTCAGACATTTGACACTTACCAGTTGCATGACCCTGGGCAAGTCACTTAACTCTCATTGTCCTGAAAACAAAAAAGAAAGAAAACACTTTTGAAGAGGGATATAGTGAAAAGAGATTGAGAATAAAACAAATGGTAATGGTGTAGGGAGGGAACATAATG
Organism: Dromiciops gliroides; assembly: GCF_019393635.1. Taxonomy (NCBI): domain Eukaryota; kingdom Metazoa; phylum Chordata; class Mammalia; order Microbiotheria; family Microbiotheriidae; genus Dromiciops; species Dromiciops gliroides. The sequence goes on from NC_057865.1 coordinate 231,092,123, forward strand.
GAGAGAAATACAGTTAGCAACATGTGAAAAAAATTTTGAAGCAAGGTTCTCTGATAAATGCCTCATTTCTCAAACATATAGAGAACTGAGTGAAATTTATTAAAATAAGAGCCATTCCCCAATTCATAAATGATCAAAAGATATGAACAGTTTTCAGATGATATGATCAAAGCTATCTATAGCCATATTAAAAAAATGCTCTAACTCAGTGAGGGGCTAATTATGAAATTAGGAAGCTCTTCTCTGTTCATGATAAACTGGATTCACACTTAAAATTTTGATGGCCTCTTCTATGAACAAGTGAGATCTTAAGGTCGAATGAAGGGTTAATTATGATATCAGGAATATCTTCCCTGTTCATGAGAATATAGACTTGCTGACACCCATGACTAATGCAGAAATATGTTTAATGTTATTGTACATATATAACATCTATCAGATTGCTTTTTGTATTGGGGAGGAGGGGAGGGAGTGAAAAATTTGGAACTAAAAATCTTATGAAAACAAATGTTGAAAACTATGTTTACATGTAACTGGAAAATAATAAAATACTTTTATGGTAAAAAAAAAAGAAATTGGCAGCATAAAAATTGGTAAAGAGGAAAAAATACATATATAACCTATATCGAATTGCTTAACTTATTAAAGAGAGGCTGGGGTGAGGAGGGAGGAAGGGAGAACATTTGGAATACAAAGTTATTAAAATGGATGATAAAAAGTATTTTACATGTAATTGGGGAAAATTCATTTATTGAAAAAAAAAGAAAAGTAAGACAGTTGCAAGTCAGATGAAAAGATTTTGTGGTCTTGGGTTACAGTGGCAAAGTACATGGTAATACATGTTCTAAATTAATTCCATTGAAAACCATACACAATTCTGTTGGTGAACCAATTAACAGTGCCAAGGACTTTGGTGGTGAGGCCTTTCTCTACCCCTTTCCCCATCCCCATGGACTCTCAATAATTAAAGCTACTGAGATTAAAAGACCTGGAACATGAAGATCCTGTTTTCATGTCCTACCTTCACAAAGTTCACTTTACTTGATAATAATTATATGTAGGGTGAGTGATCTTAGGGAGTGGGGAATTTCAGTATTTCTATATCTTTTGGGTTTACCTATCCATTGGTGGTATTGGGTCAATGGCTGCTTTTTATTAGTGGTGGAGATAGTTGACCAATTCTCCACAAGAGTTGTTCTCTTCAGTGGCCTAGTTGTCTGGCTGGCTTTTCCATTTCTGAGGCTCTTGGACTCACCTGCCTATCAATGGCAGTTAGTGGGTTCATATTAGTAGTGGTAGAAATGATTGGTGCCCTTATGATGACTACTATCCTATAGGAAGAACAGTGAGAGGAAAGAGGGTTGGGTTTTGGGTAAGTACCCATACAGTAGGTAGGGCAGTTGGAAAGATGCTTATTCTGTTCGGATCCTTCTGTCTTCTTGAATGACTGTGTATAAGGTCTATTATCATATCACAGAGAACAAGAATTAGAATGCCTATTTCAAAGTTGGAAGGAAGTTTCAAAGTTTCAAAATTTTAAGGAACTCATTTTGGGAGTATTATAAAAATATAATACCTTATTCCTTACACAAGTTTACTGAATACATGAGCTGATGTGGTTGTAAAGGCTATTTATCTACAAACAAACACATACACACACACACACACGTGTGTGTAATAATACATATGTATCTAAATATATATACATGTTTGTATAGATTGACATATGTACATGCATACACGTACACAAAATTATGTGTATAGACATAAACAAATACACACATATATGTGCATATATATATATAAAGTTTAGATAAATTTTAATGATAGTATAATAATCACTTAGGTTAAAGTTACATTTAAGAATATAATCCTAACCTTTTGGTGTTGTGTTATTGAATATATCCGTGGTATTTTATTATCAGGGAAAGAATACTGGGTTGTTGTGGTTTAGTTTTGCTACAGAATAGCATTTCTTAAATTCTTGTGTTCTGAAGGTATAAAGCTTGCCATGAACAATCACAAAATGTTGACTAACACCAGAAAAGTTGAAGTGTGTTCTTCAGTAACTTGACTGAAACCCAATTCAAAATGGGGAGCAGAAATATCAGAATCACTGTGAACTGTGCTCAGTGACCTTGAGTGAAAGCACCACTCTGTCTATGTCTCTTTCCTCATATAAAATGATGATAATTGTTTGTATCATCAGCTCACTTAGAAGGGAAGGGGAGGGGGGAGGGGAGAGGAAAGGGAGGGGAAGACAAATAAATAAGTGCCTGAGAAATGCCTTGCAGATATAAAGTCCTATTCCTACAAGAATGATCTTCATTTCATTTCCTCCACCTTTAATTGATAATATTCCATTAAAAGATCCATTATTAAAACCAGGATGGGGGCAAGAAAGAGGGAGACTAAAATGTACAGTTCCATATTCTCTTTGTCCTTAGCTAGTGGGTAGTTTTTTTTTCCCTTGTGCTTAATAAGATGCTTCAAGAAATCTGTCACAAGAGCTTCTTCCCTTACTTTCTCAATAACCTCTCTGACTGAGGTAAACAAAATATCAATCTTAACTTACACTGAAATAAAATATCAATACCTGGGAATTTGAAAAAACAAATTCATGGTAAAATATACATTGATTTTAATTCGGTTAAGTCCTCTAGGGGAAAAGTATGTAGAGCGCAACTAATTAATAGCTATAAATTGTCACTCCCCCTTGTAATACACCAATTAATTTCACTCATATTTGTGCTACACAATTAGCTATTTGTTTTCTAAGGGCATATGAAAATAACACAGGTGTCATCTAAACTCGCTGAGTATGTCTAGTCCACAAGCGCCTCCTCCCTGGAGAAGTAGAATTTAGTTAATGCAGTCATACTCTGGGCCACCTCACTGACATGCTTTATGCTTTGCAATCATAAAATATCTTCTCTAGTCAACTGAATTTTAAGTAGCTGAATGCTAGTCAGGAAATTTTATCCCACTTAGGAATAGGTTCACACTGACAGAATTTATTTCCCTTGTGAGTCCAGACATTGTCAGTGAGGAAAGGCTTTTAGTGGCTGCTAGTCTGGGCCTGAATCTCTAAAGAAAAAGGCACTTACTAAAACTATTATCTGAGTCACTTAAGATATATGGCCCTGACTACCAGAACTTTCTCTATTTTTCACTTCAAATATGAACAAATGAGAACAGTTCCTTCCCCAGAAAATCTAGGAAAGTTTCTTGAAGGTAAGAAAAGCTGAAAGTAAAGGGAAAAAAAATCAATGATCTCTCAATTTGGATTTTTTTTTAGCTGAAATCTGAAAACTTGAACTTCCTTAAAATATCCAATTTAAAGCAAGTGTCTCAACTTTTCCCCAAGCTATTAACTTTTAAAGGAAGGCTTGTTACTGGATGGAAATTTGGAGGAGGGCCCAATTTCATTTTTTTGCTTGCTTTCAAATAAATGCTTTTCCAATGGTTACATCAAGAAAATATATCTTCAACCAAGTAGACCCAAAGTGTCTTAAAGAAAATGGATATTTATGAATAAACCTATTTGGGCTCCACATTCATCACTTTCTTTTGTTTCTGTGAAAAGCTGAGAAGAACGGGTAATTTACTAGGTAGGGTATAATTTATTTATTGTCAACAGTCAGACCCTGAACAAAGAACCAGCACAAATAACAACTTGTAAAAAAAAGCAGTAAATAAAGATTACATTGATATCATGTCTTCTTTCCTGATATTTTAGGGTGACAAAATCAGAAAAGTGACTCATCTTACTCTTTTGTATAGGAGTGATATACCAGAGACAGTAAGTCTAATGAGTCTTATTGATAAGTCTCACATAGCCCTGACTTTCAGACAAGGAAAAACAAAACAAAACAAACAAACAAACAAAAAAGTTGATATTAGATACATTAGATATAAACCTGAAGAAGCTGGCAGGAGGCAAATGACTCTGTGGGAAGATAGAGGAAAATGTCAGGAGGGCTGGCACAATTACAGTATAAGTTTGAGTAAACCTATATAAAGCCCAAGAAGATATAATTAAATTGCAAGAAGGAAAAAAAAATCTACCTACCCATGCCTTTTCCTCCCCTTCCCCTCCTCCCGAGGAAGTAGGGTTTAATCGATACACTGGCTTTGCAAAGTTGGGAGGATATATTTATGCAAGGTATCTTGATATTTCGAGGTGGGGTTGCATGGGTCCCTTTTGCATTCTGCTGAAGTCTTCTCAGAATAATGTATTTTCATGCATAAAATAAAAAAGGATTATACAAAGAATCTAACTATATTGAAAATCAGTTATGAAAATGTTCCTTTAAAAAGTTCACAAACCCTTGGCTAAGGAACCTTGTTCTCATGTAAAACTCATTTCCTTTGTAACAAAGTCAAGACTTGCTGGAAAGATGACCCTGAAGAGTTCTTGGCACCTAGACCTACCTTATATCCTTTTGTGAGAAGAGACATAAGGTGAGAGATGTTTAAATTGTATTTTACATCTTAAAGGGGGAAAGACAGCAAAAATAAAAAGATATCATTTAGTCTCAAAGATATCTCTTTTTTTTGTTGCTGTTGCTGTTCTCTGTATTCATTGGGGAATTTTTTTTCTCTCCAAATGTACTGCTGTAATGTATACCACTTTTCTTTAAAAATGGCTAATGCTCAAAAGAGAAATCCATTGTACTACTTGCTTTTTTCCTTTTTATCTGAAAATATTTGAAATAACAAAATCATTTTGGGAATATGCACGTATGTGTGTACATGTGCGTGCATGTATGTTACTAGTATTACTACACAGAACTTGATTTCTTCTTAATAATTTTAAAATACACTTTTATTGGTATCTCATAGGCATTGCTTTGTATCCATAGAAGATTTTTTATTTAAATATCTTTCAAAGCTTCATGGATTTAAAACAAATGAATAAAATTAATTGAAAATTGAACCTGCAATCTTTATCCTGATTCACATGCAAAATCCCCCAGTTATATACAGGCAGTTCTCTCCTGAATCTTTCTTCCTATTTCTCTCAAGTACTTTAGCCGCCTAATTACTTCCTGGAATTTCCCATTGGTTGATCTGCAATCCTTTCTGTCTTTTTAAATTTTAAAATAATTTAATTGATGACTTTCATATTCTATAGTCTTCAGAAATGACCTATGACAAACATTATCTATCGCTCACAAGTTACAGGAGAGATCCTTAGAATAGTGTAACCTCTAATGTTTTCAGCAGTTAGGAAAGTTGTAGAACAGGAATGCTTAAACTTTTTGTTGTTGTTGTTTTTTATGAAACATCTTGCATTCTGATCAAACATGGGAGTCCTCAGAATATTTTTAATCCACATAATAAAATACACAGGATAGGAAGCCAATTATATATATATATATATATATATATATATATATATATATATATAAATAAATAATAAAAATATATAATATATGTATGGGTGCATGTATATATAAATATAATATATATGTGTCTGTGTATGCATATATGTGTATATATGTGTGTGTATATATGTATGTATGTATGTATATAAATTATAGTCCCCAGGATAAGAACCCCTATTCTAGACCTCAAATCTTTATAGTCAAAATAAACCAGTATTATGCAGGTTTTATAATTACTTGATTTTTATCATCATAGATTTTTCTGGTCTTTTTTATGATTGAGAAATACTTTACACTATCTAGAGCAAAGCTTCTTAAACTTTTTCCACTCACAACACGTTTTCATTCAGAAATTTTCATGTGACCCTAGGTTTATAGCTATAAAAAATAGATATACATAAACTTTTATTGTTGTCAGATTTTTGGCAAACCCCACATTCAGTTACACAATTCTATATGGGGTTGCAATCCACAGTGTAAGAAGCAATGATCTAATGGATTTGGTTCCTTTGCTAATATGGATTACCTTAACCTTAAGCTTACAGAAATTCTGTTTGTTTTTCTAATCACCCAGATCAGCTATTCAAAATACCAGGTCAAAATAGTAATTAGCTAGAGCAGAATTAAAATCAACAATATTTTCAAATTATATGGCTCTGTAAAAGGAAGGGCAAAGGCCAACTGCCTGCTAGGTAAGACATCAAAAGAACCTTCAGGCTAATTTAAATAGAAGGTAGACAAATCCTAAATCAAGGATTATTAACATATAAAACACATCACACACACCCACATAATTATATTTTAATATAGTTGGTTTCCTTTGTAATCCTATGCATTTTATTTAAAGCATAGAAAACATTTTGATAAGATTTCAGTAGACCACCAAGAATGCCCAAGGCACAAAAAAGGTTGAGGCCCTGACCTAGAGGAGGAGAATCACTTTAGATTTCAAGGGAGTTCTCAAGAACAGTAACTCCCATTCCCTAGAACTGAGGGTGTCATTTGATGCACTGAGGAAAGAAAAAAGAATTATGAACAATAACCTTAGGATTTTCCATAAAGGTCAGAGTGAATAGTATGACTAAATAAAGTATATGGCAATCAAAGAGAGCAAATCAGGTTTATGAATTATTCCCTGAGTAGTGGATATATTATACAGTTCTCTGGGTTTATAAAGTTGATGTAAAAGTAAGAAATTGGGCAACATCTTGGAATAGCTACAGATTTTCTTCTATTTTATGGCTCACTTATTCATCACCTCATTTTAATTTCTAAGTGCTATTGTTAAAAAGAGGTCCCTGGATAGCACAGGCCTGGAGTTAGGAAGACCTCAGTTCAAGTCTGGCCTTAGACACTAGCTATGCCACTCTTGACAAGTCATTTAACCCTGTTTGCCTCAGTTTCCTCTTCTGTAAATTGAGCTGGTGAAGGAAATGGCAAGCCACTTCAGTATCTTTTCCAGGAAATCCCCAAATAAGATCATGAAGAGTTGGACACAACCAATTTCTAGCAATTGTTAGAAACAAAATAAATTACTCAATCTTCTCGGAGACATATTGGATTAATCTTTCCCCAGAGAAACAATGCCTTCTTTATGACGGGAATACTTTCCTTTTTTCCCCTATAAGGAGAGTGGGGTACCATTTATTTAGTGATATAAGCCTAGAAATATGTTTCTATAACTATCTTTATTCATTGAGTAAAGAAATTTTTTCCTTCTTGAAATAAGAAAGACAGAAAATATGGATTTAGCGCTTAAGGAAAGATTCTTTGTATAACAGCAGTAGTCTGAAAAGTCCCATCAAATATCTAGAGCCTGTGTGAAATGCTACTAGAATCCTGACAATTAGCAGGTCCTGTCAAGGCTGAGTTAGGTGTCCCCAATGAATGAACTGTCTCCATCCTTCATCCTGGCTAAAGTGATGGTAATCATTTTCAATAACATTATCCATTTCAAATGGAAACTGAAGGTCCAATCGGAAAGGGTAAATTCATCCAGGATATGCGAAGACTGGAGTGACGCTCTCTTAGGCCTATTTATAGCTTGAGAGTTAGCAAATGTTATAACCCTCTATGGACTTATGCAGCTAGAAAATATAGATCTTTTAGAAACCCTGCATTCACTCAGGAAACCTAAGCACCAGAATAGGGACCTGTCAAGTTTTGCCAGGTCCTTCAGAGAGAAAAGAAAAGTGCTTACATTAATATTTAGGTTTTCAGAATGAATGATTCAATTCAATAGTAAGCTTCTTTTGCCTAGACTATTCGTTAACTAAACAAAGAGAGTTACATGTTATTAAAGATTGAATATCATCTTCTCTGGAAGCAAGTTAGGCACCAAGTGAAGTGAATAAGCTCTTTCAGGCCAATTAGGTTACAGTTAACAGAGGGAAACAACTTAGGAGTTGGGAAGTATCCAGTTTACTCTTTTACAGGACAATGACCATATATTCCTGAGGGGGATACAGTATTGTACTTGTGCTTTCATTGGTACCGGGAATTTTTGGATGAGGCAACTCATTATATCAATTCAAGTAAATTCTATCAATTCTGAAACTTTTAGTCACAGCATGTAATTTAAATGGTCTAGAAAACTTAGAACTTAAGGGACTTACTTAGGGTCATACGGCCAAATGAAATGTGCATGCATCAGAGGCTCCTTTCTGTTTCCAAAGCAAGCTCTCCATACAATATACCATGCTGTTTTCCATGCGTTATTTACCATGAAAGTGTATTAAAATTGACAATTGTAGGGGCAGCTAGGTGTCACAGTGGATAGAGCACTAGCCCTGGATTCAGGAGGACCTGAGTTCAAATCCAACCTCAGACACTTAACACATACTGGCTGTGTGATCCTGGGCAAGTCACTTAACCCCAACTGTCTCACACACACAGACAAAATTTTTTTTTTTAATTGACCATTGTAAATGTACTAGAACCATATATATGTGTGGTGTATGTATACACACACACACCACATATATAGAACCATATATAAATATATAATAGAGAGCCATCTATAAAAATATATAATATATAGAACAGTATATATAAAATATATAATATATACAGAACCATAAAAATATATATATATATATATATATATATTTAGCATTTAGTCTTCATTCTAATTTTTCTTTCTTTTTTTTTCTCTGGGGCAATGGGGGTTAAGTGACTTCTTGAAGGTCACATAGGTGGTAAATGTCAAGTGTCTGAGGCCAGATTTGAACTGAGGTCCTCCTGAATCCAGAGCTGTTGCTTTATCTACTGTACCACATAGCTGCCCCTAGTTTTCATTCTAAAGGACACACACACACATACATACACATACATATTTATAAATATGGAAAGAGAGAGTTTTTTGCAGGAGGGTGGGACAGAAGAAGACATCATGAAAGGAATATTGCATGAACTGAGTCATGAAGGAAGAGAAGGTTTTCTTTTTAATATACATATATATATAATTTTATTAAATATTTCCCAATTACATGTAAAATTTAATTTAAAAAAATGAATTTCAAATTATCTCCACTTTCCCTGAGAAGGGCAAGAAACTTTTAGTACAATATTGAATAATAGTGGGAATAATCAACATCCTTGCTACAGTCCTCTTCTTATTGGTAAGGAAGATCTTGAGTTTGACAGCCTTGCACTAGGAAGCCAGTATCTTCAATGTCAGATATATTTGAGTATTTGAGAATATAGATCTATATTGATAACTTTATCTATATCTATATCTATATCTATGTATTTAACATTTAGTCTTCATTCTAAAGCACACTCTAACTAAATTTCAAAGATCTTGAGTTTGCCACCCCTGCACTAGGGAACCAGTATCTCCAATGTCAGACATAATGAAGTATTTGATAATATAGAGTTCTTAATTTCTTTATGTTTTCAACAAGTACTTTTAATGGGCTTTCTAGAAAACTCCTAATTCAGAATGGATATTTATCTTTATAGGACTGAAAATTTCCAAAGGAAAATCTTAGTAGCCATTGTGATTCTTTTGTGTTGGTGTCCATTTTCTTGAGCCAAAGCTAAGAGGACTATAGTAATACATTTAACAGCATAGAAGCATACTATCCCACCCTCTATCCTCAGCCTGTATGAATAAATGAGAATTTAGGTACTCTGGTATAAATAAGCTGACTTTTAGTGAGTGTCTACTAGGTGCAAGGCAAAAGAAAGTGCTGGGAAGACAAAGATGACAAATGACAGGATTACTGCCCTCATGGTGGGTAGAACAAACAATGTGAGATAGAAATAAATATGATAGAAATTAGAAAATAATTAAAATGATGTTTGTTTTAGCTCTTTTTATCAGAATGTAAGGTTGGGGTCCTTTGAACTAATCAATTAATCATCCTATCTCAGTTAAAGTAGCTACATTTAATATGATGTTTATATCTCTATTTAATCAATGAGGCAATCAAAGGCATTAAATTAAGTATGAAAAGTCTTAATCAATTTTCAAGGAGTGAATGCCCTGGAATGAAATGAAATTACACCACACAAAAGGTGAGTTAGCATTAGTTAAGGAGATTCAGTTATGCCCTGAGACTTGTATAAAATCTCAAGTCAGTTTAGAAACTTAGCATTTGTGTGGGACTTCCTCAAGGAAAGCAAAGCCCAGCCAAGCCATTGAGAGGGCATCTCTTGGTGGGGGAAGAGAAGAGCTTCTGTTTTCTCTCCTATCAGATGATGATCTTGTGAAATTTGGACTCATGGAATTTGAACTGTTTATAGTGTTAAGGGTTAAAATTCTAGCTAATCTGTCTAAAATATCTAATAAGTGGTCGCCAATAAATTATAAGCTTCAGCAAGAGTTAGACTTTTAAGCATTTATTAAGGAGAATAAGAATTTGGTAAAGAGAGAGAGAAAGGCCTAGATTTCTATCTATTAAAGGGAGAGCACATTTTTAGCTCCCTTCTCTGCCAGCGTCCCCAGGAAAGAGAGCGAGACTGAGCGCCAGTCTCTTCCTTCCTCCTCCCACTAGCCCGCGTCACTTCCTGACTCCTGGTCTTGCCCTCAAAGACCTTCCCTTCATGGGCAGAACTCCTCTACAGTAAGTATCCAGCAGGTGGCGTTCTCCAATCGTTACAATAGGTATTATAAAAAATTTCTGAGAAGAGCTGACAGTGAAGTGTCTGCTTCAGGAGCTAAGGACTATTTACACGCACCAAGGAAAGCCAACTTCAGACCTATAACAAGCCCAGACAAAAGCTGTATCATGCCTAAGGGGAACTTCATGAGTGCCACATGGAGGAAACAAAAAAAAGCCTTTCCAGAGCTGTGAGTTACTTTCTTTGCTTCATTTGTTGCTATAAGCTTAAGCCAAATTTCACCAGAACTATGTATGTATATGTGGGAGAATATGCTTCTGTTTTGGTGAATATTTTGTACAAGTATTCTTTTTTTTTTTTTTTTTTAGTGAGGCAATTGGGGTTAAGTGACTTGCCCATAGTCACACAGCTAGTAAGTGTTAAGTGTCTGAGGCCAGATTTGAACTCAGGTACTCCTGACTCCAGGGCCAGTGCTCTATCCACTGCACCACCTAGCTGCCCCCTACAAGTATTCTTAATATACTATCATATTAAATATCCAATTCTAAGAGCTATTTAAGTCTGGATAATTGATATCATCTGATCGTCAATAAGAGAAACACACTCATGGGGGTTTATGAGATTTATAGTAGAAAATACCCCCTCCACCAATACCTTTACTAGTCTTTAGAACTCTTAAGGGAAAAGTAGAGATTATATTCGGGAGACCTTATCTTCCAGTGTGAGTTGGTATTTGGCATAATAGCCCATAGAATGTGCTATGAGTGTAAGGAATTCACATTATGGAGATTCTTTGACTTATTCAGATTGTCATTTATCTATGACTTATATTCTAAGAGAGTTCTCTGCAGCACTAATATTAAGTAACTTGTTCATGCTGACACAATTAGAATTGAACTCAGGTTTTACTAACTCAAAAAAGCCATCCATTTCTATTCTGCCAAATGAGTGGGACATGGGATTCTAGGAAAGATGAATTTTAAATATATATATATATATATATATGTATATATACACATACACATAGATACATATATATGTATACATACACACAGATACATATATATATATATATATATATATACACACATACACACACAGATACATATATATATGGAGAGAGATTTTTGCAGGAGGGTGGGACAGAAGAAGACATGAAAGAAATATGACATGAACTTATATTCTAAGAGAATATATAAGCTATAAGTGAAGAAAGAGATGTTTTTCTTATATATATACATATATATATAATTTTATTAAATATTCCCCAATTACATGTAAAATTTAATTTAAAAATGAATTTCAAGTTATCTCCCCTTTCCCTGAGAAGGCAAGAAACTTTTAGTACAATATTGAATAATAGTGTGGATAATCAAGCTTATGCCATTTTCATATAATTCTTACTCTTAGTTTTAGATAGATACTTCTTTTTATTTTTAGAAAGAGTTTATGTATTCATATACTTTCTAGTGTTGTGTTTTATCTAAGGGTTTTTCTGCATCTATTGATACAATCATAGGATTTCTGTCATTTTTGTTATTTATATAATCAACTATTCTGATAGTTTTTCTAGTATTGAATGAGCCCTGACAGATTTCTGATGCAAAACTCACCTAATAATGGTATATGATTTTTATAATATATTGCTGTAATCTCCTTGCTAGTATTTTATTTAAAAATGTTTTGCATCAATATTCTTCAAGAAAATTGGTTTATACTTATGTAGTATTGGGATTATTTGTTCCTTAAATGTTTGTTAGAATACACTTGTAAATCCATGACATGCCTGAAAAATGATTGAATAAAAACAATATTCATTCATTTTAGTTAGATTGTCAGGTTTACTGGCATATAATTGGGCAAAGTAACTCCAAGTAATTGCTTAAATTTCATCCATGTGGTCCTGTTGTTGTTGTTGTTATTGTTGTTAATTTTGTTGTTTTCCTTAGGGTGATCATTGACAGCTTGTTCATTTTATGGCTTTCTCCTCTTAATTTGGACAGTTTATATCATTGTAAATATTAATCCAGGCAGCAAGGAGTTGCTGGAGTCAAGAAGACTCATACTTGTGAGTTCAAATCTGGCCTCAAACACTTGACACTTGCTAGCTGTGTGACCCTGGGCAAGTCATTTAACCCTCATTGCCTCAGGAAAAAAAGATAGAAGGTGTATGAACTTGAGCAAGCCTCTTACCACTGGTTGCCTCAGTTTCCTAATCTGTAGAATGAGCTAAGGAAGGAAATGGAAAACCACATCAGTATCTTTGCCAAGAAAATACCTAATGGGGTTAAAAACAGCTGACATGCCTGAAAAATGATTGAATAAAAACAATATTCATTCATTTAAGTTAGATTGTCAGGTTTACTGGCATATAATTGGGCAAAGTAACTCCAAGTAATTGCTTAAATTTCATCTTCATTTCCTTGTTAGTCAGGTTGTAAAAGAAAACAGACAAAAAAAACCTTTAGAAAAGGAACTAACAAAAAAAAGTCATGCTTCAATCTGTATTAAGATACCATCAGTTCTTTCTCTGTGAACACATTGCATTTTTAATAAGTCTTTCAGAGTTGTCTTAGATCATTGCATTACTGAAAACAACTAAGTCTTTCACAGCATGTCATCTTATAATATTGCTGTTATTTTGTACACAGTACATTTCTGATAGCATCCTGATCATCATTTCTTATAACACAACAGTGTTCCATCATCATTTTATCCCATAATTTGTTCAGCCATTCCCAAATTAATGGGCATCTCCCCAATTTTGAATTCAACTTTATTTTCTAACTCTTTTAGGATATCAACCTATTAGTGGTATTACCAGGTCAAAGAATATGCATGGTTCTATAACCCTCTAGCCATAATTCCAAATTGCTCTACAGAAAATTTGAATCAGTTGACGATATTACCAAGAGTATATTAATGTCTCATTTTCCCCATATCCCCCACAACATTTGTCATTTTCCTCTGCTCTCCTCTTATCTAATTAAATAAGTATGAGGTAGTACCCAGAATTGTTTTTATCTGAATCTCTCCAATCAAATTGAATTAGAGCATTTTTTAAAACATGGATATAGGTGGCTTTGATTATTTTATCTGAAAACTACATTTCTTTGATCATCTATCAATTGCAGAATGGCTCTTATTTGAACAAATTTGACTCAGTACTCCATGTGTTTGAGAACTGAGGCCTATCAGTAATCTATTTTGCCTTGCAGGAAAGTAGGAGAGTATGAGGGCAAGGGTGGAAGTATGAAAGAAGGGAGGGCAGATTTGGGGAGGGGGCAGTCAGAAGCAAAACACCTTTGAGGAAGGATAGAGTGAAAGAAGATAAAAAATACAGTACATATCAAGAGGAAGGAATAGGATGGAGGGAAATATACTATAACCCATTAAGTGTCTATGTTATTCCCTCTTTGAGCCAATTCTTCTGAGAGTAATGCTCACTCACTCCTCCACACATCCCCCATCTTCCCCTCCATTATATAAGCTTTTTCTTCCTTCTTTTATGTGAGCAACTTTACCATCTTCCACCTCTCCCTTTCCCTTTATGTCAGTGAATTCCTCTCTCATCCCTTAATTTTATTTTTTAAAGATATCATCCCTTCATATTCAACTCACACCTGTGTCCTATGTCTAAACATACTCCATTTAGCTGCCCAAATAATGAGAAAGTTCTTATCAATTATAAGTATCATCTTCTCATGTAGGAATATAAACAGTTTAACCTTTTAATATCCCTTATGAATTCCTTCTTCTGTTTACCTTTTTATGTTTCTCTATGTTCTTGTATTTGAAAGTCAAATTTTCTATTCAGCTCAGGTCTTTATACTACAATGTCTAAATGCCCTCTCTTTCATTGAATTCCCCTTTGTTTTCCCTGAAAGATTGTACTCAGTTTTACTGGGTAGGTGATTCTTGGCTGTATTCCCAGTTCATTTTCCCTCTAGAATATCATATTCCAAGACCTCTGATCCTTTAATATAGAAGCTGTCTCATCTTGTGCTCTCCTGATTGCACCTCCACCATACTTGAATTGTTACTTTCTGGCTACTTGCAATATTTTCTCCTTGATGTGGGAGTTCTGGAATTTGGCTATAATAAGCTTGGTGGCTTTCATTTTGGGATCTCTTTCAGGAGCTGATTGGTAGATTCTTTCAATTTCTATTTTACCTTCTGTTTCTAGAATGTCGGTAATTTTCCCTGATAATTTTGTGGATGATGGTGTCTTGGCTCTTTTTTTGATCATGGCTTTCAGGTATTCCAATAATTTTCAAATTAGTTCTCCTAGATCTATTTTCTAGGTCACCTTTTATTCCAAGGATATATTTCACAATGCCCTCTATTTTTTCATTTGTTTGGTTTTGCTTTATTGTTTCTTGATTTCTCATGAAGTCATTAGCTTCCATTTGCTCAATCCTATTTCTCAAGCAATTATTTTTTTCAGAGAGCTTTTGTACCTCTTTTTCTATTTGGCCAATTTGGCTTTGCAAGTTGTTAACTTTTTTCATGACCCTACGGCATCAATTTCATTTTATCTTTCCATTTTTCCCTTTAGCTCTCTTACCTTATCTTGAAAGTCCCTTTTGTGTACTTCTGTTGCCTGGAACCAATTCATGGGAGCTTTTGATGTAGGTTCTTTGACTTTGTTATCTTCTTCTGAGGTTGTATTTTGATCTTCCTTGTCATGAAAGAAACTTTCTAGGGTTAGCATTTTTTTATCTGTTTGCTCATTTTCCAGACTATTTCTTGACTTTCAACTCATTTGTAAAGTGGGGCACTGCTTCCAGAGTGCACTGTCCCAAGCTTCTGGGGCTCCCAGGTGGTATGATTTAAGGAGAGGCACGTTCACCACTTCCATGGCCTGTGCTCTGGTTTGTAAGCAACCACAGGCCTGCTTACCCTCTGACCCAGAAAAAGAATTCTGTTCCACCATGGCGGCAAGCTCAGGCATGCCTGCACCCTTCCTGCACCTGGGCCATCATGGGCTGAATTCTAGAAAAGACCATGGACTGAATTCTAGAAAAAGCCACCATCACAGCCAATTTCTGTGGATCCTCTGTAACAGCCTGCCTGAGGCTGGATCTCTGCATTGTGGTCTGTAAGGGGCTGTGCTCAACTCTCATCCTGATACAACATTTTTTTCCCAAAGATCTTCTAAGCCAACTTCGGCTGGAAAATTTTCTCACCCCATCCTTTTGTGGGTTCTGCTGCTTTAGGAAATATCTTATAGCATTATTTGAAGGTATTTGGAGGGTTCTTAGGGAGAACTCAGGGAAGTCACTGCCTTTCCTCTGCCATCTTGGCTCTGCCCCTTCTTATTGTTTTTTCTCTATTTTATTGGTGTAATTATTTAGAGACCAAAAAAATTCCCCCAAAGTACTACTTTCAATACATCCTATAAAATTTTTCTGTTATGATTGTCATCATTCTCTTTAATGATATTATTTTTTTCATCCACTTATTCTTTAGAACTAGACTGTTTACTTTCCAATTACTTTTTTCTTTTTTTATCATAAAAGTATTTTATTATACTTCAGTTACATGCAGAGATAGTTTTCAACATTTGTTTACATAATATTTCTAGTTCCAAACTCTAGTCCCTCCCTCCATTCCCTACTCTTTCCCAAGGCAGAAAGCAATCTGATATAGGTTTTATATATATATATATATATATATATATATATATATATATATATATATATATATATATATATATATACACACACACACACACACAATCACATTAAATGTATTTCTACTTTAGTCATGATTTGAAAGAAAAATCAGAACAAAAAGGAAAATCTTCAAAGAAGAATAGAGAAAAATAAACAAAAAAAGTAAAAATAATATGATTCAAATTGCATCTAGTTAGCACAATTCTTTTTTTCTGGATTTAGAGAGCATTTTTCATCATGAGTCCTTTGGAAATATCTTGGACCATTGCATTCTGAAAAGAGTCGAGTCTATCACAGTTGATCAACACACAATGTTGTTGATACTGTGTACGATGTTCTCCTAGTTCTACTCAACTCACTCAACAAAAGTTAATGTAAGTTCTTAAGTCCACCTGCTCATCATTTCTTACAGCACAATAGTATTCCATTGCATTCATATACCACAACTTGTTTATCCATTCCATAATTGGTGGGCATTCCTTCAATTTCCAGTTCTTTGCCACTACAAAGAGACCTGCCATAAATAATTTTATACATGTGGCCTCTTTTCCCTCTTCTATGATCTCTTTTGGGTAAAGACCTAATATTGGTATTAATGGATCAAAGGGTATGGACAGTTTTATAGCCCTTTGTGCATAGTTCCAAATTGCTCTCCAGAATAGTTGGATCAGTTCACAGCTCCTCCAATAAAGCATTAGAATTCCAATTTTTCCACAGCTTCTCAAACAATTATTTTTCTTTTTTGTCATAGTAGCCAATCTAATAGGTATTAGGTTGTATCTCAGAGTTGTTTTAATTTCCATTTCTCTAATCAATAGTGATTTAGAACATTTTCTTTTCATATGGCAATAGATAGCTTTGATTTCTTCATCAGAAAACTGCCTGTTCAATTTTTTTTTGACAATTTTTCAGTTGGTGAATGACTTGCATTATTATAAATTTGATTGAGTTCCCTATATATTTAGAAATGAGGTCTTTATCAGAAATATTGGCTGTAAACATTCTTTCCCAGCTTTCTGCCTCCCTTCTAATATTGGATGCATTGCTTCTGTTTGTACAAAAGCTTTTTTAATTTAATGTAATCAGAATCAACCATTTTGCATTTCATCATATTCTCTATCACTTGTTTGGTCATGAATTGTTCAACTCTCCATAGATCTGAGAGGTAAACTATTCCTTCCTCTCCTAATTTTCCTATGATATCATCTTTTTTGTCTAAATCATGTACCCATTTTGCCCTTATTTCAATATACAGTGTAAGATGTTGCTCTGCGAATAGTTTTTGCCATAGTATTTTCCAGTTTTCCCAGCAGTTTTTGTCAAATCCTGAGCTCCTATCCCAGAAGCTGGAGTCTTTGGGTTTATCAAACATTACATTCCTATAGTCATTTACCACTGTGTCTCCTGTGCCTAACTTGTTCCATTGATCCACTGCTCTATTTCTTAGCCAGTTTTGATGACTGGCAATTTATGGTATAACTTCAGAGTTGGTATGGCTAGCCCACCTTCCTGTGCATTATTTTTTTTTCATTTGTTCCCTTGGTAATCTTGAACTTTTGTTCTTCTAGATGAATTTTGTTATTATTTTTTATAGCTCTATAAAATAATTTTAGGTAGTCTGATTGATATGGCACTGAGAATTAATTTACTTAGAATTGTCATTTTTATTATATTAGGTCAGCCTATGCATGACCAATTGATATTTTCCCAATTATTTAGATCTGATTTTATTTGTGTGAAAAGTGTTTTGTAATTGTGTTCACAGAGTTCCTGGGTTTGTTTTGGCACATCAACTCCCCCAAATTTTATATTGTCTACAGTTACTTTAAATGGAATTTCTCTTTCTACCTCTTGCTACTAAATCTTTTTGGTTATCTCTAATAATGCTGGTGACTTATGTGGATTTATTTTATATCCTGCAACTTTGCTAAAGTTGTTCATTGTTTCAAGCAGTTTTTTAGTTGATTCTCTAGGATTCTCTAAGTATACCATCATATCATCTGCAAAGAATGATAGTTTTGTTTCCTCCTTGTCTATTCTAATTCCTTTAATTCTTTTTTTTTCTTTTATTATTGACAACGGTAACATTTGTAGTACAAGATTAAAAACAGAGGTAATAATGAACTTCCCTGTTTCACCCTGATCTTATTGGGAATGCTTCTAACTTATTCCCATGACATGTAATATTTGCTGATAGTTTTAGGTTGATGCTGTTTATTATTTTAAGGAAAGCCCCACTTCTTCCTATGTTCTCTAGTGTTTTTAATAGGAGTGAGTGCTGTATTTTTTCACAACCTTTCTCTACATCTATTGAGATAATCATATGATTTTGGTGAATTTTCTTATTGATATGGTTGATAATGTTGATAGTTGTCCTAATGTTGAACCAGCCCTGCATTCCTGGTATAAATCCCACCTGGTCATAGTGTATTATCCTGGTGATCACTTGCTGTAATCTCCTCGCTAATATTTTATTTTAGATTTTTGCAACAATGTTCATGAGGGATATGGTTCTATAATTTTCTTTCTCTGTTTTGGCTCTGCCTACTTAAAATATCAAAACCATATGTGTTTCATAAAAGGAATTTGGTAGAATTCCTTCACCTATTTTCCAAATAATTTGTATAGTATTGCAAGTGTTTGTTCTTTAACTCTTTGGTAGAATTAACTTGTCTTTTACATTTATTTTTTTCCAGTTACATGTAAGGGTAGTTTTTGACATTCATTTTCATAAGATTTAGAGTTCCATATTTTTCTCCCTCCCTCCCTTTCCTCCCCCTCCACAAGACACCAACTAGGTTATATATCTACAATTCACAAGTACTCTTTTTATCAGTTCTTTCTCTGGTGGTGGATAATATACTTCCTCATCAGTCCCTTGTGATTGTCTTGGATCATTGCACTGCTGAGAGTAGGTTAGTCATTCACAATTGCTCATCAAACAATACTGTTGTCACTATGCACAATGTCCACCCAGTTCTGCTCACTTCACTATACATCAGTTCATATGATGTTTTCCAGGTTTTTCTGGTATCATCCTGTTCATCATTTCCTACAGCACAATACCACTCCACTACAATCACATACCATACCTTCTTCAGTCATTCCTCAATTGATGGACATTCCCTTGATTCCTAGTTCTTAGCCACCACAATGAGTTGCTATAAATATTTTTGTACAATTTCCCCCCTTTTCTCTTTTCATGATTACTATTGTTAACTGTTTCCATCCATTCTATTCTCTTCCCTATGATATTTCCTCTATTGTCTATCTTCTTCCACCCTATCCCTCTTCAAAAAGGATTTGCTTCTCTCTGTCCCCTCCCCCAATCTGCTTTTCCTTCTTTTGCCCTTTTCTCTTTATCCCCTTCCCCTCCTATGTTCCTGAAGGGTTAGATAGATTACTCTACCCAAATGAGTGTGAATGTTATTCCCTCCTTGAGACAATTCTGATGAATGTAAAATTGATTTGCTACCCTGCTCCTCCCTGATCTCTTCTCCCACTCCATAAACACTTTCCTGTTTCTTCCATATGGGATTTCACCCCATGCTACCTCTGCCCTTCCCCCTTCCCCAGTGCCTTCCAGTCACCCCTCAATTTAACCCAAAAGATGTCATCATGGGGCAACTAGGTGACACAGTGGACAAACCATCCATCCTGGACCCAGGGGGATCCCAGCCAAAACCCAGCCTCAGACACAAGAATTGAATGAATAAAGTCACTAGCTTTCACTCATTCAATTCTAATTAATAGGCAATTATTTTCATCAGCGAGCTTTTGCCCAATTTGGCTTTTCAAGCTGTGGACTTTTTTCTCATGTCTTTCCTGCATCACCCTCATTTCTCTTTCCATTTTTCCTCTACCTCTCTAACTTTATTTTCAAAGTCCTTTTTGAGTGCCTCTATGGCCTGAGACCAATTCACAATTTTCTTGGAAGCTTTAGAATTAGGGGCCCTGACGTTGAAATCTTCCTCTGAGGGTGCACCTCAATCTTCCTTGGCACTGAAGAAACTTTTGATGGTCTTCATCATTCTCTGTCTGCTCATCTTGCCTGTCTTTTACTTGACTTTTAAATCCTTAAAGTGGGGCACTAATTCCAGGAAGCACAATCCCAAGCTTCAGAAGTCCCAGATGGTATGATTTAAGGAGGATCAGGTTCTTCACTCACCTGGCCTGTTCCCTGGTCCACAGATAACCCCAGACCAACTTGCTAATCAACCAGCTTTGTGTGTTGTGTTTGTCATCTCTGATGAGCCTCTGCCCCTCCCCCACCTGGGCCACAGCTACTCAAGCCTAGCTCCTGGTTTCCAGCAGGGGTGAAAAACCCAAGTTCTGCTGTAGCACCAGCATAGACCCCTGTAATCTTCCCCCTGCCAAGGGCTCAGCCCTCCCACCCAACTGAGCTTAGTTCCAGATGACACTGTAACTGCAGCTTATTCAGTGGCTCTAGGAATCTCTTTCTCTGGAAAGGTGTTCCTGGGACTGGATCTGTGTCAGGGTGACTGTGGGGTTGGGATCCACTCCTGTTTCAGCACAGCAGCTCCCTCCTTCCAACCTTCCAAGCTGTCCTTGGTTGGAAGATGATTTTTAGCACATTCTTTTCTGGGTTTTGCTGCTCTAGCATTTGACCTATGGAATTATTTGGATGTTTTTGGAGAGATCATGTCATTAGTTTGAGAGCTGATGACTTGTTAAATTACCTTTTTCTAAAATAGGCTTATTAAGGATTTTATTTCCTCTTCTGTTAATCTGGACAGTTTATATTTTTGTAAATATTCATTCATTTCATATAGATTGTCGAATTTATTTGTATATACTTGAGTAAAATAGCTCTTAATTATTTAATTAATTTCCACTTCATAGGTATTGAATTCAACCCTGTCTTTTTTTTTTTTTTTTTTTTGGTGAGGCCATTGGGGTTAAGTGACTTGCTAGTAAGTGTCAAGTGTCTGAGGCTGGATTTGAACTCAGGTCCTCCTGAATCCAGCACCAGTGCTCTATCCACTGTGCCACCTAGCTGCTCCTCAACCCTGTCATTTTTGATACTGTTAATTTGGTTTTCTACTATTTTTTAAAATCAAATTAACCAAAGGTTAATCTATGTTATGGATATTTTTCATAAAACCAGCTCTTAATTTTATTCATTAATTCTATAATTTTCTTACTTTAAATTTTATTAATTTCACCCCTCCCTTCTTTCCCTCTATTGTAATAGGTTTTTATACCACTTCAAATGATATAATTAAACCCATTCCACCTTTCCTTTCATCTTCTCCCCATGCCCTCCTTTTTCACCCCTTACTTTTCTTTATATCACCACATCAAAGATAATTTAATCTTATAACCTCTATGTGTACTCCTTCTATCTACCCAAATAAAAATTCAGTTCTCCAAAATTATAAGTGTGTTCTTTCCATGTAGGGATGTGCAGTTTTACCTTATTGAATAACATTTTTTTTCCTGTGTACCTTTTTATACTATTCTAGAGTCTTGTATTTGAAGATCAAATTTTCCATTCAGATCTGGTCTTTTCATTAGGAAACCTTGAAAGTCCCCTATTTCATTGAATGTCCATCTTTCTGTCCGAAAGAAAATGATCAGTTTTGATGGTTAGTTGATTCTTGGTTGCAATCCAAGCTCCTTTGCCTTCCAGAATATTGTATTCCAAGTCTTATGTTACTTTCATGTTGAAACTGCCAGGTCCTGTGCAATACTGACTGTGGCTCTGTGATACTTAAATTGTTTCTTTCTGGTGGTTTGCAGTATTTTCTCCTTCACCTGATAATTCTGGAATTTGACTACAATATTCCTTGGAGTTTTCCTTTATAGGGGCTCTTTCAGGAAGTGATTGCTGGATTTT
Organism: Dromiciops gliroides; assembly: GCF_019393635.1. NCBI lineage: Eukaryota > Metazoa > Chordata > Mammalia > Microbiotheria > Microbiotheriidae > Dromiciops > Dromiciops gliroides. Next base: position 231,114,118 of record NC_057865.1, read on the forward strand.
TTCAATAGCTGTTTTATTCTTTGATTCTACAATATCAGAGCAGTTCTTTATAATTTCCTGCAATATGGTATCTAAGCTCTTTTTCTGATTATGGCTTTCAGGTAGTCCAATAATTCTCAAATTCTCTCTCCTGCATCTATTTTCCAGATCAGTTGTCTTTCCAATGAGGTATTTCACATTTTCTTCTTCTTCTTCTTCTTCTTCTTCTTCTTCTTCTTCTTCTTCTTCTTCTTCTTCTTCTTCTTCTTCTTCTTCTTCTTCTTCTTCTTCTTCTCCTCCTCCTCCTCCTCCTTCTCCTCTACAGTCTTTTGAGTCTCTTTGATTTATTTCTGGTTTCTCATGGAGTCATTAGCTTCCATCTTCCCAATTTGAATTTTTAAAGCATTGTTTTCTTCACCACCTTTTCCCTTTGGCCAAATATATTTTTTTGCAAGGCATTGAGGGTTAAGTGACTTGCCCAGGGCAACACAGCTAGTCAGTGTTAAGTTTCTGAGGCTGGATTTGAAATCACATCCTCCTGAATCTAGGGCTGGTACTTTATCCACTGCACCACCTAGTTGCCCATAAATGTATTTTTTAAGGAATTGTTTTCTTCAGTCAGCTTTTGTGCTTCCTTTTCCAAGCTGTTGATTTTTTTTTCATGATTTTCTTATGTAGCTTTCATTTCTCTCATTTCTTTTCCCATTTTATCTTCTCCTTCTTTCATTTGATTTTTAAATCCTTTTTAAGCTCTTCTAAGAAAGCTTTTTGGTCTTGAGACCAATTTATTTTCCCTCTTAAGGCTTCACATGTAGGCATTTTTGGAGTATTGTGCTCCTCTTAGTTTGTGTTTTGGTCTTCCCTCTCAACATAGAAGCTCTCAATGGTAAGATCCCTTTTCTGTTTCTTACTCATATTGTGACTTTTTTTTTGAGGTCTGTTCCTGGGCCACGGGGCTTCTTCTTGTGCTAGGGCATAGTGGACAGGTCCCTGGCTTTCTGCTTTGAGGCCTTTGTGGCTAGCGGATTCCTCACTGCCCTAGGCTTGCTCCCTGTGGTTGCTTCCTGCATGGGGATGGCTTGTCCTAGTTGTACCTGTTCTGTGGGTACAACTATAGCTGGCAGTTTGCCCTCTCAGCCAGTTAGGGCAGATCTCACAAGTGCCCTGCTCTGCCATCAGTTTGCTCAGCCAGGATCAAGGGGACTTAGTTGCTATGCTGTTGCCAAGGGCTTCCTGTTCACTTCCCAAACACCCTCCATGCTGAGTTTCACTGAGATGCACTACACTCCTCTTTTGCCCAAGTGAGACTGACCTTTCCTGAAGTATTCTAAGTTATCTCAAGTTGAAAGATTGTGTCACTCTGTCTTTTTGTGGATTCTGTAGTTTCTGAATCTTTTTAGAGGCTTGATTTAATATTGTTTTTGAGGGAAACTCGGGAGAAGCCATGCAACTTCCTGCCTTGTCTTGGCCAAATTATGTTGGCTCTGCTCCCAATGACTTTTTAGAAATCTATGTTTCCAATATATCTGAGTGACTTTAATGTCAGAGGAGGCATAGACTATTAGACTTGGCAGGGAGTCCTTGGGAGGAATGGAGTTAGAAACAGCAATGATCGCTTCTGAAAACTTGTGTGTGTCATGACCTTCTCATGACCAACACTCTCTTCTAATTACCTAAATGAAATAAAATTTTGTGGATATGCCCTGATGGGAAACTTTGGCATTTATTAGACTTTGTCACTGTAAGAAGAGACTGACAAGATGCAAGAATGATGAAGGTGATGTGTGGTGCAGAGTGGCGGACTGATCATACACTTATCCTCTCCAAACTAAGCATTCTCATTCAACAAAAGCAATGGCCCCAAGGCAAGACATCTACCAGAAGATTTAATTTCAAAAGATTAAAGTGCTTCTCTGAGTATGAACAGTTGCTAACTTGGGGGAACACTGAGACAATACAGGGTTGGAAACAGTCAAGCATAAAAGAAGTGAAAAGCTATCTGAGATTTGGTGTACAGCTTCATATTTACTCGTCTGGGGGCAGAATACTTTTAAACTTACAGATTGTTTTCACAAAGATAATGGGGAAATTCAGAAACTATTAAACAAAAATAAGAACTCCACAGGCTTTACAAGTAGTGTAGTTTACTTTTCTCTAAGAACACAATGCTTAACCCCATCAAAAGTAAAGTTCAAGTGAAACTTAGAGAGATGCAGGATTCTTAGCACAGACAAAATTCAGTTTTACGCTGAGAGTAAAAATCCAAAGCACATTTATGATGCTCTGAATTCTATTTATGAGCTAAAGAGCTATGGTGCATCTCACCCACTCAGTGAAATCCCATTGATTACTGATATGGACATAATCCTGGAAAGATGGGCTGAACATTTCCATGATGTTCTCAACAGATTGTCATCAATCAATGCTGAAACCAGTGAGATATAACTCAGGTTGAACTCAATCCCTCTCTAGCCAAACTTCCAACTGAAGAAGAGCCATTAGGCTCCTTTCCTGAAGTTATTCCAGCTGAGGTTTACATGACAGGGGGTCCATTGCTCATGCAAAAGCTGATAGATATTTTTCAGGTCATATGTCAAGAGGTGGTTATCCCCCAGGAATTTAATTGTCCATCTCTGTAAAGGAAAAGGAAATAGGTTGTCCTGTGATGATTACAGGGGGTGGCAGGTCTCTCTCTTAGTCATTGCTGGCAAGATTCTGGTCAGAGTCCTTAAGAGGGTGATCTTTCACCTGAAAGTTGATCATTTAGCTTAGTGGCAGCATGGATTCATAAAGCATCATGAAGAATGATTGATATGATATTTGCTCAAATCCAGCCCCAGACACTCAAATCCAGCCCCAGACACTTAACACTTACTAGCTGTGTGACCTTGGGCAAGTCACTTAACCCCAATTGCCTCAAAAAAAAAAAAAGAAAAGATATGATATTTGCTTCCTGACAACTCCAGGAGAAATGCCAGGAGCAGAAGAGAGGTCTGGACACAAGACTTGTTGATCTGACCAAGGCTTTTGACACTGTGAGTCATAAGGGCTTGTGGAAAACCATGGCAAAATCTGATTGACTTGAGAAGTTCAGCAGTACTGTATGTCAGTTTCATGATGGAATGCTTGGACAAATTCTGGATAATAGACATGCTCTCATGCTTTCACATTCATCAGTGGAGTGAAGCATTGCTGTGTGCTTGCTCCCATACTTTTTAGTATAATGTTTTCAGTGATGTTGTTGGATGTCTTCACTGAGGGAAAAAATAGCATCATGGTCAGCTAACCTGTGGTAGGTAAATTATTTAACTTTAAAAGGCTATAAGCCAAGAATAAAGTAGAGGAGAAATTAGTGCTTGATTTTTTATTCACAGATGATTATGCATTTAATGCAGCCTCTAAAGCTGAGATGTAACAAATTATGGATTGATTCTTGGCTGCTTGTGTTGATTTTGGCCTAACATTTGACACCAAGAGAAAATAAGTTTCTTCACTAGCCAGTACCATACCATTCATAAATGGCACTATCAGTTTCAGTAAATTAAGAAATTCTGAATACTGTGGATATGTTCACTTACTTTGACGTCATACTTTCCAGCGATGGGCACATAGGTGATGAGGTCAACACACACACACATTACCAGAGCCAGCTTAGTATTTCAGAGATTCTCAAGGAAAGTGTGAGAGAGAAGAAGTTTTAGACTGCCTGCCAAATCAAAGATGTGCAGAGCCATTATGCTGACCTAATTGTTGTATTCTGTGAAACCTGGACAGTATACCAGTGTCATGCTAGGAAACTGGACTGCTTCCACTTGAATTGTCTTGAAAAGATCTGATCAGCCACAATCAGACACAATGTACCATAATCCCAACATGGTGATGTCATTTTGCTTCTTTTCTAGAATGAAGGACATTAACCAGCTAACCTCAGTGTCTACATAGGCTTGGTCATTGCTTTCAAGAAGTTTATGATTCAGTAGAAGTTGTATTCCACATCTGTATATAACTATTATCTGCGTGTGTGTGTGTGTGTGTGTGTGTGTGTGTGTGTGTGTCGGGTGTGGGGGGTTTGTGTGTAATGTAAACAGGATGAGAACATTTAGTAGGAATAGAAAGATTCTTTGAAGATCCTAGAAAAAAGGAGCATGAAAATTGGAGGTCAGAATGGGTCTTTTGCTTCAGAGAGAATCTCAGAAATAAACAGCTTGAAAAAATTAATCTTTGTGGGTATTACTATATTTCTATACATTGAGGGAGACTAAACAATGCTGACTTCTCATATGTGGGTTTGTAGATAAATATCAAGAGACACTCATTATGGGGGCAGCTAGGGGGCATAGAGGATAGAGCACCGGCCCTGGAGTCAGGAGGACCTGAGTTCAAATCCGGCCTCAAATACTTGACACATACTAGCTGTGTGACCTTGAGCAAGTCACTTAACTCCAATTGCCTCACTAAAAAAAAAAAAGACGACTCATCTTCTGGATTAATAAAGGCAAGCAAAGTGTCACAATAAGGGGTCACTAGGATACATGAGAGATGGGTGACAGCAATGCCTCTTTTTTCATGAAAATTATTCCTAGTTCCATCTGGAAATTGCTCACCTAAATAAAGTATACCAAGGGTAGGTTAGTGTACACACATCTTTTATAGAAAACATTTTTCAAGCTTGAATTTAAAGATTGCTGCCATTGAGCTATTTTCATGTTATTTCTGAAGGAAAACAAAATATAGCTGAAACCCACATATCCAATAGTTCAGAGCCATTCATAATATTGTTTATATTGACCATGTAGAATGGGATGCTGGGTCATATAGTAATGCTTATAAACACAAGGAAAATTTGACTACTTCAACTAAATATAATGGAAACACCAAAAGCTATTTTAAACGCCAAAATTTAATAAGCATGTGCTTTGGGTCCATGTAATTGTTATTCAGTAAATAACAGCTTACACTAAAAAGTACTTCTATATTATATAGCTCTTTAACATATATTTTCCCATTAGACCTTCACAAAAAACTCTATGGAGTAAAAAGGGACAAGTATAATTATTCTGAGTTTAAAGAAGAAGAAAGTAAGACTCAAAACGATCCTGTACTTTGTTCAAGGTCACACATCAAGTGAAAGAATAGAAATTCACATACACCCCCTCTTATGTAAAGTATTTTGCCTATTTGCCACCAGTTTTTACTCAACACCCACTGTATGCAAGAAACTGTATTCAATACCCATGTGACTACAAAGGTATGTTCACTTTCATCACGGAGTTTATAATCTAATAGGATTGATATATGTTTATGTGTAACTATATTTATTTATGTGTATTTTGTATGAGAAAAGAGTTTCTCTTGGCATGGGTCTCTCCTAAGTCAATAATTCTGGTTTTGGATGGTATAATACATACTCAATGTTTTTTCTTATTAATCCAGGGGGTAATTTTTTTCTAGTTTATAAATTAACTCTCTCATATGGGTACTAAGATATGTTTCCTCATTCCTTCCTTAGCTGACACTAAGAAATATAATCTCCAATATCTTTAAAGGAAAAATAAACAAATTTTGCCAAAGGAAATCAGATATCTCTGTCTCCTAAGAGTAAAAAAACCTCACCCTCTCCCCAGTTCTTTCTGCTGCTGTCATTTATCATTAACCACACAAGTCCAGAGCAGTGGGTGCCACTTGTTTTTTCTTTTATATCAAAGGGAATAAATTGATGGGCAAGAGGACAGTAAATAATTGAACAATATGCTTGCTTTTCCACCTTCCTGGTGCTGTGGCCAATGAGAAACATAATAGACTCTTCTTCCTTAACTCCTTCTTCTTCTAGAATGGAGGAGAGGCAGAGGATGGATGGTTTATACAGTTAATACAGGGTTGTGCTTTCTCCTAGTAAGGAGAAGGGTGGAAGGTATGAAGGATATGTGTGTGTACACATGTGTATGTGCATGTGTTAATAGATTAGCCCCTTACTCAGCTCCATCTGACATAATGTGCAATAGCAAGAATTCTGAAGCCAACAAATTACAGTGTATGAGGGTGTGTCTATGTAAACACTCTATGGCAGAGTAGGGATCTCTAAAGCACCAACTCTGTCCCCCACTTTCACAATGCTTAGAAGGATATATTGTCAATATTCCCCTCTAAACAACTTAAAAATAATGCCTCAAATTGAATTCTGGAATGCCAGAGCAAACAAAAGGTCAAGGTCAGACAAGGTCAGGGTGAGTCATTTTTCCAGCCCAAGTAAACTTAGGAAATCAGGAGAGGTCTATGACACCTGCTGTTTGGACCGCACAGAACACACAATTTGGAAACACCAGAGGTGGACTTTGCAGGTGGCTGAGACAGAAGAAGCATCCCGTTCTGGAACTCTCTACCAGAAGTGGTGAGGAAGTTTAACAACTGGTCAGAAAGATTATGAGGATTCTGTGCTGACACACCACTGCTGTTCAACAACTCTATTGCTTATGCATAGATACAATTGTACTATTTATGTATCATTTTATTTGAGCCTGACAACAATTCCATGAAGCAGATATTACTGGTAGCATTACCCCCCCCCATTTTACAGATGAGGAAAGTGAGGTTCAATGAGGATAAGGGACTTCTTCAGGATGCACAACTAGCAACTCCCCAAAGAAAGATTTGAAGCCAGGTCTTCCCAGATTTTAAGTGCAAACTCAAGGTTTTGTCAATTTTAATATTAATTAAAACAATTTAAATGTTTTCAAAGAATTATTAATTTTCTTCTAAATATGCTCATGCATGTATTTTATAATTTACAGCCACTTGACTTATATTTTCCCTGAAATCTGGTTAGCAATAACCTGATATACTTTATACAATTTCCCTATATTGAATATAAATTGTCACCAATTTAGGCTATCTTCCTTGGTTCCGTACATTCTGTTAAAAGAAGTGTCGTGTGCTTAAATCAAAAGGAAGTCTTTCTCCATTACTTTTCTATGCTGTTAAGTGACCATTATCCTGTTCAACAGCAAAAAAATACTCCCCAAAATCCCCACCCCCCCAAAACAAACAAACAAAAAACAACAACAAAAAAAACACAAATGGGTAGTTCAAATTTCAAATATGCATAAACTATATGGAACCTTTCTGGGTATGTTAAGTAGATTTTTTTGTTGTTTTTTGTTAAGCAAGTGTACAGTCTTGAATAATTTGGCAGGAGATCATAAAATGTATATTCTCCATCGTAATAAAGAAGGTAAATTATAAGCTCTCTGGATATGTAAAGCAATGTTGAGGTTATCAGTTATAACCTCTCCTCCAATGCAAGGATCCCATCCACAGCCTCACTGACAAATGCTGTCTTTTGAAATGTAAGCTTTTCTTAAGCATCAAAATAAGAAGGAAGACAATGGCTTCCCCAAACCACAAGAACAAATTTACTATAGACACTTCTGCAAATCCAGAACTCCACAAAGCTCATTTCCACAATGTATATCATGAATGGTCACATTTTCACAGCAAACCTGGCACCTATTCTTTGTTTTAGGGGTTAGGGGGAAGGAATCCTCTGTGCATTACAGGTAAGGAGATGCTGTCAAGGTAGAAGCAGAGTTCGTATTTGGCCTGGTAAACTATATAGAATAGATTCTTGGACTACATCATCCTTTAAGGCTAGTTAAATCCATCACATTGTTAACGAATAAATAAGAGATTCTCAAAAACAAAGCATGCATATACAGGTAGTTCAATAAAGATTTCTATTTTTGAACATTTTATTTTTCCCTATTACATGTAAAAGCAATTTTTAACACTCATTTAAAAATTTTGAATTGCAAATTCTCTCCCTTACTCTCTAATTTCCACACTCCCTGAGATGATAAGAAATTTGATATAGGTTATAAATGTGCAATCATGCAAAACATATTTCCATTTTAGTCATGTTGTTAAAAAATACAGACAGAAAAAAAAACTATGAAAAAATAAAGTAAAAAATAGTATGCTTCAATTTGTATTTAGACTCTATCAGTAATTTCTCAAGATGGGCAGCATTTTTTCATTGTGAGTCCTTTGGAATTGTCTTGGATTGTTTTGTTCCTGCGAATAGGTAAATCATTCACTGTTGATGATCATACAATAGTGATCTTATTGCGTACAATCTTCTGGTTTTGCTTAGTTCACTTTGCATAATTTCTTATGTCATCCCCAGTTTTTCTGAAAATATTCCTTGTCATTTCTTAAAACACAATAGTTTTCTATTATATTACTATACCACAACTTATTCAGTCATTCACCAATTGATGAACATCATCTAAATTTACAATTCTTTATTGCCACAAAAAGAGCTGCTATAAATATTTTTTGTACAAATAGGACCTTTGGGATATAGACCTAGTAGTGGCAGTGCTGGGTTAAAAGGTATGCACAGTTTTATAGCTCTTTGGGCATAGTTTCAAACTACTATCCAGAAAGTTTGGACCATTTTACAACTTTTAATTTAATTTAATTTAATTTAAGTAGGTAGAATCCCAAGTATATTATATTGTTTACAATTATTTTTAATGATTTTTTTTCTTTCTACCCTTGCTTCTGGAGTTTGTTGTTCATTTAAAGAAATGTGGATATTTATATGTGTTTATCTTACATTTGGTAACTTTGCTAAAGTTGTTAATTATTTCATGTAAGTTTTTAGTTGATCCTCTAGGGTTCTCTAAATATACCATCATGTCATCTGCAAAGTTTTGTTTTCTCACTGTCTATTCTAATTCCATCAATTAATATTTCTTCTCTTATTGCTATAGCTACCATTTCTAGTACTATATTGAATAATAGTGGTGATAATGGGCATCCTTGTTTAACCCCTGATTGTATAGGGAAGGTTTCTAGCTTATCCTCATTACAGATAATGCTTGTTGATGGTTTTAGATAAATATTACTTATCATTTTAAGGTAAGCTCTATTTATTCCTATGCTCTAGTGTTTTTAATGGGAATGGGTGCTGTATTTTGTCAAAAGCTTTTTCAGCATCTATTGAGATAATCGTATGGTTTCTGTTACTTTTGCTATTGATGTGGTCAATTATGTTGATAGTTTTTCTAATATTGAACTAGCCCTGCATTCCTGATTTAAATACCAATTGGTCATGGTGTATAATCCTTGTGATATATTGCTATAATCACCTTACTAGTATTCTGTTCACAATTTTTGCATCAATATTCATTAGGGAAATTGGTCTATAATTTTCCTTCTCTTTGTTTTAGCACTTACTTGTTTAAATATTAGCACTATATTTGTATCATAAAAGAAGTTTGGTAGGACTCCTTTGCCTATTTTTCCAAATAGTTAATACAGTATTGAAATTATTTTTTCTTTAAATGTTTGGTAGAATTCATTTGTGAATTGATCTGGTCCTGGGGATTTTTGCTCCAGCAGGAAATTATTGGCTTATTCAAATTATTTTTTCTAAGATGAGGTTATTTAGGCATTCTATTTCCTGATATGTTAATAGATATAATTTAGATTTTTATAAATGTTCATTAATTTCACTCAGATTGTCAGATTTATTGGCATATAATTAGGCAAAATATTTCCTAATGATTGCTTTAATTTCGTGTTCATTGGTGGTAATTTCACCCTTTCATTTTTGATACTGGGTATTTGTTTTTTTTTCTTTTTTTAAAAATTAAATTAACCAAAAGCTCATCTATTTTATTATTTTTTCCCATTAAGCAGCTCTTAGGGGCAGCAAGGTAACACAGTAGATAAAACACTGGCCCTGGATTCAGGATGACCTGAATTCAAATTGGCCTCAGAAACTTGACACTAACTAGCTGTGTGACCCTGGGCAAGTCACTTAACCCTCATTGCCCCCTCCCCCAAAAAAAGACAGCTCTAAGATTTATTTATTAGCTCAATAGATTTTTGTTTCTTTTAACTTTCAATCTTATTAATCTCACCTTTGATTTGATTTTAAGGATATTTAATATGGTACTTAATTGGGGATTTTAAATTTGTCCTTTTTCAAGTTTTTTTTGTTTGTTTGTTTCAGGCCTAAATCATTGATATATTCTTTTTCTATTTTTCTGATGTAACAATTTAGATAAATAATATTTCCCCTAAGTACTGTTTGGACTGCATCCCCTAAATTTTGGTATGTTGTCTCATTGCTGTCAATCTCTTTAATGAAATTGCTGCTTGTTTCTATGATTTGTTCTTTTACCCACTTATTCTTTAGGATTAGATTATTTAGTTTCAATTAATGTTTAATTTCTCTTTCTACTATGCTTTTTTGAAGGTAATTTTATTACATTACATTCCACAAAGAATATATTTTGGGGGGGAGTAGATCCAAGATGGTGGAGGAAAGACACAAATGCACAAAGCTCCTGAAATAATTACCCTCAAAACAGCAATAAAAGAACCCCTAGAGCAGACAAACATGCAAAAATATGGGCTGAGATTTTTTTCCAGCCATAGACAGATTAAAGGGGACCTTGCTGGGCTGCCAGTAAAGTCCAACCCCACAATCACACTGACAGAGATCCCAGGCATTCCACACCAGAGGATTTACCCCGAAGCCTCTGAATCAACTGCAGCACCAGCATCTTCTGGAACTGAGCTTGCTATCAAAAGAGAGGGCTGAACGTCTGGCAAGGGGGGAAAGTGCAGCGGTGTCAGCGGGGCCTAGGGAGGAATTTGGCTGTCTCACCCCAGCAAGGAACAAGGAAGAAATCCTGAGTGGCAGGACACCCAGGTGGGAGAGGGGGCGCAGACTCATCAAAGCTAAAAAACACAGCACAGAAAGCTTTGCTGGTTAGTTAATTAGTAAGTTGGCTTGAGGTTATCTTTGAACCAGAGGAAAGGCCAGGCAAGAGAAAAAGTTGCCCTCCCTTAAACTGAAGCTCCTGGGACTTTCTGAAGTTTGGGACAGTGTAGCCTGAGTGGAGAGTTAAAAGTCAAGTAAAAGACTGCAAGATGAGCAAGCAAAGAAAGTTGAGAATTATACAAAGTTTCTTCAGCGACAAGGAGATCAAGGTGCACACTCAGAAGAGGATAACAACCTCAGGGTCCCTACATTCAAAGCTTCCAAGAAAAATATGAACTGATCCCAGGCCATGGAAACCCTCAAAAGGGACTTTTAAGAGAAAGTAGGAAAGATAGAAGGAAGATTTAGAGAGAGGGAGGAAAGAATGGAAAGAGAAATGAGAGTGGTGCAGGAAAGTCATGAGAAAAAAGCCAACAGCTTGAAAAGTCAGATGGAAAAGGAGATTAAAAATGCTGTCTGAAGAAAATAATTGCCTAAGAATTAGGATTGTACAAATGGAAGCTAGTGACCTTATGAGAAACCAAGACACAATAAAGCAAATCCAATTGAACAAAAAAATAGAGGACAATGTGAAATGTCTCCTTGGAAAAATAGTTGACCTAGAAAATAAATCCAGGAGAGATAATTTGAAAATCATGGGATTACCTGAAAACCAGGACCAGAATAAGAGTTTAAACAGCATCTTCCAAGAAATTTTGAAGGAAAATTGCCCTGATATTCTAGAAGCAGAAGGCAAAATAGAAATTGAAAGAATCCACTGATCACCTCCTGAAAGAAATTCCAAAAGGAAAAACTCCAGGAATATTATAGCCAATAAGGAGAAAATATTGCAAGCAGCTAGAAAAATGGAATTCAAATACTGTGGAGCTCCAAAAAGGATAAAACAAGCTCTAGAAGTATCTATATTAAAGGCCCAGAGGGCATGGAATATGATATTCCAGAGGGCAAAGGAACTGAGACTACAGCCAAGAATCATGTACCCAGAAAAACTGATTTAAATATTTCAGAGGAAAAAATGGGATTTCAGTGAAAAAAAGGACTTTCAGGCATTTGTGAGGAAAAGACCTGAACTGAATAGAAAATTTGACTTTCAAATACAAGACCCTGGAGAAGCATAAAAAGGCAAATAGGAAAAAAGAAATCAGGAGGGACATTAAAAGGTTAAACTGTTTGCATTCTTACTTCCAACTCATAAGAACTTCCTCAGTAAGGAATACACAGAGGACACAGGTCTGAACAGAATATGAAGGGATAATGTCTGTAAAGCATTTATTTTTTGTTTATCCTTGTTCTTTGTGGGGTCAAACAGGATGGAGTATCTTATGTCTGGGGTTGGATTTGGGCTCGGGGCCTCCTGGGTCCAGGGATGGTGCTTTGTCCACTGTGTCACCTAGCTAACCCATGATGATATCTTTAAAATAGGGTTGAGGGGTAGGAGGAATAGACTGGGGGAGGGGGAAGGGGAGAGTTGGACTGGGGAGAGGTAGCTCACATGAAGGAAACAAGAAAAAAGCTTATGGAGGGGAGGGGAAGAGGGGGAAGGAGTGGGGAAGTGAGTGAACCTTACTATCATCAGAATTGATTCAAAGAGGGGAATAACATACATACTCAAGTAGGTATAGTAATACATTTTTGCCCTGTGGAAAAGTGGGTGGGGAAGGAGATAAGGGGGGTGGGAGAAGAGGGGAATGAGGGAAGGGAAATTTGGGGGCAGGAGCTGTAAAAAGCAAAACCCTTTTGAGGAAGGTTAAGATGTTCTGCATAACTGCACATGTATGACATATTGAATTGCTTGATTTCATAGGGAGAGTTGAGGAGGGAGGGAGGCAGAAAAAAGTTAAGAAAACAGAATTAGCTCAAAGACTTTAACCTCATCAGACTGGGCTCAAGGAGGGAATAACACACACACCAATTGGGAGGAGTAATCTACAAGAAAGTAGGAGGGGAAGAGGATAAGGAGGGAAGGGTGAATGAAGGGAGGGTAGAATAGGAGAGGGGTCAGTGAGAAGCAAAACACTTTTGAGGAGGAATAGGGCAAAATAAGATAAAATAGAGAGTAAATATCATTGGAAAGGAATAGGATGGAGGGAAATAGTTATGATGATTGACTACAATGGCAAAATGTATGGTATCTACTCTACTGGGCTATTGTTAAGAAAATTCTTTGTCAAGTTTAAGGTACTATATAAAAGTTATGATGAACAGGATGCTATCAGAAAAACCTCGAAAAACCCACATAAACTGAGGCAAAGAGAAATGTATGATATACAGAATAGCAGCAATAGTGTAAGATGATCTGCTGGGAAGCATGTGCTTATTTTTAGCAAGGCAATGATCCAATATAACTCTGAAGGACTTATGAAGATTGCACTATACCTACAGAGAAAGAACTGATAGTATCTGTTTGTTTGTTTTGTTTTTTTGCAGGGCAATAGGGGTTAAGTGACTTGCTCAGGGTCACACAGCTAGTAAGTGTCAAGTGTCTGAGGCCGGATTTGAACTCATGTACTCCTGAATCCAGGACTGGTGCTTTATCCACTGCGCCACCTAGCCGCCCCCAGAACTGATAGTATCTGAAAAGAGACTGAAACACATTTTTCTTTTGACAACACCTTAATCTGAATTCTTGTTTTTAATATATTTTCTTTCACAACCTAGATAATGTAGAGATGTTTTCCATGACTACTTATTTATATCTTATATTGAATTGCTTGAATTCTTGGGGTGGGGTGGGGTGGAAAGAGAGGAAGGAAGAGAAGTTGGAACACAAAGTTTTAAAAAAATTGATGTCAAAATTTGCTTTTCCATGTAATTTGGAAAATGAAACTCTAAACAGAAAAAAATAAATAAAAGAATAATTTTATTATTTTTGCCTTTCTACATATGATTTTGAGGTTTTTATGCCCTAATGCATGGTTAGTTTTTGTGTAGGCGTTATGTGCTACTGGGAAAATGATATATTCTTTCAGTTCCCCTTTAGTTTTCTCCAAAGGTCTGTCATATCTAACTTTTCTACTTTGCTAGTTACCTCCTTAGTTTCTTTCTTTCTTTTTTTTTTTTTTGAGTATGTGTTATTTTTTTTTTCTGTTGGATTTACCAAGTTCTGAGAGAAGAAGTTGAAGTTCTTCACTGGTATAGTTTTTCTGTCTATTTCTTCCTATAATTCACTTAACTTCTCCTTTAAGAACTTTGATGCTATACCACATTGTGCTTATATGTTTAGTATTGATTTTGCTTCATTGTCTATGGTACCTTTTAGCAAGATGTAGTTGCCTTCTTTGTCTTTTAAAATTAGGTTTATTTTTCCTTTTACTTACAAGTCAGAATTGCTACCCCTACTTCGAAAAAAAAAATACTTCATCTGAAATATAACAGATTCTGTTCCAGCCACTTACCTTTACTTTGTGTGTATCTTTCTACTCTAAGTGTGTTTCTTGTAAACAACATACTGTAAGATTTTGTTTTTTGATCCACTTTTCTATCCATTTCCATTCTGTGGGAGAGTTTATCCCATTCACATTCACAATTATGATCTCTGATGGTGTTTTTCCCATTTCTTCAGTGAGTTTTTGTATCTCCTTTTCCATTTGGCCAATTCTACTTTTTAGACAGCTATTTTCTTTTTTCATTATTTTTTTCAGCATTTTCTCATTTCTTTCCCCCATTTTTTTCTACCTCTTATATGATGTTTTAGCTCCTTTTTAGCTCTTCTATGAGTTCTTTCTGGGTTTGAGACCACTTCCCATTTTTCTTTGGGGTGTTGTCCATAGGCATTTTTTTTCTGACTTTGTGTCTTGATCTTCCCTCTCACTATAATGACTTTCTATGATCAGATTCTTTTTTGCTTGTTTGTTTTTGTTTTTATTTTGTTTTTGTTCATCTTTTCTTTTCTTTTCTTTTTTTTTACTTTTCCTTTATTTCAAATGTGAGCTCTGTTCTGAGGGTGGAACATACACTGATACTGTCACAGGCTTCTTGTTCCAGACACTGCTGGCCATGGCTGCTTACCTTGTGTTTCACTGATATTGCCCTGAGGCCCACAAGGGACCCTCATTTCTGTTGCTTCACTGAGGGGTTTCAGTGGTAATTGGCTTGCACTTCTGGAAGTCATAGGAGTCTGTCAGCTTACATGGTGCTAAGTGGGGATCCTTGTGCTGGTATCTAATGTGTGCTGGGGATGGTGTGGTATTTGCATTTTCCTTAGGGTTATACTGAAGCACTTGGAGGTCTGGGCACTGGAGTTTCCCTGTTCACCCAAGGTTACACTAAAGCATAGTCTGACCTTTCCCCTGGTTATGATGAGGCATGTGGGTGGTCCTAATGTTTTCCTGCTCTACCATACTGTGGCTCAGGATCTATCACTGTTTTCCTGAGGTGAGGCTTGCTGCTGGTTTGCAGAGATACATTCTGTCCTGGACTGTGCTACCCTTTTACCTGAGTGAGACAGACCTTTCCTACCAATCTTCCAAGTTTATTGGGCTCAAAGATTGTTTCATCCCATGGTTTTGTTGATTCTGCTATTCTAGGATTTGTTTAGGGGCAGGATTTTATGGTTGTTTGGGGGTTAATATGGGAGAGTTATGATGAATTACTGTTTACTTTGCCATCTTGGCTCTCTTGTACCTGTTTTCTTTTTTTTTTTTAATCAAGTGAATCAATGGTTTATCTATTTCATTGTATTTTTTTCATAAAACCAGCTCTTAGTTTTTTTAATTAGTTCAATTATTATCTTAATTTGAATTTTAATAATGTTTTGATTTTTTACAATTTCCATCTTGGTGTTTAATCAGAGATATTTAATTTGTTCTTTTTCTAGTTTCTTTTTTTTAAATTCACATGCCCAATTCATTGATCTGCTCTGTTTTTATTTTGTTGATGTGAAGGTTGATAGACATGAAATTTCATCTAGATACTGCTTTGACTACATTCCATACATTTTGATATTTTGTTTCTCATTTTTGTCAATTTATTTAAGGGAATTTTTGATAGCTTCCATGGTCTATTTTTGACTCCCTCTTTCTTTAGGTTTAAATTAGCTTCTATTTAATTGTCATCTATCTTCTCATGTCCCTTTACTGAATGTAATATTGTTGGAATATCTGAAAATCATGCCTTTGCTTTACTTCATTTGATTGTTAGGGTTTTATGCCCTAATAAAAATAATAAATGTCAATTTTGTGTAAGTGCTATATACTACTGAGAAAACATATATTCCTTTCTATTTCCATTCAATTTTCTCTAGAGACCTATCATATCTAACTTTTTTAGAATGCTATTTGCCTCCTTAACTTCTTACTCTTTTATTTTTTCTTAGATTTATCTAGTTCTTAGAGGAGAAATTTGAGGTCCCCAAGTAGTATAGCTTTACTGTCTTTTTTTCTCCTATAACTCATTTAAATTCTTTTTAAAATATTTGGTGCATATATGTTTAGTATTGATATTACTTCATTATCTATGGTACCTTTTAGTAAGGTGTTGTTTCCTTTTTTATGTTTTAAATTAAGTTTATTTCATTTTATTTTATTTGCTTTTACTTTTTCTAAGATCATGATTGCTATGCCTGATTTTTTTTAAAATTTGAGCTGAAGCATAAAAGATTCTTCTCTAGCTCATTCCCTTTCCCCTCTGTGTTTCTTTGCTTACAACATGTCTTCTTCAGCAAAGCTTACTTAAAGAGATAATATGAAGAAAGCTCTTTGTGGGTACAATGACAGAAACTAAATATAGTAGTGTTTGCCCTCAAGAAGCTTATATTGTACTGAGAAGTAAAATCATGTACATAAATAGGTAAAACAAAGTATAGGAAAAATAAATAAAATAATTTCAAAAGAACAGGGTTTGTAACAACTGGAGAGATCATCAAAGATATTTAATTGGAAGTGGTATCTAAACTGTTCTCTGAAAGAAGAGAATGACTCTGTGATGTAGAAGGGAAGGGAAGGAGCACCTTCCAAAAACAGGTGACAAAAATGCATTGGCAAAGAGATGAGACATCAAATTCCATGTTAAGGGAAGAGTTAGCAAAGCAATTTCAGTGGAACAAAGTGAGTACATGAAATGGAGTCATATGAAGTAAGACTAGAAAAGTATGTGGCTGTCAGACTGTAGGGGGAGGTTTTAATCAATTAGTTGCTTGAGCTAATTGAAGTTTTTTGATTCAGAAAAACACATGGTCAGTTCTTTGTTTTAGGAATGGGAAAGGGGAAGGAAAAGGAGAAAGAGATGAGAGTATATGAAGTCTGGTCAGATGTTCTGAAGAGAGGAAAATGTCAGTCAGTCAAAAATACTGCTGCAATGCAACGTCATGGCTTCAAATGAGCATATTTTCTTTGAGCCCTACTCATTAGGCCAGAAGAATTAACCTGTTTTCTGATTCCTTCTCTGGTTCATAGTACAGAAGCATCATTAATGGTAATATTGTAATTGGAAAAGAAATAGTAGTCCATTTTCCCTCAGAGAGAAGGAGAGTGGTAAGGTTCAGTTGGGTACAGGGAGGGACAGAGAGGGGGTGGGGAGGGAGAGAGACAGAGAGACAGAGAAAGGGAGGCAGAGACAGACAGAGACAAAGAAAGAGAGACAGAGACAGAGAAACAGAGATAGAGACAGAAAGAGACAGACAGACAGAGACAGAGATAGAGATAGAGACAGAGACACAGAGAAAGGCAGACAGAGAGATAGAGATAGAGAGAAACAGAGGAGAAAAGAGAAGAGCAACTGCACATGGGAAATAGGTTTTTCCTTTTTATTAAATATTTAATACATTGGGGTTAGATACTCAGAACTAATTGGTTAATAGTTTTTTACTTTAGCAATTAATAAAGAATATCTAAATATAATCTTGTATTACTGAAAAACCAGGAAAACAATAATTTATTAAGCACCTATTATATGCCAGTACTTTAAAAATGCTATCTGATTTTGTCTTCAATACAACCCTGGTAGGTACATACAATTATTATCTCCATTTTGCAGATAAGGAAACTGAATCAAATAGAATTTAAGTGTTTTGCCCAGGGTAACCCCACTAGTAGTGTCTTATGCTGGATTTGAACTGAGATCTCCTGACTCCAGGCCCAGTGCTCTATCTACTCTGCAACCTAGCTGTCCTTAATAATAATAATAATTAATAATAATAATCTAACAATGAGAAGGATTGTGGGGATGAGTCAAACAGCTCCATCTAGGAGTGACCCACCTCAATATCTATTACACCTTAAGATTTATATCTGGGATTTTTTTTTACCTTCCTTTCTCATAAGCTTTTTTTTTTTTTTAGATAATAAGGATAGTTTTCTCAGAGTACTGCTGCTGCTGATAATAGTTATAATTATAATAATGATTATCATTTTTATAGTGCTTTAAGGTTGGCGAACATTATCATATGCTCCCAGTAAAGTAAGTGTTAAAACCCTTCTTTTATGGATTAGAAAACTGTAGCAAAGAGAAATTGTGATTGTCCAAGATCACAAAGCTAGTTAATAAATGCTGATGAAGGATGGATTCCATTTGACTTTTTTCCTGTTTGAGTTAGATACATATTAATTGTATGTAATCTTTCATTTTATTACTGTTTGTGATACACGTATACTCACGATTAGTTTGTTAAACAATTTAATGCCTGAAAAACTGATGGTGGCATGTTTAACACATATTATGATATTTTTCATTAGAGATATATAGGTGTCTCAGGATTTTAGGAGAGGATTCAGAGGATTAAAATGAGGGAATCAAAATGAACTTTTTTAATATCAAAGAACTGAGTAACTCAAAATTAGGTAAGGGTTGGGACTTTATTAGTACCGTATGAATTGCCTGATTTCTTAGATTATAAAAATGCCACATCCACTGATGACAGAAGACAGTGCCTGGAACTAATAAGTACATCCCTTTTGGAGGAAGAGGAAGAAGAAGAGGAGGAGGAGGAGGAGGAATCAATCAGAAGAGAGAGAGAGAGAGAGAGAGAGAGAGAGAGACAGAGACAGAGACAGAGACAGAGACAGAGACAGAGAGAGAGAGAGATCATGATGCAAATAAAGGCAACAAGAGAGTCTGTTCTCAAGGTGCTTATATTCTAATGGCTAAAGACAATTGATACAGAGAATACAAAAAGGGGATGAGGAGTACATTGAGGAGATGGAGGAGTCCAGAGAGTATGTCAAGGGGGTTTTGAATTGAGTATTGCTGAGGTCCCTTAAGAAATACTGATCTAGGCTAGTGAGTCACTAATAAGGAGAGCAGGTCTCAGTAAGGATGGTTCTCAGTGTTGGGAGAACAACAAGAACTGTATTGAAGTCCAGAGAGTCAGCAAAATGGGAAAAGGAGACCTGACAGCCGGTGATTGACGGAAATTCTTCACATCAAGACAGCATTTTCACTTGTGAGACCAGGTACCCTAGAGTAGATAGGGCTTGCCCACCTCTAGATGAGATAAGAGATAGATCTCTTCTGTTTAATAGACATGCAATGCTTAAATGGGCAAGGGCGAATAGATACAGTATTGAATGACATCTTAAATCAATAATAAGATTTTCTGGTAAACTGTTTCTCCTTCCCGGGAATAAATATGAACAATTTGAGAAAGAAGTTGACAAAATCACCACAGATTGGGCATGCATCTGAATTAGAAAAGTTAGTTAGCTAAATGAAATGTTTAAAAAGTTTTGGATGTTGCTTTACGCTTTTTTATTATATGCATGTATAATCTTATTACATTTAATATTAATATTATTTCTGAGTTCTATCCATTTTTCCCATTACTTCAAGTAGCCAAACAGGTAGTGCCTTGCATTATGATATAAGGATTAAATATTACATTAATATTTTTATATATCAGATAATGATATATTGCATAATATATTGTTTACTGAACAATTAATATTATATCATATAAAATTCTATAGAATGTTCTATAGAATTATATATCATAATATATTATACTAATGTCTATTTAATGTACTCCTAAATGATTTTTAGGGATGAAAAATTTTTGACCATGGGGAGAATGTAATGCTATCTTCAATGCTTCTCTCACAGAGACTACATATATAATTACCACATCTTTTAGAAGCAATAGAATCTTGAGAGAAAAAAAAAACAATTTCATGGTCATATTGTTTCCTGAACTGAGATCTGAAGAGAGTAATAATTGAAAAGGACATTGGCTATGATGTTTCTCATAGCTGATGTGTAGTGAATAATTATTTATGTCTTTGTCTTGTATTTATTGAATATATATGCATGTGCATGTATATATGTGGATATATACATGTCTATCCATCTATTTAAATAGGGAGGGAGAGAGGCAGAGGGGGGAGGAGAGGAAGAAGGGAAAGAGAGGAGTGGAAGGGATGGGAGAAGTAAAAAACACATTCTTATTTAAAAAGATATTTCTCCAGTTGGTAAAATAAATAATATATTGGGGCAACAGTTTGAGTTAATTATTTGCATTAATGAAAAAGATTTTGTAATTTCAGCTATTAATGCAGTAATATCAGAACATAATCTCTTGATTACTTTAGAATCCAGGATTATATCAATTAACAATATGGTCCAATGTCAAGTAAAGAAAGTCGATTATCTCAACTATTACAGAAATTGAAATATTAACATGAAACCTCTGCTATATATTAGATAAGCTGACATGCCCTTAGCGGGTAATGGGGCTGTCTTGGACTGTTTGCTATTCATCAAAAACTACTATTGTATCACTAGGGAAATTTCTGAAAATTATGGATTCATATTTCTAGGGAGACAGAATTTATCAAATAAAAAGTGCCCTCTTTATTAAGGTATCTCAATATACATTTACCAAAAAGGACTAAAAACTTAGCATTGCATTTTTGCTTGATTGCTTTTAGCATGCCACTTAAGTTGCCTAGGGGATTGTTCTGAGTGAAGGTGCATGGGGTGGGTGCATTGCTTATGTATAACCAAAGGCTATATACCACATATATACCACACTGGTCACCTAATCTTGATTTTAGTATTCACACAAACACCAGTAAAATCAAGAGGTACCTGTTAGGTCACAGGATTCTTTGAGTGGTTTCTACTATCTGCTACTCTGTTCATGATAAGCTATTATTGGAGAATAGGAGTGACTAGGTAGTTTTGGTCTCCAGTGCCAATAAAATCTAAGGAATTATTTGGCATTTTTAAAGATGTCTGCATTATACTAACATGGAGCAACCTCTGCCAGATAGCAAAAGATTGGCCTATAGCCTGGGATAGAGTCTCCATAATGTTATTAGAGATGAAATCTCCTCTGCTCCAATAAGACCTCAAAAATTTCACATACTAGAACTTGACTTTACTTTGGTAATGGGGTCCAAAGCAATGAGCATGTTAATTCAGAGAAGAATGCCTATTAAGTACTTGGGTGGGAAGAAATAGTAAAAATTGATCCTATAACCACATCCTTTGCCTCCTAGAATAGTAGGTCCTTTGAAAATGAAGTCCCCAGGAGACAACCTCAAAAAATATCTCCTTTCCTTAAAAAGTGGCCCTGGACATGCTCTGGGGAGGGGGGTGGTGCTCTTCACCTCCCAGAATTAAGAATCTCAATAACACCTTCAAAGTGTTAAGCCTAAAACAAACTACTCTGAGATTGGCAACTGATGTCAGACAGTGTATTTCTTGCTTTTTAAAGAATTCTTCCAATTGGACCTCTAGCAATATGCATATTTATGCAAACAAGGAAGTACATTAGTTCATGATACATCATAAGTGGGTCTGAAGAGAGATTGGAAGAATAAAAACTCAGGTGGAGCAGTAGAATGTCTTATGATCACAAGGGAAATGAAATATCCTGCATATGTGCTTGTTTGCTTTCATGAAATGAGAAGTTTTCACCTTTAAAATATCTATGCAACAGTTGTCTCTAAGGTACGTGGCCAGGAAGTATTATAATCTTTTAGGGGAGATGAGGTTTGTACATAGATATCTTTGTCTAGTGCTGTAGAAATCCAAAGGAGAAAGAGATATTTTCCAAATAGCATGATCAAAAAAGGTTACATGAAGGAACTAATACAGAGCAATAAAATGTCTAAAATAAAGAAAAAGTCCTTTCATTTCGAATATACAATATGAACAAAGGTGCAGAGGTTCAAAAGCAAAAGTGAAGAGTGGAGAAGATGGTGGTTATTACTCTAACCAAAAACTCTATAGTAGTTTCAATTAAAAAAAATTCTTCAAAACTTATTTTGTTTAGGAATTCTTTCTAGGGTGGGGAATATACACGCGTAATACACATACACACTAATGTATATACATATATGTGAGTATGTGTATTTGTACACGATTTTGAGATTTTGTGAACGAAATCACATCAGTATAGAAAAAAGTATTTTCTAATTTGTATGTTACATGTAAATCTCATTACAAAGAATGGAGCATTGTGTGTTAGCAAGATAAAATATGACAATCTACAAGCCAGAAAAGCCATCTATTCCTTAATATGGCCTGATTCAGTCTTCTTTGTTTTATGAGTTGGAGTTATATTTCTAATTCTCCATATTTTAAACTGTTTGGCCAAAGAACTACTAGTTCTTTATTATGGCACCAGAATAAAATATACTGCTAACCAAATATTTAAAGAAAAATGAGTCCCTTCTCTCATCAACTTGGATTTTATTTGATATTTCTTACTTTTGTTTGCTTGACATTACTTTGAAAATTCACATTGCACACAGTAGGTAATCAAAAATATTTGTTTAATTTGATTAAAAACAAATACCTCATGATCACTTGTTTGTCTCTATGTGTATGTATGTGTGTGTGTGTGTTTGCGTGTGTTAAGGGCAGAGAAGGAAGGAAGAGGGGGAAGCTTTGCAGCTTTCTCATGTTCAAAAAGCATCTCTCTCCAATACTCTTCAATCATTTAAAGGACAATTTATGGTATATCCACTACATACACGCAGAAACACAAACACACCATAGAGTGACTAAATTACTATTCTGCTCCATAATGCATTGCCCAACTGCCAAAAGAACTGAGAACATGTCCAACAACACATAGATTATCTGAATATGCATTTACTCAGAGATTCAGTCTTAGAGAGAGGAAAAGAAGGCAGAAAGCCACAAGGAAAAATCACAATAGAATTTATTAGTATACAAACAATCCCTCTTTCCCTACTCCCTAGCCATTTTCTGTACTGCCACTTTTGACATAGCATGGGTTCAATGTGGAGTTCAAAGCTTTACCCTGTACAGTGTAAATTCTACATTGTCCATAGAGTATAGCTGATTTTAGACTGGAAAATGCCCTCCCTCAGCAGGAGGAAAAAATATAAGAACCTTTGCAAAGCAAATTCATTCTTAAGTAAAAGGGAAGCTTTTGACCTTCATTTTAAAATAGTTTAAGACAGAAACAACCACAAATGCATAAAACAGAGAATTCTAAATGTTGGAAGAGTAATGCCAAAGGGCTTAATCTCCAACAGATCAAAAGCTGATTTCAGAAATTGAAGAACAGAGCTCTAGGACCATAAAGATCAATCAGTAATATAGGGTGTTCCAAGTTCAGATAAAAAGAAGATGCCAGTCCATAGAGACCCTTCTATGTGAGGGTTTTAAAATTCACCTTCTTCTACCTCTTCATCTGTAAGAGGTCAAATTCTCTTTCAAGGGAAATGATGAATACTGAAATGCAGTTGTAACTGAAAAAGAAGGTCAAACATTCACAATCTTTTCTGTTTAAAATCAATTTTTAATGTTCAGACAGACATAGATATTTTAGTAATATTATTACCTTGATTCATACGATAAATCCAAAAATAAGTGCCAAATCTCTTAAAAGAGTAAAATCTTTTATAGACTTTTAAAAAGCTAATCATTACAAAGAACAACACTCTACCATAAGGGGATGAGGCTTATTACCCCTTGAACAATGCAGATGTGAAAATGGGGACACAGAGATTTTAAGATACTTCCCCCAAGGTCATACACAGCTCCCCTTGGTGACAGACAAGGATTTGAAATTGGGGTAAATAGATTGTCAATATTTTTTGTTCTATATAACTCAATTTTTACATCTATTTTTAAAGGGACATTTACCTGCACACACATGCATATGTGTTTATTTCTCTACATATCATCTAAATCTATTAAGAGAAAGAAGTTTGGAATATATATGCAGGATTGTGCAATTAAAATCCATTTTCCCCTTCTCATGATTTAACACCGTGGCTTCATCTTTCCCAAAGTTGTAAGCCAAATATATAAGTACCAATTGATTCAGCCTGTAAGATAGATGGGACAGAGAGAAAGGGGAATAGATAGATCCATTAAACATTTATTACATGTCAGGCAATTAGCTAAGTGCTGGAGACACATATTAAAAAAGAAGACAGTTCTTGCCATTAAGGGATTACAATTTAATGGGGGGGTGATAACTAATAAAGAGGTGCTAGCGATTAATACTCATAATCATCTTTAATGAACTTTAATGTTTGTAAAGATTATATATATATATATGTGTGTGTCTATCATCTATCTATCTGCATATCTAATAACATCTCATTTGATCTTTAAGATAATCCTATTATTTTAGAGCTATTATTAATCCACATTTAACAAATGAGCAAACTGAGTCTCAGCAAGGATATGTGACTTACCTAATCACACAACTACTAAGTGCCTGATTCAGAATTTGAACTCAGGCCTTTCTGACTTCATGTTCAATACTCTTTCCACTGACTCTTCTAACTGCTACCCATTGAGGAGGAAGGGGAAGAAAGAAATTTGAATACAACTGAGGCAAGGAAGAAGATGGCAGGAAGTGGCATGGGATATAGGTTTCTGGCTAGATTAAGTACAATGATTTAGAAGCTAGGAATGGAGCCCCAGGAAAGGAAAGAGAAAAAAATATTTTTCAATTAGGAACGCAATAATTCCCTTTCCTACAAAAGCCAGATTATAGTAGGAGAATTTCATACAGCTAAAATCCCTGAAATAAAATCTGATTGATTGAATTTTTCAGTATATGTATGTTGCCCAGATCAGTGAAAATGTTCGAAATTTAACTACAAAGATGAGATATCATTTGACTCCCCTGGGAGAGATCAACAAGAAATTAAGAAACCATATTGAAAATTAAGGAGGAGTTGTTAATTTAACTGAGGCATGAGAAATTGTGCAGTCAAGATCTTTTTAATTGCTGAAATAATAAGAAATACAATTTCAATACTCTAAACATACCTACTTCATATATTGGAAGTAAATAACCCATGTGCATGTATATATATATATATATATATATATATATATATATATATATATATATATATGTGTGTGTGTGTGTGTGTGTGTGTGTGTGTAAATGATATGTGTGCATATATACATGCATATGTTTACATATAATGATATATGTATATTTATATGTGTGTTTATGTACACACACAAACTTGGGTGTATGTAACCTAGCTCTAACAATAATGATTTTGATTGAGGAATCTGAAAGGGCAGACAGTACATTCAGTAGTATTTGGTGCAATTCAATGCTTCACCCTAAAATCAAATGAGGCTCTTATAAGAAGAATGCTGTACAATATTGTGTGTTGATCAGCTGTGATAGACTTGACTCTTCTCAGCAATATAATGGTCCAAGATAGTTCCAAAGGACTCATGATCAAAATGCTCTCCACATCCAGAAAAAAGAACTGTGGAATCTAGATACAGATTGAACCATACTATTTCTACTTTGTTTTTGTTTTTTGAGGTTTTTCCCTTTTGTTCTGATTCTTCTTTCACAGCATGACTAATGCAGAAATATGTTTAATATG
Organism: Dromiciops gliroides; assembly: GCF_019393635.1. Lineage (NCBI taxonomy): Eukaryota > Metazoa > Chordata > Mammalia > Microbiotheria > Microbiotheriidae > Dromiciops > Dromiciops gliroides. Next base: position 231,139,675 of record NC_057865.1, read on the forward strand.
ATTGTACATATATAATCTATATCAGATTGTTTGCTGTCTTGGGGAGGGGGAGGGAAGGGAGGAAGAGAGAAAAATTTGGAACTAGAAATCTAATAAAAACAAATGTTGAAAACTATCTCTACATGTAACTAGAAAATAAAAATAATAAAATAAAAAAGAAGAATGCTCTAAAGAATATAGAAATTATAGCACAATAATCAATTATTGATCCAAGTGATAGCCACCATAGCTCAGTGGAATGAAATCTAGCTTCTTGACTCTGAGGACCTGATTTCAATTCCCACTAATCAGTCAATAAAAATGTATGGACCTACTTTATTCCAGGCACTGTTCACTAGAGCCAAGCTTCTTAACCTGTGTATTGTGCCCCCTTCTGGAGTCTGAGAACTAAGCATGGAGTTTGCAAAAAATTTGGCAACACTAAAATCTTATGTATATCTATACCTTTATAACCCGGGGGATCAAGTAAAAATTTACTGTGCAAAAAGGGGTTGTGAGTGGAAGAAGCCCTGTACTAGAAGCAGGAGAGTGATGTGGTAAGATAAAGTGCTGGATTTGAAAATAGTATGATCTGAGTTCAAATTCAGCCTCAGATATCTTAAGATAACTTTAATTTATCTTAAAGGAAAAGTTCTAGCAATAAGAGGGACCAGGAAAGGATTCTTGCATTTTGGTCAAAATTTTGGCTGAGATTTGAAAAAATCCAAGAGGCAGAGAAAAAGATGCAGAACATTCTAGGTATAGGAGAAGCCAGTGGGGTGAGAGGAAAGGAGAAGTTGAAAAATAGAATTCTTCCTAGAGTAGCCAATAACTATGAGGCTGGAGTGACTATTTCCCCTATTAAGTGGTTCAACTCCCTGAACAAACCAGGACAAGTTGAAAGGGCAACTTAAGGGCAGGAATGGGTTTAGGTCACCAACCTTTGAGGCCTTCTTCAAATGGTGCCTGCTGAATCATTATATACTAGATTTTAAATTACAAGCACATTAGTAGGATTGCAACATCACAGTTATAGAATTGGAAGGTCATCTAGAGTTAAGAGCCACATAGTATAAATCTCTTATTTTACAATTCTTAGCATTGTCTCCTTGCTAATAAGCATCACATTGGGAACTCTGATGAAATCACAAGGCCAGCCAGAGAGAGAAGTCATGCAGAAGTACTATCTGCCTTCCTAAAGAGTTATTATTTAAGGTCACCCTTATGAAATCATTTACTTGATTCTCCCTTCTGCATTTGATTGGACATTCACAACCCTGCTTAATACCTTTTTCTAAATTTCCAGCTTACGCTTAGCACCCACTATCAGAAAATTGATCCCACATATCAGAACAGAAGGCTAGGTATGAATTGAAGTCGCAGGTGATCCTACCAACAGGAAGAGGATAGGTGGGAAGGAAATGAAATGTCAAAAATAAACTAGACCATCCTTACTAACAAAGTATCTTTCTGGAGGATTACAAGTATGTTTGTTTTCCTAGACTGTTGATTATAGGCTGGGCCATTAAAGGACTGGTCTACCAGGGGCTTAGTGATATAATTAATGATTCTTTGGATTCCTCTCTATTTTACCTCAGGGGAATCTCAGTTTGGAATTTCATTATCTATATGATCTTATATCTATAACTAAAAGGGATTTTAAAAACTATCTGGATCAAATTCAATACAGATGAGGAAACTGAGGCCCAGGGAAGTTCATTGATTTACCCAAGGTGAAATCCCTATTGACCATCTGAAAGAGCATTTGATCCAATGTACTCTGACTTCAAAATCAGTGTCATTTCTACTCTCAGGTGGATTGGCTAGTATGGAAATGATCAGGATTTATTATGGCTTATGTCACTCTAAACTTATTGAAAACTTACAGATACCCAACCTGAGATGTATTTGAGATACTGGAATAACACAGAATTTAATTATCTCAAAGAAGAGGGAAAAGGATCCTAAAGGACACAAGGCTAGCCTAGTCATCTCTAAAATTATACATACTCCAACATTAACAGAAATTGCAAATCTGTTGTGGCCAAAGGAATAAGGAGCAAACAAATAAACAAACAAACAAACAAAAAGAATGCCACAATAAAGATCTGTTATGGAGATGGGGATGTTCAAGACACAAACCCAGGAGAATAACTCTAAAATATCCAAAACAAAAGCTTCAATGAAAAACACAGCATAGGTACAAGTTCTACTGAAATTCCTGGAAGTGATGAAAAAAATTTAAAAGAGTTTAACTTTATGTTTCAAATGAAGTGAGAGTGAAAGTGAAAAAAAATAGAAAAGAAATCAAAGCCATGGGAAAAAAAATAATTGGAAATATAATTAGTAACTTGGTACAATAGGTACAAACTGTACTTAAACAACAAACTCCCTGAAAATTAGAATGAACAGAATAGAAGTAAATGGCTTGATGAGGGGAAGAAAGGAATATGAAAACAAACTTTAAAAGACTGGAAACAGAACAAAGAAAATGTAAAATATGTAATAGCAAAATAGGCTGACCTGGAATACAGATAAAGGAGAGATAAATGAAGAATTGTCAGACTCCCTAAAAGCCATAACAAGAGTCTAGACATCATATTTCAAAAAATAGCAAAAGAGAACTGCTTAGATTTTCTAGAATCAGGTAGCAAAGTGGAAATAGAAAGAAGCTTACAGTGATTTCTTGAAAGAGATCTTCAGTACAAATTTCCAGGAACATTATAACTAAAACCTATGCCTTCTAGGTAAATATATGTGTATGTATGTATGTATATATATATATATATATATATATGTATATATATACATACACATATACACACATATCCATATCCATATCCATATCCATATCCATATATATATACATATATATATATTGTAAGCTTCTAGGAATAATTAATTCTTTCTAAGGAAGCAAGGAAATAAAGTCAGGGTCACACATGTTTTAGCAGCAAAAACTATAAAGCATAATGGAGCACCGAGTGCAATATCCTAGAAGTTAAAATGTCTATAAACAAGAAAAACTTACCCAGCAATGCACACACACACACACACACACACACACACACCAATGGGGAAGGGTAGGATGAGCTTTTAATGAAATACAGGACTTCCAAGTATTCTTAAGAAAAAGACCATTGCTCAGGAGAAACTTTGAAATAAAAACCCAAAAGTCATAGGAAACATAAAAAAGTGTATAGAATTAATTGTTATTTGAGGGTTTTATGACCCGATCTTTTGTCTAGAATTAAAAAAACAAAACAAAAAAACAGTGTGTGCACTGGCCTGGGGCTCAGGCCAGCAACTTGGTAAACCACAAATGGCAAGGTGTTCCACCCACTGGTTGTAGCCATCACCATGGTGCTAGCACCTCATGTCATCACCACTTGCTGACGCCTACATGGGACTGACAAAATTATAATGACTGGAAGCCCAGTGAGGACAGTCATTTGTCAGTCAGAGCTGTAAGCCAATTACCTTGGGGCTATGTGTGGTCAGCCTGGGGTCTGCTGGGAAGAAGGGAGGTTTTTCACCATTCTAGCTTGAAGCTGGAAGGTGACAGGATGCTGCTGTGTGTTCTCAACTGATTCCTGGGTGGTGGTGTTATTCAGGTTGTATTATTTCCCTTTCCCCATTTTATTTCCTTTCCCTGAAGCCTACTGATCCTGTTTGTGTTTTTGTAAGTTCATTCTTGTTAAATAAATCCTGCTTTGTTTTGAGGGAAGCTGTCAGTCTCCTTCCTTGCCCCAATATTGCAGTGAGCCACCTAGCTAATACTCCCCAATTAAAAATTGGTCCCTACAAAAGGAAAGATGAATGATGAATCATGAGGAATGCAACACATACTAGCTATTAACATTCTAAGATATACATAAATACTCAAAACACTATCATATCAGTGTTCATAAAGGGAGTCTAGTAACACAGAATGTGATTTTGTTATTTTCATGATCTTAGAAGAAGAAGAGGAAGAAAGGGGGAAAGGAATATACTGGGTCAAAAGGGAAGGAAAATTATCTCACATAATAAAAGTGAACATGTATAAAATTATACAAACAAGGAGAAAGGGATAGTAGGGAGTGGGTAACCACTGAGCCTCACATTCATTTAAACTAGTCAAAGGAGGTAAGAACACAGACATATGGTTGGGTAGGGAAACATATTTCACCAAACAAGACATAGGAGACTTGAGGAAAAAGAAGGGAGTGTACAATAAGGAGGATTAATGGAGAGATTGCTCCTAAGCAAAATGAAATCTAAGTAAAAAATAAATGATTATGGAGAGGGGTATAAAGGACAGACAAAAAGTATAAGAGATTGTGATTGAGATCTGGGTTAGGAAAAAAGATTTAGAAAAGGGAAATAGAAGCAGATGTTGTCAAATCTAGAGCACTGATTCTAACCCCATTCTCTCACCACAATCTTCTTTCTTAATCAGGGAGTGAGGAAAAGGAAAATGATAAATGTTGGAGGGGTATGTGGGAAAACTGGGACACTAATGTACTGTTTAGTGGAGTCATGAACTGATCCAGCCATTCTAGAGAGCAATTTGGAACTAAGTTCAAAGGACAATAGCACTACTACGTCTGTATCTCAAAGAGATAAAAAAAAAAGGAGGAAAAGTACCTATTTGTACAAATATATGTATAGCAACTTTTTTTGGGGTGGCTAAGAATTGGAAATTGTTGGCATGCTCATCAATTGGGGAATGGTTGAACAAGTTGCAGTATGTGATTTTAATGGAAAGTATTGTGCTGTAAGAAATGATGAGGATGGCTTTGGAAAAAAAAGAAATATTTACATGAACTGATACAGAACAAAATGATTAGAACCAGAACATTGTATACAGTAATGTAGTATTGCAAGATGATCACCTGTGAATGACTTAGCTAGTCTCAAAAATTCAATGATCCAATACATTCCCAAAGGACCCATGATTAAATATGCTATGTGCTTCCAAAGAGAACTAATGACATCTGAATATAGACTGAAGCATACTATTTTTCCTTCTCTCTCTCTCTCTCTCTCCTCTCTCTCATTTCCTTCCATAAAATGATGGAAATGGAGATGTTTTCCAGGATTGCACATGTATAACCAATATCCAATTGCTTGCTACCTCAGGGAGGTGGAAGGGAAAGGAGGGATAGAATTTGAAATAAACAAAAAAATGACAAATGTTAAAAATTGTTTTTACATGTAATTAAGAAAAAATATTGTGGGGCAGCTAGGTGCACAGTGGATAGAGCACCAGCCCTGGATTCAGGAGGACCTGAGTTCAAATTCGGCCTGAGACACTTAACAATTACTAGCTGTGTGACGCTAGGCAAGTCATTTAACCCCAATTGCCTCACCAAAAAAAAAATAATAATAAAATAAATATTGCAAAAAAATAGGGAGTGAAGAAGAAAAAGAAAGGAAAGGTACAAGAAAATAGGATAGAGTGAAATACATTATTAACAGTGGTAATTATGAATATGAATATGATGAAGTCACCAGAAAACAGAAGAGGACAGCAAAAGGAATTAGAAATCATGATCCAATAAATATTATTCATCATAAATATACATGATTGTCTGATAATCAACTGTGATAGACTTAGCTCTTCTCAGCAGTACAATAATCCAAGACAATTCCAAAGACCTCATGATGGAAAATGTTCTCCACATCCAGAAAAAAGAATTGTAGATTCTGCGTACTGTTTCTACTTTTTTGGTGTTTCTTTTTTCTTCATAGAGTTTTTTTTTTCTCTTGTGTTCTGATTCTTCTTTCACAACATGACTAATACAGAAATATGTTAAATGTGATTGTACATATATAACCTATATGATATTGCTTTCTGTCTTGGGGAGGGGAGAAGGAAGGGAGAAAAAATTTAGAACTAAAAATTTTATGGGAATAAATGTTGAAAACCATCTCTACATGTAACTGGGAAATAATGAAATACTTTTATGATAAAAAAGGAAATATACTTGAAACATAAAAAATTTCCGGAGTTAATATAATGGACTGGAATGAAATCCATTATGCTTCAGTAAAGTTAAGACATAAGCATGCTGATAAATGCAATGACTAACCTCAGTTCCATGATTAGATGAATAATGATATTCAGCTTCTAACAGAGAAGTGATGGAATCAAGGGAGAAGAAGAAATATTCACTTTTGGGCATGCCTAATGTTAGAATATGTTTTTCTTGACTTGGCATATATTCTAATATTTATGTTTCTTTTTTGTTTTGTATTATTTTAATTGGGGGGATGGGTGGGAAGAAAAAATCCTGTAAATTGATAAAATGCACATTAAATTAATTACATTAAAAAATAAATTACACAAATAGAGAGGGCATGTGACCAGAGAATATGCATAGAGGTCAGACATATGGGGTACTTATTTGTTGAGGGGAAATATATGGCTTAGAAAAATATCAGAAAGGCAACATACACAAAATGTGACAAATACATATGTATGAAGAACACACAAAGGGAACATGTGACCAGTGAATATTCAAAAAAGAAAAAATCCCAGAAACCCATGTTTCCTTGGCACACATGAAGAAAATAAATACAAGAAAACATGGCATAGAATCCCACACCTCTTAGTACTGCAGAGGTGACAACATATTCTGGTGATATGATCATACGATGTGTTATCTGTCACTGCTGAACATATCTCAGTTTTTATCACACTGCCTTAATTGGACCTCTCCATTCATCTTGTTATGACAAAATTCTCACTGCTACCATCCACTGGATTTTAGTATATGGTCTCAGGACCATATACAACTTTCTCCTTTTACTTTATGCTAGGCGATAATTTGAAATTAGGAAAAGCTTCAATTGTTTTAATAAATGGCTAAGAGTTAAAAACTTCCTCATCCAACCAAACAGCCTACAAAAGGCAGCCAAGTGACAAAGGTTAATTTTAATTATGCTTTTGACTACATTTTCTCTGGTGTCAACTTGAAGTTCTTAGTCCCAGATAATTATACGACTCCAAACTCCATAGAATCTTTCTAGGAGATGTAATGACTTCTTTCCCCTCATTCCTAAGAGATTCCTAAGTTAGGGAAAAACAAGGTAAGTAGGTAAGGTAGGCAGAACCATTGACTTCCACTGTGGCTTCCACATTCCCCTCATTTTTTATTCTTGTTTTCTGTGTTGCATTTGAGATATCACAAACTTCACTATTCTTTTACAGGGTTATGCAATCTCCATTTTAAGGCCAATCTTTCTTTTTCCAGTGTCCCTAATTGATTATACTTTCATTGGGTCTATAATAGGATATGTTTCATATTTCTAATTTTCTACAATTATGAGATCTTTATACACTAGCAGATGATCACCTTTTGTAATATGGCATGTCATCCCCAAATATGTTTTTTTTTAATTACCAATAAATAACTACCCAAAGCACTTTTGTATTGTAGAACATAATCTATATTTTGTTTTGTGTTTTTGTTTCTTTTTTAATTTTTGCAGGGCAATGAAGGTTAAGTGACTTGCCCAGGGTCACACAGCTAGTTAAGTATCATGCGTCTGAGGCTGGATTTGAACTCAGGTCCTCCCGAATCCAAGGCCAGTGCTTTATCCACTGTGCCACCTAACTGCCCCATAATCCATATTTTAAATATACAATTTTGAATTTTTATTCAATGATCACCAAAAGACAGTCATATCTTTTTTTCCAACATCCAACTCAGATCAATATCATCCTTGTTTATTTTGCCATTGGATTTTGAATGATCTGGTAAAGATATTTTGACATCACCTACAATCATTCTTACTACAAGTCTTCTTATAGGAAGTATTGACATATTATGACATTCAACCAATATTCATTTAATATTGATAATTTTATTATCTATGGGACATTAAAAGTATAATTTGGTTTCTCTGCTGCAGGCTTTATCAACTTTTACCATTGCTTTTTGTATGAGTTAATGCAGTTTGGGGACATAATCAAAAACATAAAAAAGGTTTTAAACCACAACCTTGTTTTTACTATATGAGCTGTTACATTTTAGTTATGTTTCTTGAATGCAATAAATGACCAAGTTATACTACCCTAATCTATTTTGTGAATAACTTGTCATTTAACATTTAAAGTTGTAATTGTTAATTTTATTTTCCCTTAACTTTATATGACTTTACTTTGTTAATCTGATAAAGAAACCACCAGATTGTTTTGCTTGAAAGAATGTAAAGCACTGGTCTGATGATATTGCCCCCTCAACACACACTCACACTCCAGTGACTCCCTATTTTCCCTAGGGTCAGATAAAAAATCCTCTGTCATTCAAAGCCCTTCATAACCTAGACCTCTCCTACATTTCTATTGGTCTCACACCTTACTCCCTACCATGTACTCTTTGATCGAGTGATCATGGCCTCCTAGCTGTTTCATGAATAAGATACTCTTTATCACAACTCTAGGCATTTTCACTGTAATATTCTCCCTCTTGAACTCCAAATATAAATTTCCTTGGTTTCCTTTAAGTCTCAAGTAAAATCCCATTTTTTACAGGAAGCCTTTCCCAATCATTTTTGGGGGGGGGCGGGGCAATGGGGGTTAACTGACTTGCCCAGGGTCACACAGCTAGTAAGTGTCAAGTGTCTGAGGCTGGATTTGAACTCAGGTACTCCTGAATCCAGGGCCGGTGCTTTATCCACTGTGCCACCTAGCCACCCCCCCCAATCACTTTTAATTCTATCTTCCTTCTCTGATTTATTTCCTATTTATCCTTCAAATAGCTTGTATGTAAATATTTGTTTTCATGTTGTCTCTTCACTAAATTGTGAGCTTCATGAGACCAGGAACTATTTTCTTTCTCCTTTTGTATCTCCCTTAGCACAGTACCTGGAATAGAGAGGGCACTTAATAAATGTCGATTGATTGATTGAACCTGTTTCAAATTCCCTCCCTCTTTCCCAGGCCTTGTAACCCTTTCCCAAACCCCAGAAGATTGCTGGATTTTTCCATTCTATTTCTCTCTCTTTTTTTCTTTTGTTAAATTAGCCCTAGTTATACAAATCTTGTTTTAGAAGCAATTCAATTTATAGTTCTCAACTTGAAATGTAGATGTTTGCTTTTCCTCTTTCATGTTCAGACAAACCCTTCCCATACCCACACAAATTTTTGCTTCTCCTTTGACTTTCATAACTTTTCTCAGTGCTGAAAACAATGGGATTTAGTGTGTCACCCACTTTCCCCATAACTTTATTTCTCTGTTTGAATAAAATTCCATTGTGCTTCCTTGATTTGAATAAATACTAAGTTACTTTGACCTCATTTCTTCTTGGATATTTCTGTATGATCAAGCCCAGAGTTGTTCTTCATTTCCCCAAGTGCATTTTAGAAAATATATCTACAAAAATATAGTCTCCTCTTGCTTGTAACACATAAACAATTTCCTTTTCATACTCCAGGGATATATTTACCTTTTAAAAGCTTCTTTCTTTAGTTGTATTTCCAAAACATTGCTCATCTCTGATTGTCCCAAGAGAAATGATTAAAACTCACTGATTCTTTTGGAAATAAATCACTTCCCCCAGACTCCATCAGAATAGATTTAGCATTGCCAAGTGTAATTTTTCAATTTGATACATTTTGTTTGCTTTTAAGCATATTTCATATCAGGATTTCATTCATTTTTCTTCACTGAGGAGTAGTTCTGGGAGATTTGAACTGGTATTTCCTGATAATTAAATGGTCTATTGATGACAGAGTGTTTTCTCTAACTTCAAAGCTTGGAGACTAGTTTTCTAATTGAGCTACACTCAGGGTTCCAGTATGTTAGCACAATATACATTATCAATCTGTTCCTTTCCTTCTAAATTAGATACATCTGATCAATTTATTATATGATTTAAGAAACATGATTTGGGAACTCTTGACTTCATCATATTCTACCCCTCACCTTTCTTGGAAGCCAATGATTTTTAGTTAATCTCACTGAGCTGTCTTCAAATTTACTTGCTTTGAGGCAATATAGAACAGTTGAATGCACACTGTGGGGTTTTACAATAGAGGATATAGGTTCAAATCTCATTTCTAATACTTACTTCCCATGTGACCATGGGAAAGTGACATAACTTCTTTGTGATTCTTCATTTGCAAAATGAGACATGTGGATGAGGTTGCTTCTAAGGTCCTTTGGTCACAGATCTTATAATTTGAAGAGACTTGTGATTTAGCTGTCCTTTTCCCTTTTTCTCATATTCCTGCTGTGTGTGTATAGTATTCTTTAAATTCCATTCTTTTTGTAGACATACACATATGTATGTATTCATGTATATGTGTGCGTCTACATGTTATATGTATACATACACACATAAGTACATGCACACACCTTATGTTCTACATCACCAGTTTTCAGTTTTTGTTTAATTTTTTCAGAGTTGCAATTTTCTTCTTTATATATTTCTTTAATTTTTTCTTTAAGCTTCTCACTTACTCCGTGCTTAATAAATGCCAAATTCTTGACAGAATTACTATCATTCCATTCTAACTTTAGGGAGGGAGGCATTATTTATAGTTATTGCTATAACATTCCTTTCTTTTTGACATTTCTTGTTATTTTCTTTTTCCCCTTTTGCCAAATTTTCCTTTGCTTATTTCTTTAGTCTCTGCCCCTCCCTTCTCCACAATCAGATTTTTTTTGTGGGTACTTTTTTTTCCCTTTCCTTTCTTTTTGTGTTATTTTTTCTATCACTTTATTTTTGGCACCTAAATGTTCTGAGGTGATGAAGAGATAAAATTAGAAATAGGTGATCAATAATCTTACCAGAAGCCTTCATATTAATATATTTTTAAAAGTTTACTTCATTTTTGAATTAAAGTCTCACGTCCAGAATAGAAAATAATCCTTCAAAAGAAAGAATGAAATGTAAGGGTAAAATTCCAGGAGAAATGTTCATGTTACAGATGTGTTGGAACATTTATGATGTTACAAACTAAACAATCCAATAAACTAATGTCATAGCCAGGACATAGAACAGCTGCAGTGCATTAAGTGTGAAAGGAATTGTACTGATATGGCTACATACTCCCATAAAACTAAACCCTGATAGTGAACAGAAAGCTAGCCAGGTACATCTCAGATCTAACATCTGTGACACCTTAGGTCTTTTCTACCTTATCATCACCACCAATTCAGTTAGCTTTCCTGGAATTTGGTTTTTGTTTGGCCATGAATTTTCCCTTAGTACTTTTCTTTTGTGTTTATTTTTCTTCTAGATTGTGATTCTACTCCCCGCCCCCTACATTTGGACACTTCCAGTCTTTCCTCTAGATAAGAATGCTATTATTGCTCCTTCATTCAGGATTTGCATTTTGTGCCTGCATCACCATGTCTCATATTGTAGTATAGTGCTACTTCATAGTATCATTGTTACTTCAATGATTAAATACATTCACAGGAACACATATTAGAATTTTTCTTAATAATTCTAATTTAAATGAAATATCATTGATGTCATTGATGTATTAAATGAACAATTATTTTCAAGTTATAATATTATTCATTTAGAGATTTTATACACATCTGTGCATGCACTTATATTACTAGATATTGCCTCCTTCTTTAGTGGACATTTTATTTGTTAAGAGAGAGAGAAGTGGACATTTTGCCTGAAACAGAGAGAAAATTACCTTGAGAAGAAAGACTGTGTTGAAAGAATCTGGGAGAAAAATCATTTTTTCAAATGAAAAGTATTTGAGGAGAGATAAAGTTCTAAAAGCATCACAGTTAAAGCATAGCCCACAAAAGTAGAAATACTCATTGATTGTAGAGATTGCTGAAGCACATTTTTTTCCAAGCAGGAAATTTGAATACAACTTTTTTTTTCTTCCTTTCTTTTCTTTTCTTTTCTTTTCTTTTCTTTTCTTTTCTTTTCTTTTCTTTTCTTTTCTTTTCTTTTCTTTTCTTTTCTTTTCTTTTCTTTTTTGAGGATGTTGGATTTACTGATGGGAAACTCTATAACAAAATGCTGTTTTAGAACTCATATAACTGTACCAAATCTGATGGATATATGAACTTTTAGATTATCAACCTATGTTTGAGATGGGTCACTCCGTGAGGAGTGGTTTAAGACATCAAAAGTCACATCAGAAGTTGGAGAAGCCAAAAAAGGATTGCTATCAGAAGTTCAGGAGACAGCTACTCAAGAAGTCAAGTACAGGTGAGAAATAAGAGAAGTCAACAAGAGGGCCTGCTTGAAGAACATAGAGGACAACAAATAGGAACAGATGGGAGAAGAACAAAGATGAAAACTGTACACAGTTTACAGGTACATCTGCAGCTAGAATTCGGGGCTTATCTGAGGGGAGGAAAGCTCTATTGTTGAAGATTGATTAGGGGAATGCACTAACTTAGCTGGGCAGCTGGCTGGGAAAACAACTGCCTTGCTCACTAGTGTCCTCTATAGTTTGGTACAGGAGACACTTCTCTAAGGCTTGACTAAATTGTCTTTTATTGCCTTCTGGTGTAAGAGGGGAAACCCTTAAAATCCTACATAGAAAGAAAAACCTCAATTAATTTGCAGACTCTAGGATTAAAGAGAATTTTTCTTTCAATGAAAGTGTCATGCCACTTTAGCATCTAGCCAAGGGAACAGAACTGGGACGCTCTAGACCTTATGTTTAAGGCTTTTGTTAGCTAAAGGAGATTAATGCTGCTTCACTGACCTGAGAGACATAGAGAAGTGTCTATGCAGCAGGAAAGCAGAGAGGCTTGGAAGAGTTGGAAATGATATGCAGTACATAATATTCCCTAAAAAGACTTCAAATAGCTAAGCTTGTAGTTCAAAGTTGGAAGCATATCATTATCCATACTCATAAGGTTACTGATAGGTTTCTGTGGTAAAACCTATATTCTCCCACCAGTAGACAGTGTTTGTGTTGGTGGTAAAAGAAGACCCAGCTTTATAATGAACTGTTAGTCTTTTGCTTTCTGTTGAATAAATGTTATGGTAGAATTATTCCTGCTTTTAAATTCTCTTTTAGCAGATATTTCATGAATAAGAGTTACAGTATCTTTTTGACAGTTTGTATAAATTGAAGTCACACCAATGGGGATTCAGGAACTACTGTTATGAGTGCACATGTATAGTGCCACTATGTCAGAGTTATACTTAATCCCCTGAAAGCAAGTTGTAGCTGCATGGATAATCCTCTATAGGGCTACCTTGACTTTCTAGAGTAGGGGTGGATGGGGTGAGTAAGCTTGGAGAGATTTGGGAATCAGCTCCTCACCTATTCTATCCACTATAATACCATGCTTTCAGAAAATGAACATTAGGTGGTTGAGCTTAACTGAATGTTATCAAGGTTAAAGTATGAAACATTTGTTCTGCATGTAAGGTATACATATTTCCATTTAGATTATTTTATTGATGTCATCTGCCTGATGGAGTATGAGTTTGCTTTACTAAGTTTTAACAGGCCCACTGAAACCAAGTTAAGAATGATTGATTTTTTTTAGTACTTTGGCTCTATCATTGCATTATAACTTTAAAAAAGAAAATAATAGAAAACCAAAGATGAAATTACTATGAAGAAATTGGTTAAAAACACAGAGGCTTTAACCTCCTAAAAGGAAGCTGGCTTAGCTTTGCCGCCTTGTACCTTCATAGCTATGTAGGATTAAAGTACCTCCAGGCAGCTGTGTGCATTAGAGGACTATATAGTCCCAGAGATAGAGGCAGACTCAGACAGTGGTGAAACAGGGAAGAGACTCTATGTCAACCTGACAGTACAAGTAGGCAGCAGAATAGGAACAGGAGTAGAATGAGAGCAGCTCCTAAAAAGGTCAAGTTTCTAACGTAAGCATCATGGAGAGAAAAGGAGATGTTACTGGCTAAATAGAGGAATTCAAAGATCAAGTATGAGTTGAGCATTAACAAATTATGGAGCCATGGGTTGGAGGAATAAAGATGGGCTTTCCCTTTCCAGTATTTTAAGTTATGTGGACTATGTGAGGGAAAGGGATTGATACTCAGGTAGGTCCCTGGGTATATTCCCATCTAAGTTCTGTGACCTTTGACGGGTCCACAAGGTTTATGGGCACTTGCAACTTCACTCTCCAATAAGCCCTATCCTGCCAGACACCAATTCTGAATTCACATTTGTAAACTGTATTGAAGTTTCAGAGAGTCTAGACCTCCAAAAGTCAAATTTTCTTTTTTCTCATGCTCTCTGATTTTTAACCCTCTACGTTAGAGCCCTAGGGGAAATTACTTAAAGTTTTGTCTTGACTTGATGGCCAGGGTCCTACCAAAAGAGGAAATAGAAAGGTAATCATTGTACAAAGTGAATACAGTTGTTTAGATTCATTACACAAAAGAATCAGAAATATTCATTAACAGAGATTTGAAACAAAACACAATAATGTATAAGCACTGTGTACATTCCTAGAAGACTGAGATTTAAAATCATGAAAACATAAAGCAATTTATGGGACATTCAAAAAATATCTCCAGATTTATGTCTTCTAGCATGCCAAGTCAAAAGGTGTGATGACTCTACTGACAGTGATGACTTTCTTCAGAAAATGATGTAGTATTTGCCAAGGATCTCCTCCTGAATTGATAAATAGTTCTCACTGAGGACCCATATCTCTAAAATTCACAAAGTTGCCCCTAAGGAGTTAAAAGCCAAGAAATAGGCTAGGATAATGAGCAGACAGAAAAGGATGTGGACCATCGAAAGTTTATTTGTTGACAAGGTAGACCAAAATATACCCTCAGAAGATAACAAAGTCAAAGCTGCTACATCCAAAGCTTTCAAGAAAAATATGAATTGGTCTCAGGCCATGGAAGTGCTCAAAAATGACTTTGAAGATAAAGCAAGAGAGGTAGAGGAAAAAATGGAAAGAGAAATGAGAGGGATGCAGGAGGGTCCTGAAAAAAAAAAGTCAACAGCTTGAAAAGTCAAATTGGACAAATGGCAAAGGAGGTACAAATGTTCTCTGAAGAAAAATGTTCTCTTTAGACCATTTTGGATAAACAATATAGCTTCCAGAGCCATATTCTAGTCATGGGTCTCACCCCAGAAAACCTCTCTGATACTTGCAAGGTCATAATTAACATCATTAGTTAAGATCTCTACACTACCTTTCTTATTGACCTTATTGGGGATGTTGGTAATATCTCTCTTTCATCTTATATATTCTCTTCAGTGGATTGCTATATATGAAATGCCTATTGATATTTTTCTAGTTCATACCTGTGATTTGCCATTTAAGTTCTCAAGATTTCAATATAATTGCCAGCCCTCTTTTTGTACCCACCATTCCTTGCCATTAATTCATCAGTATATACCTCAAACTTTAATGTGGAAATCTAAATCCTTTAAAACACACACACACACACACACACACACACACACTTTTTAGTCAACTGTTCCCAAATCTATTTTTCCCCTCCTAAAATCATTACTTTCAGTTAGTGTCAGTGATTAACACACACACACACACACACACACACAAACACACACACACACACACGTCAACTGCACCTTTAAGATTTTCCATTTCCTTCCCAGGACTTCACAATTCTCACCAATGCCTTTTAGGGTCTTACTAATCATATTATTTGGCTTCGTATGAATCACCAGATTTGGGTAGTGATTATATACTTTTATAAATCTGGGGAGACTTTCTGTTGCATCACAGAAACATGCCCTGGAAAGATAAAATACTTCCCTATTACTCATATTCAAAAGAGACATAGTACTCCTCAACAGTAAGTCAGCAACCTATACTAATTGACTCTTTCCTTTCACCAATGATCAATCACTCCTTTCCCAGAAGCACCTGTAGGTCCATATTAATTGACTAATCATTAACTAGGTATCTACATATACTATGAACTCTGCTAGAGATTGATGACACCATCATCCTCAGAAAATGCTGCTTCTTGCAAATTTCTTCTTCAATAGCTTACATTTATACACTTTAATGTCTATTAATCGCATCATATGCATTATCTTCTTTGAAATTCACAAAAATTTTCTGGAGTAGATATTATAAGTACTGTCATCTCCATTTTACATATAAGGAAGTTGCATCATAAAAAGGCTAAATAACTAGACCATAGGCACATAGCTAGTAAATAAGAAGCAGTAAGGTGGCATAATGGATAGAGTACTGGCCCTAAAGTCAAGAAAGCTTGACTTAGGGGGAGCTAGGTGGCACAGTGGATAAAGCACCAGCCCTGTATTCAGGAGTACCTGAGTTCAAATCTGGCCTAAGGCACTTAACACTAACTGGGCAAGTCACTTAACCCCAACTGCCTCACCAAAAACAAACAAACAAAGAAAAAAAGAAAGCTTGATTTCAAACCCTGCTTCATATGTTTATTAGCCGAATGGCCTGGCTAATTTATTCAACTTCTGTCTGCCTCAGTTTTCTCATCTGTAAAATGTATATAATAACAGCTAAATTCCAGATTTATGAAGATGAAATGAGGTGGTACACATCAAGTACTTTGTAAACCTTAGAATGATATTCGAATGCTAGCTATTATAATGAGAAGTAAAATTTTATCCCAAATCATCCTGACTCCAAATTTAACTAAAGTTTTCTTAAAAAAAGACATATACCTCAGATTTTAACTCAGTTCCTTCTGAGTCCAGGGCTAGTGCTTTATCCACTGTGCCACCTAGTATATGGTATATATATATATATATATATATATATATATATATATATATATATATATATATATATATATATATATATATATATATGCCCCCAATATACCGTTTTCACCCAGCATGGCTTGATTTTAAGAGGTGTTTGATCAACCAGTTGGAAATTGGGTGATATATCACTCTTTCACCAATTTTCACTCTTCCTGTGATAGCCACCTTGCTACCTTCCTGCCACTGTACAAGTTTCCATCCTCCTCTCTTCTGCAAAGGAGCTGGTCCCTCAGGGCTGTAATAAAATAACTGCTATGCAAATGTCATTGGGACATCTACCTCCCTCATCCACAAACAAGGATATACAAGCCTATCCACTGAGTCACCTCATGGAAGCAGCTTTATATTTTGATGTTAAAATTTGTTGAAAATAGAACTTTTAGAATGTGGCTTTCTAAATAGTTTCACAGTAATGTTATTCACCACTTAGCTGTGGCATTATTTGAGGATACACCATGTAAACTTGCATTTCACTAGAGGATCACAGATTAGAATCTGTAAATTGGATATGCAGCTAGAACCAAGTTTAGTCATTAGTATATACCACAGCTGTATTATTCTTTGCCATATCCAACCTCACTGCAAAATTCAATCATTACTTTAAAGCTGAAATTAAGGTTTAATTTGCATTATTTCACTCTCTGAAAGTATGTATGGAAATAAAGCTAGTGCACTTCAATTAAACAAGTATCCACTAAGAGCATACTATATAGATTTAAGAGAAGAAAGGGCAGAGAAAAATATTTTTAGACATAATCATGAAGAAAGCATGGATCATTTATATCAAAGGATATTTTGTTTGGCCTTATCTCTGTTTGCACTTGATGCTTTATTATTTTCCAAAAAACAAAAGTATGCATACACTAATGTCAGAGCTGAATTTACTTAAGACTTCTGACAGTGCTCACATAGTTAATACAATTACTGTTAAATTTGACAAAGTACATCAATAATGGTAGCTTAGGTTGTGAGTGTTATTATTATCATATTTTATTCATTGTTATACTTTATTCTCATGAAGGGAAAAATAGTTGAATTACAGCAAACAGTTTCTATGAAAAGTGGCATTAATTATAGCACAAAAAGGTTATAAAACACATAGCTCACATTGTTGCTACATTTTCTTCCTGTGGTTAGCCAGCTATGTATAGTATTTTTTTCAAGGATAACTGGAGACAAAACATTGCAATAGTCTGCTTACCTCTGATGTAATTTAATTCTTTATTCTGTGTTCTTTCCTTTTTTCCTCAGTGTTCTCCCTTTTGTACCACCTAAAATGTCTAGTGCTTTCATTCCATTCCCTAGTTTCATAGGAATGTTCAAAGCTTTGACCTACAGGAGTCCATTGTGGGGGGTTGGCATCAAAGCATGGCTTTTAGTTAGAGGAACCTGTCATTGTCCCTACATATCACCACACATATAACTGCCAAGTCTATATGTAGTGGGAACAATTTTCTTTTTCTCCTCTACTTTGTACACACACATATTTATGTTGTGTGTGTGTGTTTGTTTAATTCTGTTCTTTTCCTTAGACTTTTAAGAAACTCCTTATACTTTACTCTTTGAATAGAAGAAATAAAGATGATAGAATGATCAATAATAAAAAATACATATACTGCACGATTACCCATCCACATCTTCTCTCAGATCCAAGATGTTTTCAAGCAATATATAGAATTGCTCTAAATACAATACATTAAGGAAATGAATTGATCTGTTTACACAGCCCAAGTGACCATACTTTGTGTGATCAAGAAAAAGGATTACGAACAGTATAACACAGTTCATCCCTGAAGTTTAACATATATATGTTAGGACTGGTCATTAGGTAAAGAGTCAGGAATCCTGTATCTAGGACTCAATGGACCAGAGCTCCTTCTGGTAAGAACTTCTCATAGATGGTGCTTTTCCATTTGTAGTCCTTTCCCTATCTTCGTATCAAACATATAAAGAAAACTTAGAACCAGATAATTTGGCTTACCTTATTGAATGATAATTATAATAATTTTAATACTAACACTTATGTTGTCCTTAACATGTGCTGTTAAAGGCTAAAATTCTAGCTAGTCTGTCTAAAATATGTAATGAGTGGTCGCCAATAAATTATAAGCTTTAGCAAGAGTTAGACTTTTAAGCATTTATTAAGGAGAATAAGAATTTGGTAAAGAGAGAAATTAATGCCTAGATTCCTACCTATTAAAGGAGAGCACATTTCTAGCTCCCTTCTCCACCAGCGTACTCATGAAAAAAAAGCGAGAGCAAGTCAGAGTGCCAGGCTCCCCCTTCTTCCTCCCACTAGCAAACGTCACTTCCTGATGCCAAAGAAAAGGCGCATGTTCTTGCCCTCAAAGACCTTCACCTCATGGGCGGAGCTCTTCTACAGGAAGTCTCCAGCAGGTGGCGTCATTCCAATCGTTACAGTGCCAGGCATTCTGCTAAAGAACAAATATTTGTAAAAGAATTACCTGCAAGGAATATAGACCTTTACAATCAGAAGGACCCTTAGAGATGATTTGATATAACAATTTTCTTACTTAAGAGATGAGGGCATTGAGATTTAGAGAAATTGTGACTTGTACAAGGTTTACTCACTGCTACTATGAATATGGAACTTGGATTTAAAACCAGCTCTTCTGATTCCAGTGCTTCTATTCTGTCTACTGAACCAAGATGCCTTGCAGACAAAGTAACAATATTTAGCATCGGAAGACTTCAATGTCCTAGAACACATAGTCAAAAGGATTCTCTTCTCTAATATTCCTACAAAGTGGTTTACAGACACTTTTTTAACAGACCCCCCAGTTAGAATGAACCTATTACCTTCTGAAACATTATCTTCCTCTTTAGGATATCTCTGATTATCAGGATATTAAGACTACGTTTTTCTCTTTATGACCTCTACCCACTGCTCTGGGTTTTCCCCTCTGAACCCAAACAGAATACATCGAATCCGTCTCCTTATGGCAGTCTTCCAAATATTTGAAGATGACTATCTTGTCCCTGTGGAGTCATCTTTTTTCTTGACTAACTCTTCCCAGTTCCTTTACCTGATTTTCATGTTATATGGACCCATAATCTTGGCCTTCATCATCTTGGGTTTCCTCTTTTGAATATTCTCCAGCTTATCAATGACCTCTTTAAACTTCAGCACATAAAACACTATTTCAAATGGAAATAAAGGGGAGGGCAGAGTAGAGAGGTTCCTCTACCCCTTCAGTTCAGGAGGACATGCTATTCTTAACACAGTCCAAGTTTGCATTACTGTTTTGGGAGCCATGTCAAACTACTAATTTGTATTGAACTCTCAGTTCTTGAAAACACCCAAATATTTTTCAGACAAAGTGCTAAGTACTCCATCCCCATCCTATACTTGTGCAGCTGATTTTTAAATCCAGAGTAAGATTTTACATGTATACCTATTGAATTTTACCTTATTAGATTCAGTCCAATGCTTAAGCCTGTCAAGATCTCTTTGGATGCTTGGTGTGTCATCCAGCATTTAGTTATCCCTCCCAGCTCTGTGTCATTTGTAAATTTGAAAGTATGCTATCTCTTCCTTTAGTCAGCAATGTTTACCAATAAAAATAATAAACAACATAGAATCAAGAGCATATCCCTGGGGCAATACTCTGGGGTCTTCTGCTAACATGACAAGGAACCATTAATGACTATTCTTTGTGTTCATGCATTATACCCATTCTAAATCCATCTCATTTCATTATAATCTAGTCTATATCTCTCCATAATCCCCACAAGAATAATATGAGGCACTTTATCAAATGCTATCCTAAAACTATATTTTAACATATTCCTTATCTGCTAATTTAGTAACCCATTCAAAAAAGGAAATGAGTTTATGCTGGTATGATTTCACCTTAATGATGCCATTCTACTACTTTATAATCACTTCTTCCCTTTTTCACTCCCTCAGTAATCAAAAGTACCTAGTTGTTCCAGGAATCAAAATTTGGCTTAATGATATTGATTTTGCAAAATCTATTTTCTTACCCATTTTAAAAAATTGGGAAACATTTGCCCTTCTCAAATCCTATGATTGGGACACCTCGGTAGTTCAGTGGATATATTGTCATGCCTGTCCTGAGGAAGAACTAAGTTAAAATCCAGCCTCAGACATTTACTAGCTAGGTGATCCTGGGAAAGTCACTTAACCCTGTTTGCTTCAGTTTCCTCACCTGTCAAATGAGCTGGAGAAAGGAAATGGCAAACAACTGCAATATATCTGCCGAGAAAACCCCAAATGGAATCACAGAGCTTTGGACACAACTGAAGTGACTAAACAACAGCAAAATCCAATGACACTTCTCCCACTTTCTGTGATCTTTCAAATATTGCTTTACTAATTATATTTTCCATTTCTTTCAGTGAATGAGATAGGCCAGTCTGTGCCAGGCATCTGGAATTGATCAAGAACAATCAGGTTTTCTTTTACTATATTTTTTATCTGGGGTATCAACTCTCTCTTAGCCATGTTTTTGTTGTTATTTCTGGGGGCAGAGAGGTTGGAAGAAAACAAAAACAAAAATCCATTCTCTTGGATGATTACACATAAGCAAAATAAGAATTGAGCAGTTTTGTCTACTTTCTTTTGTTATTTATCATTTTCTCATAAAACCTAAGCAGTGGTCTCATATCTTTTTTCATTCTCATCTTTCTTCCAAATAGTTTCCAAACACAAGCCAAACATTTTTTACATCATTGTCCTCAGATTCCTAATAGCCTTAGTTTATTCTTAGCCTTAATGCTTTATATGTGAAGGAATCTTGCAGAAGAATTTATTTACTTAAATATATGTTGAACATAATGTCTTTTTTGTGTTTCAAATATAAATTCCAAGTACTTGACCATCAGGTAACAACTGCTGTACACACCTGCTGGAACCAATTGAATAAGTGGTTCCTATGCAAATAATTTGATTTCATATTTTTAAAAAGTATTATTCTAGTCTAGGTCAATCATAATTTTACCTATATAAAATTCATAATGGGAGAACTCCCCAAATAAAAGTGTAGTTCTATGAGCTACGGTGAGGTTTGGTGCTAGATAGTCTCCCTACCCCAATCTGAAGGTAATTCAAGAGGACATTCCCTGCCCAGGCATGTAAGTTGGAGTTGCCTCCATTTTGTGTCCATTTTCTTCTTCTGGTATCAGGCTGCTTAAGAAAGCCTAAGCAGCTGCAGAAGCAGGCCCTAGCACCAGGGAAAAAGTCAGTATTGGAAAGAAAGACCACTAGAGGGATGATATTTGATGTTCAGTATGACTGTTCAGTAGAGGTAAAGTGTGAAATGGCTAATTTTCACTCTTGGCAATATGGTTTTATGTCCTAACAAAGCTTCAATACTAGCCTAGTACACAATTTGATTTTTGGCATGTGTGCTTATCATTCCTTTTTATCTATGGAAGAAAGTATCTGTTCAATTACTCACTTATGTTTATCCATTGAGAACTTTTTTTACTTTCTGCTTTTTGGGGAAATCTTAGACTAGAGCCCAAAGTAGAATTTTCCAAGGAGTAGATGGGATAAGGATGATGAGCTTATGAATGTGAGGATTAGGAATCCTTTTTTCCCTATTGAAAGCTTAGGCTTCCCCAGAATTTAACCTGATACAAAATTATATGGCAGGGTACAGAGTAGGGTGAGTGCTTTCCCTAAGTTCACATGAAAAGATCTAGTACTAAAAAAGACAACAAACAAATAAAAAAAGAAAACACTTAACTAGACCCCTGGAAACAGAGGTACTTTGCCATTAACTGTTGTGTTTCTAGGCATACAGTTTGCATTAGGTTCATTGTTGGGAAAACCTGTGTCTATTAAGAAGGATTAGACTCCCCTTTCTCACTGTCTTTTGCTTGTTAACAACATTTCTGCCATGCCTGCCCTAGGAAAATTTTAATTCTGGCAAATTTGCTTATGCCTTTTGTCTGTTTCCCCAAAGTGATGAAAAAAGGAGATACCCAATGCACAAAATGAAATGAATATAGGACGGACAATTACTCTACATACAAGAAAAACTAATACAAAACCTCATAAATATTCATAAATACAACAGGATTCATTAATTTAACTTCTCATTGCTAGTAAAATCTCCTGGGAGTATACCTTCATCATAACATAAAATTGTTTGTTGGATTTTGTATTAGGCATATCACATTTTACCTTGGTTTCGTACTATCACTCCACTCCATACCTCAATATATTCTGACCTTCATGCTAAGCTATTTCTTAATTCATCCACTCTTGCATTTACTCCAATGGATGCCACTTTTCGAGCACTCATGACCCTCCAGACCTTTGGATCTTTGAAACTGCATATGTCCACTGGGAGAAAACTGTGCGATTTCCAATTAAGTAAGAAAGAAACACAAAAATAGAGAAGGTAGTCAGGGACTCATATCTAGGCTAAATCTCACTTTTGACTTCCAACACTCACTTTCATGTAAGGGAAGTTACTATCATACCCACTTATAGAAGGACCCACTTTTTTTTTTTTGATGAGGCAATTGGGATTAAGTGCCTTGTCCAGGGTCACAAAGCTAGTAAGTGTCAAGTGTCTGAGGCCAGATTTGAACTCAGGTCCTCCTGAATCCAAGGTTGGTGCTCTATCCACTGTGCCACCTAGCTGCCCTGAGGACCCACTTTTTCTCATCCCTTATTGGAGTTACATCATGCTACCTAGAGAGTTTTTGTCAAGAGGATTGAGTTGGAAGTTCAGCACTCTATCTCCCTGATGCTATCTGGTGGGGGACAGACAAGAACTACGCAGTTTTTAATGTTTCATTCTAAAACACCAAATCCTCACAGCAGTGGATCACCACATGGCTGGAAGAATTTAAGAAGTCCATAATCCCCAAAAGAGCCAACTAATAAATTTACCTTATCCCTAGAAATTTCTGTGGATTTAAGTTTCTGGTTTCAAGCTTCCTTGGATAGCTCCTATAAGGTAAGTCACTCTTGCCACAGAAGCAACCTACAATTCTTCATCTCCACTGAGCCTTGAGCAGGGGGAAGGGGAATCTTAAATCACAGTAAAAGAACTATGAGTTGGTAATAGGAAGAACTTCCAATCTGCTCTCTGCATAGGCATGTCAGGTGGGGTTTTCAACAGAGAAATTTATTATATAGAAACTGTTAAAAAACAAAACAAATTGATTTTCCTAATGACTGGGTTTAGGTAGGCTGAATTATTTGAGAATTCTTTATATAGTCATTGACAAAACAAAACAAAACAAAACAAAAAACCGACAGGAAAACACGTCTAATATGGTTCATCTCTAACCTCCATTTAGTGGAAGTTCTGGTTGAAAATAATAAGCAAAGTGAAAAAAAATATATAAATTGTCCCAAAGATTCTTGGTTTTCTATAGGTAGAATATGTCACACACACAGCTACTTGACCAGTCTCAATCTGTCAGCTCTTACCTGCATTTATAAAGTACCAGATAGCCTGTTGGGTATAGAATATAGATTTTTAGAGGAGTATGTCAGAAGTTAAATCAGCAGAAAAACATTTTTTAACAACCAACTTCACTTATCAAACAGCAGACCCTGAAAAAGGTCTCTGGCACCTGGAATCATTTAATGCTTTTATGGCAGTGATAAAAATCACTTCAGGTATTCTTGCAGCCGCAGCTTTGAAAGCAATAGAGTTCTGGTGTGGAGAAGATCCATCAAAAATAAATCAAACCTCGTTTCACTCGTGCCACAGGAAGTATGCTCAATAGAAAGTTATTAAGACCAAAGCCATGGGCATTTTTTTTTTTTGCCTCAGAACAGTGTCCATTTGCTGAACTGCTCCCCAATCAGTGAAGTCAGCTTCATTTCTTCTTTTTGACCTTGTCAGCAGCTATCACATGACTGTAGATAACAAAAGGAGAATGAGTTTTTAGGATCTGGGAGCTTTTCCTCTCTCCATATTTTGGCACTGATATTTTAAACAGTCATAAGCAAGGGGAAGCTAGGTGGTGTGATGAATAGAGCATCAGCCCTAGCATCAGGAGAACATGAGTTCAAATCTGATCTCAGACACTTAGTAGCTATGTGACCGAGGTTAGTCACTTAACCCTAATTGCCTAAAACAAAAGCAAACAAACAAACAGAAACAAACAAAAAAAAACTACTGCTGACATCTTCATAAAGCTCACAAGTTCTTGTGCCAATATTTTGTTTATGTGACATACTAGCAAATGAGGAAATCTGCAAGGCATAATGTATAGGAGATGTATTCAACCTCAGATACAAAAGAGCTATTTAACCTATCAACTCAGAGACAATGGGTGATGAGGGGAATTGCAGATCTGTATTGCTAAAGGGGAAATTCAGTCAATTAATCACCCTGTATTGATTAGGCACCACTAAGTGCCAAGCTATATACTGGGTGTAGGAGTAAAAAAACTATGAAAGCAAAAATAAACTCTCTACCCTCAAAGAGTTTGCTAAGAAATACATATGTATATAAATATATATGAATCCTATACTGAATAATGCAAGATAATATATATGGGAAAGGAAGTACTAGTAGCTAGAGAGATCCAAAAAGGCCACATGTAAGATGTGGTACATACACAAAGCTTAATGGAGAGTGTCAAGATATTTTAACTGGCTTGCCTAATTTGTTGGGAACTAATCTGTTTTGGGACTTAATCTTACTGGAGGACTAATCTGGGGCTCTTGACTGGCTGGCTATCTGACTGCTACTAATTTAATATGGGCCCTTTAAAAATTTCTCCACAATGTTCCCAAATTGATAAGCAAAAGATTAAGAAAGAGTTTATTTATAAAAATCAATGTAAACGATAAGGGTTAAGAAATGCAAATTATACAACCTGACTGCTTTTAATATAATGAGAGTCATTGCTGCCTCTTGCCTTAGGGTATGCTCCAGCTTTCTCCAACTTTCACTCTTTTTCTCCTTCACTCCAGCTCCCCTGCACTTTCACTTTCACTGCTCTGCTTCTTTCTTCTAACTCCAAGCCCCTTTTACTTTGTCGACCCCCCTTACCATCTAACTTTCCTCTCCGTACTGCCACACTGAACCCCTGTGTTTCTCTCTCACTGGCCTCTCATGTTCTCTCTGGCATCCACCTGCATTTCCTGAGTGTAGCTTTTTCTCTGCCTCCTCTGTCGCTTTCTTAGTGTCCTTGTAGCAGCCCCCTTCCTCTCTTACTGTCAGAATAATCTTAATAATCTTCTGGCCTCCTCTTTCACTGTCTTCTCCCCTGTATATATGTTCCTTTTCTCCCCTCAAATCTCAGGCTCCCTGTGCCCCTGCACATACCAAGTTAATCCATGGGCTGTGCTAGGGCTGAGGCCGGGCCCTCAATTGTCCCATGTGTACCACACCCAGGGCTCCAGGGGCCCATGCCCCCTGCTTCGCGCTTGGGACCTTTGCACGGGCTACAAGCCCAGGATCTCTGGGATAGATCCCCTCAGGGTGGAGGGAGCTGGGGCTTTTTTCCCCTAGCCATCTGACCTGGCTTCCCCTAAAGCCCACAGGGCTTTTTGTCTCAGCTGAAGCAGAGGGGGAGGGGCAACAGCCCCTCTTACACAGAAAAAGCCCCTGAGGGCCCAAGACTTTTTTTAATCTCAGCCCAAAGGCAGGGTCCCCAAATCAAAATGAATTCCCACAAGAGCTAGAATTTCTAACTGGCAGAGATAAGGGAGAAGTGTATTCCTAAAAAATGCCCTGAAGCTTTGGGTTCTCTTACAAAAACACTGTGGGAACTCCCATGTAAAGAAGAGGCTGCCCAACAGTTCTAATTCCACAGATAAACAGCAGATTACTATCTAGTGAAGAAAGCAATATAGAAGATAACACAGGCAGCCTTGGAAGAAAGTGACAAGCTACAGCTTCTGAAGCAGAAAGGTGTTTTACTTGGGACACACCTCTAGGGTTGTATGAGAAAGTGTGCTTTTGTGCTATGGAAGGACTTTTTCTTGTTATTTACCTTCCTATTTTGTTTAATTAAATGATTTTGATTTAAGTTGAAAAAAACACACAAAAGTATAGAGACTAGAAATGAAATGTCTTATGTGAGGAAAAGGAAGTAGGCCCATTTGGCCCAATCAAAGATGGCCTAAGTGTATTAAATTTAATGTGTATTGAATTTGGAAATTGAGGCTGGAACCAGATTGTGAAGGACTTTCAATGCCTAACAGAGGCATTTGTGTTTTATCTTTGAGTCAACTGAAAGCCACTGGTATGTTTTGGACATGTAAATGACATGGTCAGACCTGTACTTTAAGAACATCACATTTACAACGATGAATATATTAGAGAATTAAGAGACTTGAGACAAGTAGGAGACTATTTGATATCTTTGAGCTGGAACATAAATTAGAGAGGGAAGAGATGTGAGGCAGGAAGTCCAATTATGAGGCTAGTGCCATAGCAAAAAGGAAAAGAGATACAGGCCTGCAACAGGGTAGATGTGTCAGTAAAAGGAGAAGAATGTCTATGAGGGATGTTGTGGAGGTAAAATCACTGACATTGGACAACTGACTGGTGAGGAAATATAAAAATTGATGACTAAGATTACAAACCACCATAATTCCCTATAGTGATGAAATCACAGGTTAAAAAACAAAAGTCAGAAGTAATCTCTAAGTAACTGAAATTTTTCCCTTAAACATCAACATGACATTTTATCAGTTCTCGTGTTAAATTTGCAAAAGAATACATAATTCACTGCTTTGTAAAAAAGAGTATGGGGACAGCTAGGTGGCACAGTGGATAAAGCACTGGCCCTGGATTCAGGAGTACCTAAGTTCAAATCCAGCCTCAGACACTTGACACTTACTAGCTATGTGACCCTGGGCAAGTCACTTAACCCCTATTGCCTTACAAAAAAAAAAAAAAGAGTATGATTACAAGTCATCATTTTGGATGTCTTATCTTGTATTATTCCATAAAATATTGAAGGTCTTAGGACCTATTGAGTTTTGGACAGTTTTGGCATCGGACTGCTTTAGCGCTTATGATTCCACAGTCTTTCTATTTCTGCCCTTGCTATTAGTTGTCACTTTTAAGTGTCTGTTTCTTATATTTATCCCCCAAATACCTGCTTCTAATTGTCTTTCTACTGTAACCAACCAGATAAACAGCATTGTTAAATCAGTCAATTTGTATTTTACACACAATTTTATATTCTGTATAATATTTTTCTTGACTTTTTTTTTAAATAACACTCTCCTTTACAGATACACCTCTAGGGAACTCTCCCTTATGACTAAGAAAAACAGTTAAGTATAAGAGACAAATAAAACCCAAATCTGATAAGTTACATGTCCATTTTCTTTTTGTTGTTCCAAATATCTATAGGAAAGAGATAAGATACAACTCTGCATCAATTGGTCTAAGACCTGAGGACCTGAGGCTTTGTTGCAGCAATTTTTCATCACTTAGAAGATTTTCATCTAAGTCTAGTTATGTTTCTGTTCCAGATGGTTGAGGTTGCTAAAGGTCTGACTGTCATATAAGTATGGCTATTCCTACACAATCATCTTATGTTGTTCCCCTCAATAATAAAAGAAGAGTGTAGCCCCCAATACATGGGTGACTGATTTATCTGCCCATCTCCATCAAGAAGACATAAAAACAATAGGTATTAAATCTTTTAAAGTACACCATAACTTTTTCTCTCGTATACCAAACACTGCTACAGGGATTTGTGATCTCTTTCTAAACTGAAATCATGAATTTGAAATTGCTATCCCTAGTAGTATCGCTCCTCTAAAATTGTCCTCTTTATTATTTTAATTAGACATATGTTGACAAATGAAACATCATCATATGTAAAGAAGAGGGAAAAATTATTAAGCCATGGGTGTCCACTACTTTCAACTTTTTGTTGCATATTTAGAATTTAATGTGGTAGTTCCCACACTGTCCCGGTTGTCTCTGTTCCCTTCTGAACTTCCTCTGCTGACATCTATACATTTCAAGTGATTCACTGATGTTCTCTTTTCTCTCATTTTGTCATTTTAAAAATGTCATTCACACTATCCCAATTATGACCCAAACTAATTCTCTGTCCCCCAAAGATAGTCATGCAAAACAACCCCCCATATTAGTTACATGAAAATTTATAACCCATTGTGTATCTTTAATCAGTTCATTATCCCTCTGACAAAAGGTAGGAAGCATGATTCATCATGAGCATTCTGGAGTCATGACTGGTCATGGCATGAATCTAAGTTCTTAAGTCATTCACAGGATTATTTTTTTAGATTTTTTTTTTACTTATTGTATAAATATGTCTGGTTCTTCTCATTTTATTCTACATCAGTTCTTTCCAGGCTTCACTCTATAAGTCCTCCCAGGGTCCTCTGAATGCTTTTTCATGTCTTGATATAATAACAGCATCATCAACAAGCAGTGATTATTCTCTCATTATATGCTAACTACTATGATAAGCACTAGGGTTATAAATACAAACCAAAAGAGAGTCCCAGACTCCAGCCAGTCTACATTGTAATAGGGGGAAGCAACATATAAAAGGAAATGGAAAAGGGGTACCTACACAGGGCTTGGTGATAAAGCTCAAAAAATGAAGAATAACTGATCTGGGCCCTTCTTCAAAATAGAGGTTCTGGAAGAAACTCATCAATGAAAGAAAGGGGCTATAAGGTCAGAGGTAGAAAGCACTGAAGCTGGTGGCAAAGTCTATAGCAGAAAGGATGGATGGCTTGGACTCTTTCTGAAAGAAGAGGTTCTGGGAAGACCTCATCAATGGAAAAAAGGGAAGAATTTCCTATTATGATTATATAACATAATTGATTTAGTCCTATCTCAATTGATAAAATGGAATTTGTTTTGAGTGTTTTGTTAGAACAAAAAGTGCTTCAATAAATACATATATTTTGGCATAAATAAATCATTCCCCTTAGCCTTTGTTCTTTTTTGTGTTATAAGCCTACTAGAGCTATTTATGGATCAAAGAACACACATGGTTTAGTGACACTGAGTATCTTTCCAAATTGTTTATTAGAATCATTGAATCACTTTATAGCTCCCCCAATAAATGCCTGTCCTACAACAATTTTCATTTTCAATTTTTATCAATTTTGCCAGGATGATTTGCATAATGTAGAACTTCAAAATGTTTAAATTTTCATTTCTTTTGTTAGTGATTAGAGTATTTTCATATTATTGTTGATAGTTTACTTTTCTTCTTTTGAGTACTCATTGTGCATATCCAATGACAATTTTATTTATTGGAAGTAGATTTCGTTCATATTTGTGTGTGTGTATGTGTAAATGTGTGTATATATTCACACACATATGTAATTAGTTTTCTAAGGTGTTTTTCTCTGTTTCCACTATATTTTAATTGATTACAAGTTAATCAAACAATATGAAATACTTATAGGTCATTTGATAGTTCATTTAAAGAGTTTAAGTAAGTCATACCATAGAATATACTCAAAAAATTATAGCATTTAGGTAGGGCAAGACATGGCAAATTGTGTAGCCTTGGGTCATCCACTGAGAAGGGACTAGTTTGTACTTGGTTGGGTCTTTTTTAATACCCTCAAGTAACAAAGAAGTTGAATCAAAGGGCCAAGTCATAAGCCCCTGAAGTAGGCAAATGTTGAGTGCCATTTCAGGAAGTGACTTTTTTTGTTTGTTTGTTTGTTTTGTTTTGTTTTTGCAGGGCAATGAAGGTTAAGTGATTTGCCTAGGGTCACACAGCTAGTATGTGCCAAGTGTCTGAGACTGGATTTGAACTCAGGTCTTCCTGAATCCAGGGGCAGCACTTTATCCACTGCACCACCTAGTAGCCCCCTCAGGAAGTAACTTTTAAGGAACAGAAGCCTAACATGATAACATCAGAGACGGTATTAGGAAAAGCTATCACAGACCAGTTGGTGAACAATAAACAATACTTCCATTTATCGATAGATATCACTTCTACCATAAATATAATTCTTTATTAGAGAGATTTGATAAAAATGTATAGTTTCTGGCATTATGTTTTTATAAAAACAATAATTTGGGGAGACAGAGCCAAGATGGTGGAGAGGAATCAGCAAGCTGCCTGAGCTCTCCTTCTGTTCCCTCAAAAAGAACATTAAATCAAGCCTCTGGATGGATTCTGAAACTACAGAACCTGCAAAGAGACAGAGAGACACAGTCCTCCAACCAGAGATAATTTAGAAGACTTCAGGAAAAGGTCGGTCTGACTCAGGCAAAAGGGAGGCGCAGCGCAGGGCAGCAGCCCAGCGACAACGAGGTCGGGGCAAGTCAGCAGGAAGCTGCGGGTCACAGCTGAACAACTGAGGCCCCTGGAACCTGTCTCAAAAATCTGGTGGCCTAGTAGGACAGTGGAAAAATCTAACTGTACCAGACAAAAGGGCAAGTTGCCAGCTGTAGGGCCACGAACAGGACAGGCACAACTAAGACAACTGATCTAGCATGCTCAGACAGGAAGTGCAGGGGGGTAAACTGCACACACTATAAAGGCCTCAGAGTAAGAAGCCGGTCACATAGCACCTATACACCTGCACAAGAAGCCCAAAACAGGGACCCTGGTGCCCCCAGAGCAGAACTCAACTTGAAAAATAAATAAATAAGCTGCAATGAAGAGTAAGAAGCAAAAAAGAGCCCTCTCCACTGAGAGCTTCTGTATCAATAGGGAAGAAGCAAACACAAACTCAGATGAGGACAATATCCTCAAATTGCCTACATGTGAAGCCTCATGAGGGAAGGTGAATTGGTCTCAAAAACAAAAAGCCTTCCTGGAGGAACTCAAAAAGGACTTTAAAAATCAATTGAGAGAGGTAGAAGAAAAATGGGGAGAGAAATGAAAGCAAGAAAATTATGGAAAAAACAATCATCAGCATGGAAAAGGAAGCACAAAGATTGACTGCAGAAAACAATTCCTTAAAAAATTCATCTGGCCAAATGGAAAAAAAAGATGCATAATCTCATTAAGAAAACAATGCCTTAAAAAATTCATCTGCCCAAATGGAAAAAAGGTGCATAATCTCACTGAAGAAAACAATGCCTTAAAAATTAAAATTGGACAGTTGGAAGATAAGGAATCCATGAGACACCAGGAATCAGTCAAGCAGAATCAAGAGAATGAAAAAATAGAATAAAATGTGAAATACCTCATTGGAAAGACAACTGATCTGGAAAACAGATCAAGGAGAGACAATTTGAGAATCATTGGACTGCCTGAAAGCCATGACCAGAAAAAGAATCTAGACACCATATTCCAGGAAATTATTAAGGAGAACTGCCCTGATATCATAGAATCAGAGGATAAAATCATCATTGAAAGAATCCACCTATCACCTCCTGAAAGAGACTCCAAAAGGAAAAATCCAAGGAATATTGTAGCCAAATTCCAGAATTATCAGGTGAAGGAGAAAATACTCCAAGCAGCCAGAAAGAAGCAATTTAAATATCATGGAGCCACAGTCAGGATTGCTCAGGACCTGGCAGCTTCAACATTAAAGGACCACAAGGCTTGAAATATGATATTCCAGAAGGCAAAGGAGCTTGGATTGCAGCCAAGAATCTATTACCCAGCAAAGATGTGTATTCTCTTTCAGGGCAAAATATGGACATTCAATGGCATTGGGGACTTTCAATGTTTCCTGAGGAAAAGATCAGAATTGAGAAGTTTAAAAAGTTTAAAAAGGTAAACAGAGGGAAAAAAAAGTTACTCAACTATGTTAAACTGTTTACATCCCTACATGGGAAGATAATACTCATAACCCTTAAGAACTGTAAATGTATTTGGGCAGAGAGAAGGACTTTACACAGAGGGTATAAATATAAATTGTCTTTGATGTGAAGATAGAAAGAAAATTAAGGGGTTAAAAAGGGAGTCTATGAAGAGGAGAGGAAAGGGGAGGTGGAATGGGGTGAATTATATCATATGAAGAGGTGAAAAAAACTATTACAATAGAGGGAAAGAAAGGAGGGGTGAATATTGTTTCAACTCTACTTTCACCAGATGTGATTCAAACAGGGAATAACATATACATTCATTGGGATAAAGAAACTTAGCTCATTCTTTAGGGAAGCAAAAGGGGAAGGGAAAGTGTGGGGACTGATAGAAGGGAGGACAAAAGCAAGGGAGAAAAGGGTAAAGAAAAGAGAGGGTGGTGATAAAAAGAGAGGTCAGATTGGGGGAGGCAAGGGTAAGAAGTAAAACATCGGTGAGGATGAATAGCTTGAACGAAGGGGGGAAAATTTCAAAGGGGGTAAATAGAATGGAGGAGAATAGACAGTTAGTAATAATAATGGTGAATGTGGATGGGATGAACTCTGCTATAAAAAGGAAGTGAATTGCAGAGTGGATTAAAAACCAGAATCCTGCTTTGGTACCGCTAACCTACCTTCCTGTGAATTTTTTTTCATTATTTCCCTGGATATTCTTGATTTTTTGTTTTTCCAGATGAATTTTGTTATTATTTTTTCTAGCTCTATAAAATAATTTTTAGGTAGTCTGATTGGTATGGCACTGAATAAGTTAATTTAGGCAGTATTGTCATTTTTACTATATTAGCTCTGCCTATCCATGAGCAATTGATATCTTTCCAATTATTTAGATCTGATTTGATTTGTGAGAAGAGTGTTTGGTAGTTGTGTTCATAGAGTTCCTGGGTTTGTCTTGGCAAGTAGATTCCCAAGTATTTTATATTATCTACCGTTACTTTAAATGGAATTTCTCTTTCTATCTCTTGCTGCTGGGCTTTGTTGGTCATGTATAGAAATGCTGATGATTTATGTGAATTTATTTTATATCTTGCTACTTTGCTAAAGTTGTTAATTGTTTCAAGTAATTTTTGAGTTGATTCTCTAGGATTCTTTAAGTATACCATCATATCATCTGCAGAGTGATAGTTTTGTTTCTTCCTTGCCTATTCTAATTCCTTTAATTCCTTTCTCTTCTCTGATTGCTAAAGCTAACATTTCTAGTACAATATTAAATAATAGGGGTGATAATGGACATCCCTGTTTCACCCCTGATCTTATTGGGAAGGCCTCTAATTTATCTCCATTGCATATAATACTTGCTGATGGCTTTAGGTAGATACTGTTTATTATTCTAAGGAAAGCTCCCCCTATTCCTAAACTCTCTAGTGTTTTTATTAGGAATGGGTGTTGTATTTTGTCAAAAGCTTTCTCTGCATCTATTGAGATAATCATATGATTTTGGTTGGTTTTCTTATTGATGTGGTTGATTATGTTAATAGTTTTCCTAATGTTGAACCAGCCCTGCATTCCTGCTATAAATCCCACTTGGTCATAGTGTATTATCCTGGTGATCACTTGCTGTAATCTCCTTGCTAATATCTTATTTAAGATTTTAGCATCAATATTCATTAGGGAAATTGGTCTATAATTTTCTTTCTCTGTTTTTGCTTTGCCTGGTTTTGGTATCGGCACCATATTTGTGTCATAAAACGAATTTGGTAGAACTCCTTTTTCACCTATTTTTCCAAATAATTTGTATAATAGTGGAATTAATTGTTCTTTAAATGTTTGGTAAAATTCACCTGTAAACCCATCTGGCCCTGGGGATTTTTTCTTAGGGAGTTCATTAATGGCTTGTTCAATTTCTTTTTCTAATATGGGTTTATTTAAGGATTTTATTTCCTCTTCAGTTAACCTGGACAGTTTGTGTTTTTGTAAATATTCATCCATTTCATTTAGATTGTCAAATGTATTGGCATAGAGTTGGGCAAAATAATTCATAATTATTGATTTAATTTCCACTTCCTTGGAGCTCTACTATAAAGCAGCAGTCATCAAAACTATCTGGTACTGCCTACAAAAGAGAGTGGAGGATCAATGGACTAGGCTAGGCACAGGAGACACAGTAGTGAATGACACTAGTAATGTAGTGTTTGATAAACCCAAAGACTCCAGCTTCTGGGATAGGAACTCAGTATTTGACAAAAACTGCTGGGAAAACTGGAAGAGAGTATGGCAGAAATTAGGCATAGACCTATATCTTACTCCTTATACTAAAATAAGGTCAAAATGGGTTTAGACATAAGAGGTGATATCATAGGTAAATTAGGAATGGAAGGAATAGTCTACCTTTCAGATCTTTGGAAAGGAAAACAGTTTATGACCAAAGAAGAGATAGAAATGCAAAATGATGATTTTGATTACATTAAATTAAAAAGGTTTTGTACAAACAGAAGCAATGCATCCAAAATTAGAAGGGAAGCAGAAAGCTGGGAAACAATTTTTATGGCCAGTACTTCTGATAAAGGCCTCATTTCTAAAATATATAGGGAACTAAATCAAATGTATAAGAATACAACTCATTCCCCAATTGAGAAATGGTCAAAGGATATGAACAGGTAGTTTTCTGATGAAGAAACCAAAGCTATCTATTCCCATATGAAAAAATGCTCTAAATCTCTAATGATTAGAGAGATGCAAATTAAAACAACTCTGAGGTACCACCTGACACCTATAATATTGGCTAAAATGACAAAAAAGGAAAATAATAAATGTTGAAGAATCTGTGAGAAAATTGGAACACTAATGCATTGTTGGTGGATCTGTGAACTGAGCCAACCATTCTGGAGAGCAATTTGGAATTATGCCCAAAGGGATATGAAGCTGTGCATACCCTTTAACCCAGCAATACCAACCACTTTTGGGTCTTTTTCCAAAGGAGATCATAGAAAAGGGAAAAGGACCCACATGTTCAAAAATATTTATAGCTGCTCTTTTTGTTGTAGCAAGAAATTAGAAATTGAGGGGTTGCACATCAGTTGGGGAATGGCTGAACAAGTTGTGGTATATGAATGCAATGGAATTCTATTGTGCTGTAAGAAATGATGATGAGGAGGAGTTCAGAGAAACCTGGAGGGTCTTGTGTGGGCTGATGATGAGTGAGATGAGCAGAGTCAGAAGAATATTATACACAGAATCATCAACATTGTGTGTTGATCTACTGTGATGGACTATATTCTTCTCACCAATGCAATGATACAGAAGAGCTCCAGGAAACTCATGATAGAAGAGGATCTCTAAATCCAGGAAAAGAAAAAGAAATGTGGAGTATAGATGCTGAATGAACCAGACTATTTCTTTTGTTTTCGGTGCTGTTGTTTTTCTACTTTGAGGTTTTTCTTCATTGCTCTGATTTTTCTCTTATAACATGACTAATGCAGAAATATGTTTAATGTTATTATGTGTGTATATATATATATATATATATAAAACCTATATCAGATTACCTGCTGTCTAGGGCAGGGGGGAGGGAGGGGAGGGAGAAAATTTGAAATTGGAAAGCTTGTATAAACAAAAATTGAGAACTATCTTTACATGTAACAGGAAAAAAATAAAATACTTTATAAAAAACAATAATTTTATATAGTCAGAGTATCTATTTTGTGTCTTCTGATACTATCATTTATTTGCATGAGAATTCTCTCTCTAATCATATTTTTGAAAGATATTGCCTTTCCTATTTTTTAGAAATTTCTCTGTATGATTTTGTTTATATCTTAGTCATGCATCCATTTGGAATTTGTTATGGTCTGCTAAATAGTGAGTGTTTAGTAGTTGGAGTTGATGAAATTGTAAAGCATTATATTGTACATTACACTGTTTCTGGCTCATATGTACAGTGTATTCCTTTGATCAACTTACATTTTTGAATTTGTATTAAATGTTTTTATAATGTAGTATAGTTCGGAGTATGATATCACTCAGTATCCTCCCTTCTTCCCTCTCCTCTCCCTTTTCTATTTTATGTTTTCCTTGAGATTCTTCAGTTATTGTTATTCAAATAAATTTTGTTTTACTTGTTTTCTAGTTCTATAAAATCATCTTTTGGTAGTTTCATAAGTGTGGTAAATAATCTATAAATTAATTTAGTTAATAACAAAAATTTTATTATTTTCTATATTTCTACCAGAAATAATTTATAACTTTACAATGCTTAAAGTTTGTCCTTGTTTCTCCAAAGAGTTCTGTAATTTTGTTTTGTTTATATGCCATAGCCATTTGTGAATTCATATATAGAAGGAGCAATAATTTTGACATGATTTTCTTTTTATGATAGAAGCGATCATAACTATGCTTCTTCTTAAATTAGAATTGCTTATCTTGACCAAATGAAACCAAATGCAACTCTTTTCCCTTTAATCAGTTCTCTGTCAGATAAGAGTTTGACTTCATGCCATATATATTTGCTTCATATTTCTGGTTGATTTTTAATTGTATGGTTTTGGAGGAAGGATATTACTCCATGGAAATGTACAAAAGCCAAATATCTTAAAAAGCACACTTCAATAAGTTTTAGATATATTCCAGCTGGTAATGGCATAGAGAACTCATTAGTGTTTCAAGCACCATTCAATGAATTAGGACCCTTCATACTGAAGCACAAAGGAAAGTCCCACACAAATGAAAAAATTAAAACCTGGAAAAAGGTTTGCTGCAAATCAGACTAATTAATCAGAAAAAATGGACATTAAGGGGGATATAGAATTAAGGGAGGTGTTGCTGATTCTACCGTGTTATGATTTACATTTCTTGAAGTAAGCAAAGCAGTGAGAAAACAAAAGTAAAGATATATGAAATGATGTAATAAAAATATGTCAGGGTTAAGACAATACAAAGACTGGAATATTAAAAATTGGAAGAAGGTAGTTTTGTTTCTTTTTGTTTGGCTGTTGGCATTTTTTTCTGAAAAAAAAATCAATTTTTCTTTAAGGCTATCACATTGACATAAGAAATCTAAGTAAATCCATAAGACCTACACATGATTGGCTTAATCAGCACACCGAAAAACACCCTCTATCTACCCTAAACAACATATTGGGAAGATTTTATTTTCAGTGACCCTGCAAGTTATGGATGCATTTAAGGAATGAGGAAAACAAATATGCATGCATTATACTAGAAGCCAAACTATTCCAGAATTACAGCTACTGCAATAGGGAGATGGTTATAATATAACATGACATTGTACCATGTAACAAAGTGTAATAAATTAAAATGTTTAAGATATAGGGATACACATATTTCATTGGCTTGGGAAATTGTATAATATAACCTCCATTGAAATTTATGGGCTATAATCAAGGCTAGACTTAGAAAAAGGGATTATTCATTAAATGTATGTTAAATACCCAAGGTAAACTTACTATCCAATTCTTCATGATGAAAAATTAAAGAATAAGTTAAAACTCATGAAATTATTTTATGAAAAGAGACAATGCATATTAGGTTCCTTTAATGTAACAAATTGTAAAGTTTATTGAATATCAATAAATGTAATTAATTTACTTAATTCTCACAGCATTATATTCACAAAGTTCTTATGTGTGCCTTGGTAACTATATTCCCAATTATTTGATAATTGCATAATTATTTTGAAGGGAATTTATTTTTTATTTCTTCCTGTTAGATTTTGTTGGTAATATACAGAAAGGCTGACAGTTTTTGTTGGTTTATTTTATAGCATGCTACTGTAATGAAATTATTAACTTTATCAATTAAAATTTTAATTATCTAAATTATCTTAGTAAATGGATAATTTTATTTGCTTTTATCCTTTTATTATTCCATCAAGTTATGTTTCTATAAATATATAAAAGTAATGGTGACTATTTATGTATATATGTACATGTATATATTATATATATACATATACATATATATGTGTGAATATAAATATGTAGGGAGTTTTATATGTGTACATATGTACATGTGTGTACATATATGCATACATATACATACTTGCTTTAATCCTAATCTGATTAGAAATACTTCTAGTAGTATTTCTCTATCACAGATAATTCTTAGATTTAAATGGATACTGTCATATTTAAAATCTTCTATTTATTCCTAGGCTTTTTGTTTTTAACATAAAGCTCAATCATTTTGCTAAAATAATATTTAACATGTATATCTTTAGAACGCTTTAACCTGTATTTTTATACCTTTTTGACTACTGTAAAAGTGGCTGCTTGTAAGGAAATTAGTAAAAGAAAATCAAGACCATAAACTTAAAATGTTAATTTTAGTATTTACCATATTTATTCTCTGTACCTATGCTTTTGACAGACTTGTCAGTCATAATAGCTGCTATATTTTTAAAATCTCTGACAATTGGTGGTATTTTTAATCTTGAACCAACTTGAGGGTAGGAAGATCAAGATGTTAGAAGTTGGGATAGAAATACCTCCATAAAATACGGTATATGAATTCCTACACTGTCAGGGAGAATCAAGAAGCAGGAAGCCAATATGAATCTGTTTCCACCATCCGCCCATAAAAGAATGGGAAGTTGTTTTCATTTGTTTGACTCTGATAGAAGTGGTTATGAACATTAAAAAAGGGAAAAGCACCCACATGTACAAAAAAAAAATTTATACTTGCTCTTTTTGTGGTGGCAAGGAATGCAAAACTGAGGGGATGCCCATAAATTGGGGAATGGCTGAACAAGTTATAGTATATGAATGTAATGGAATACTATTGTGCTGTAAGAAATGGTGAGCAGGCACATTTCAGAGAAACCTGGAAGGACTTACATGAGCTGAGTGAGATGAGAAGAACCAGGAGAACATTGTACACAATATCAACAACATTGTGTGTTGATGAACTGGGATAGATTTGACTCTTCTCAGCAATACGATGGTCCAAGATAATTTCAAAGGACTCATGATGGAAAATGCTCTCCAAATCCAGAAAAAAGAACTGTGGAATCTAGATGCAGATTGAACCATATTATTTATACATTTTTTGTTTTTCATTTTGAGGTTTTTCCCTTTTGCTTTGATTTTTCTTTCACTAATGCAGACTAATGCAGAAATATCTTTAATGTGATTGTACATATATAACCTATATAAGATTGCTTGCTATCTTGGGGAAAAGTGAGGAAGGGGAGGGAGGGAGGGAGAAAAATTTGAAAGTACAAGTCATATAAAAACAAATGTTGAGAACTATCTCTACATGTAAATAGAAAATAATAAAATACTTTTATTATAAAGAAGTGGTTATCAAAGTACAGTGCTTGAAGTACAATGAGATATTTTATAATTTTCATATTTTCAGCAAAAAAGGTAGGATGAATTTATATGTAGAGTTACTTTTAGAGAATCTACTTCTTTTTAAAGGAAGGGGTTGGTTTCAGGGGGTTCTTGAAAGGATATAAGATGTTGGTCTATTTCATGCCCCTTATATAGTTCAAACAATGTAATCTCTATCCCATTCCTACTTAGAAAATTCTACTATATTCTACATATATATTGTCAGGAGATTGCTCACTGGAGAATTCCACACTCCAACCAATCACTTTGCCCAACTATGTGAGAGTAAAAACAATTTTAGTTATTATTATGAGGTAATTCAAAACTATACCTCTCAATTTTAGTTCCCACTATGAGACAAAGGCCATTTTTATCCCAAGATTTTTTTTACCTATTAATTGAAGCTTCGCTCAAAGCCTTACACAGTTGTCTAACCCTACTTTCTCTAGAAAATATGGTATTATATTTCAGTAAGTACTAATGGCATGAAATTGAAATAATGGAGTTGGTTTCCTATAGAAGCAGATATATCCTGGAAATACACACATGTATAGCACATTTTTTTGTCTTAGTATATAATATAAAAGTAAAATTTACATTTAATAAGGGGACTAAACATATAGCCAAGAACTATGCTATATGTTTTTTTTGCAGGGCAATGAGGGTTAAGTGACTTGCCCAGGGTCACACAGTTAGTAAGTGTCAAGTGTCTGAGACCAGATTTGAACTCAGGTCCTCCTGAATCCAGGGCCGGTGCTTTATCCACTGTGCCACCTAGCTGCCCCCCATGCTATATTTTTAAAGAAAAAGAAAGAATAATTTTGATAAAATGGAAATGATACATGACAATAAATGTGAGATTTAAAATTGGATATACGAGCATTAAACTCCCCCTTTAAACTTTTCCCTTATATATCTCCCAGACCACTAAGAAAAAGAAGCCTCTGAGCTTTAATCAGTGAGGGATTAGCTTTTATTGTTCGGGAATAAATTAGAAAACAAAAAGGTGATACCTATTAGGGAAATAGGAAAGTAGAAATACAAATGAATAATCTTAGATCTAAGCTTAGTCTATATTCCATTATGAAACTCAACGAATCCCAAAACTGCCTGCCAGGCCAAGAACCAGAGCCAACCACCAAAAGCGTGCACCATCACTGCTAAACTGAGAAGCCAGAGTGAGAGCGAACTTCTGTTCCACTCTCAGTTTTCAGTTGGTGTCCTGAAAGTACGGCGTGCTTGGCCACGGCATGCTTGGCCAGCTCTGCGGGGAGCAGCAGGAGCACCCACCATTTGTCGTGGTCACCTCCCCAAAAGGGCGGTCCTTCAAAAGCTGCTTCAATAGCATGCTCTCAAATGATTCAGCTAAAACTTCCCTTTTTTACTACATAAATAATAAATATCCACTGAGATGGTGCAAAGCCTGATCTCCTAGAAATTCTAATCCCTTATCAATGGCTTAATACCTATGTGAATCACTTTAAAAAATATTGCTCTTGTAGAACTCCTTTATTGAAATTCTCTTCGTATATTTCCTGTAGGACACTCTACTTCCCTAAGGTTCAGAGTCATTCCTTTTTTTGAAAAAAAAAGTATTTTATTATTTTCTAGTCACATGTAGAGATAGTTTTCAGCATTTGTTTATATAAGATTTCCAATTTCCAATTTTTCTCCCTCCCTCCTCTCCCCTAGACATCAGGAAATCCGATATAGGTTATACACACACACATACAGACACACACACATATGGACATATACATATATACACATACATATACATAACAATATTAAACATATTTCTGCATCAGTCATTCTATAAGAGAAGAATCTGAGCAATAAGGAAAAACCTCAAAATAGAAAAACAACAGCATCAAAAACAAAAGAAATCGTAAGGTTCAATCAGCATCTACATTCCACAGTTCTTTTTTTTTCTGGATTTGGAGAGTCTTTTCCATCACGAGTCCCCTGGAACTTTCTTGTACCATTGTATTGGTGAGAAGAATCCAGTCTATCACAGTTGATCAACACATAATATTGATATTACTGTGTATTATGTTCTTCTGTTCCTGCTCATCTCACTCATCATCAGCCCACACAAGACCCTCCAGGTTTCTCTGAACTCCTCCTCATCATCATTTCTTACAGCACAATAGAATTCCATTGCATTCATATACCACAACTTGTTCAGCCATTCCCCAACTGATGTGCAACCCCTCAATTTCTAATTTCTTGCTACAACAAAAAGAGCAGCTATAAATATTTTTGAACATGTGGGTCCTTTTCCCTTTTCTATGATCTCCTTTGGAAAAAGACCCAAAAGTGGTTGGTATTGCTGGGTTAAAGGGTATGCACAGCTTCATATCCCTTTGGGCATAATTCCAAATTGCTCTCCAGAATGGTTGGCTCAGTTCACAGATCCACCAACAATGCATTAGTGTTCCAATTTTCTCACAGATTCTCCAACATTTATTATTTTCCTTTTTTGTCATTTTAGCCAATATTATAGGTGTCAGGTGGTACCTCAGAGTTGTTTTAATTTGCATCTCTCTAATCATTAGAGATTTAGAGCATTTTTTCATATGGGAATAGATAGCTTTGGTTTCTTCATCAGAAAACTACCTGTTCATATCCTTTGACCATTTCTCAATTGGGGAATGAGTTGTATTCTTATACATTTGATTTAGTTCCCTATATATTTTAGAAATGAGGCCTTTATCAGAAGTACTGGCCATAAAAATTGTTTCCCAGCTTTCTGCTTCCCTTCTAATTTTGGATGCATTGCTTCTGTTTGTACAAAACCTTTTTAATTTAATGTAATCAAAATCATCATTTTGCATTTCTATCTCTTCTTTGGTCATAAACTGTTTTCCTTTCCAAAGATCTGAAAGGTAGACTGTTCCTTCCATTCCTAATTTACCTATGATATCACCTCTTATGTCTAAACCCATTTTGACCTTATTTAGTATAAGGAGTAAGATGTTAGTCTATGCCTAATTTCTGCCATACTCTCTTCCAGTTTTCTCAGCAGTTTTTGTCAAATACTGAGTTCCTATCCCAGAAGCTGGAGTCTTTGGGTTTATCAAACACTACATTACTAGTGTCATTCACTACTGTGTCTCCTGTGCCTAGCCTAGTCCATTGATCCTCCACTCTATTTCTTATCCAGTACCAGATAGTTTTGATGACTGCTGCTTTATAGTAAAGCTCCAGGTTTGGTACAGCTAACTCACCTTCCTGTGCATTTTTTTTTCATTATTTCCCTGGATATTCTTGATTTTTTGTTTTTCCAGATGAATTTTGTTATTATTTTTTCTAGCTCCATAA
Source organism: Dromiciops gliroides (assembly GCF_019393635.1). Lineage (NCBI taxonomy): Eukaryota > Metazoa > Chordata > Mammalia > Microbiotheria > Microbiotheriidae > Dromiciops > Dromiciops gliroides. The sequence goes on from NC_057865.1 coordinate 231,182,721, forward strand.
AATAATTTATAGGGAGTCTGATTGGTATGGCACTGAATAAGTAAATTAATTTAGGTAGAATTGTCATTTTCACTATATTAGTTCTGCCTATCCATGAGCAATTGATATCTTTCCAATTATTTAGAACTGATTTGATTTGTGTGAAAAGTGTTTGGTAATTGTGTTCATAGAGTTCCTGGGTTTGTCTTGGCAAATAGACTGCCAAGTATTTTATATTGTCAACCGTTTCTTTAAATGGAATTTCTCTTTCCATCTCTTGCTGATGGACTTTGTTGGTCATATATAGAAATGCTGATGATTTATGTGGATTTATTTTATATCCTGCTACTTTGCCAAAGTTGTTAATTGTTTCAAGTAATTTTTGAGTTGATTCTCTAGGATTCTTTAATCATATCATCTGCAAAGAGTGATAGTTTTGTTTCTTCCTTGCCTATTCTAATTCCTTTAATTCCTTTCTCTTCTCTGATTGCTAAAGCTAACATTTCTAGTACAATATTAAATAATAGGGGTGATAATGGACATCCCCGTTTCACCGCTGATTTTATTGGGAAGGCCTCTAATTTATCTCCATTACATATAATGCTTGCTGATGATAGATACTGCTTATTATTTTAAGGAAAGCTCCACCTATTCCTAAGCTCTCTAGTGTTTTTATTAGGAATGGGTGCTGTACTTTGTCAAAAGCTTTCTCTGCATCTGTTGAGATAATCATCTGATTTTAGTTAGTTTTCTTATTGATGTGGTTGATTATGTTAATAGTTTTCCTAATGTTGAACCAGCCCTGCATTCCTGGTATAAATCCCATCCAGTCTTAGTGTGTTATCCTGGTTATCACTTGCTGTAATCTCCTTGCTAATATCTTATTTAAGATTTTAGCATCATTCCTTATAGAAAATAATTTTTGAAATTATCTATGATAATATTATTAATAAAAGAATCGCATTTAACTGTGGGGTGGGTGTAGGGAGGACTTCAGACAAATTGGTAATGTATCTGTGTCCATATTCTGTAGGAGTATTCCAAGACCAGAGAGACGATTTAATAAATGAATCTCATTGTCTCCATCTGTAATGTATTAGAAGTTCATATCAATGAGTCATCAGATTCTTATAGAGGCAAGCCTACTGGCTTAGATACTCTGTGTCATGGTGAATTAGTATGTTTAGAAATATAATTTGTTACAGCAGCATTTAAGTTAATGCTGAGGCAATTGAGTAAGCTAACAGGGGCCATTCAAAGGTTTATGTTCACTTTCTTTATTTGTGTATTATAACAATTACTCATCCTATACCAAATTTTATTGTACATTAAGTGCCTTTCTATTCCCCATTTTTGGGAAAACCTTGGACATATGCCATAACCTAAACTACAACTAAACTTTTACCCAGGGCACCTATATGGAAATTTAATGAGCTAAAGTGTGTGGAAAAGGGAACCTGATCCATCTCAGTAGAGACTGGCACCCTTTAGCATCAAACCTATTCCAAACTTCATGCTTCATGCTAAGGAAAGACAACCCTTAGAAGAAAAGGAAGAATAGTATGCCAGCTTCTTTGGGACCCAGGAATATTTCTTCAGCATTGAATTTAATGATATGCTTGTCCTTCTTTTGTTTTCAAAGAGGGCCAATGACATCACAGGTAATGTCTCGATTTGCATGTGAATTGGGTTTAAGTAAGGCACAGTTGCACAGTCTTCAGCCTCTCTCTCTTTCCTAAGTCATCTAAGCCCAGTGGAAGGACAAACAAGACAATTGGCAATGGCCTGGCATGCAGTGGATGTTCTTTGCATCTTCATTGTCTCACCAAGTTTTAAGCATTTCATAGTGCCTACATCAACTACCTTCATGGCTGTTGGAACAAACTGTTCTCATCCATCCATTCTACTGGGAGAAGTCTTTACATACTTGGGGTAAAAATCCTCTTAACTCGCTAGCAGGTATGAGGTCCTTTGGTTAACCCATCTGCCAAGATAGTTTGCCAGAGTGTGGCCACTGTGCATACAACAGCTTCTTGGTTGGAAGTTGTCACCTTCCACAAAAACAATCAATAATGTGATAAACAGTGTTATTTGATACCTGTGCTATTTTATATGATCCCATTGTTTTCATCAACAGCATTGCTGTGGTGATAGTCAATTCCGCAATCTTATCAAAACTAAGAACATTAAAGCAATAGGGTCATGCCCTATACAGTTTATATTTACAAAAAAGATCTTCTCCCGGTCTCTTCCTCTACATATCAAATTACTGCTTATTTTTATCATGGATAAATGACCAACAAGTTACTCTATCTTTCTTTGTTTTTTTTTTTTTTTGGTGGAGCAATGAGGGTTAAGTGACTTGCCCAGGGTCACACAGTTAGTAAGTGTCAAGTGTCTGAGGCTGGATTTGAACTCAGGTCCTCCTGAATCCAGGACTGGTGCTTTATCCATTGTGCCACCTATCTGCTCCCAAGTTACTGTATCTTTTATGGTGAAACCAAAACCATTCTTTCAGATTTGTTCAACAAGAAATAAATAACATGCCCTAATACTAATGTACTTATTCATTTGTCCTAAATAATAGGTCTTATTCACAAATGAATTGTATTTTTGTACTTAAAGCTAAATAAAAGCAGTGCAGTGAAAAGGAGCCATGGATGCACCATCATGCAGTTGGCTTTCAAGTTTGTAGGAACAGGGAAGTATATCAGAGGCCATTTGCATCTAACCACTTAATTTTTGTTTGTTTTGTTTTGTTTTGCCTGGGCAATGAGGGTTAAGTGACTTGCAAAGGGTCACACAGCTAGTAAGTGTCAAGTGTCTGAGGCTGGATTTGAACTCAGGTCTTCCTGAATCGAAGGCCAGTGCTTTATCCACTGTGCCATGTAGCTGCCCATAAACACTTCATTTTATAGATAAAGAGGTAGTAACCCTAGCAAGATGAATTGACTTTTCTAATGTCACACAGGGCATATCACAGAAGCCACTGGAAACTAGGTCTTCTGGCTTTAGGGCCAGCTCTCTTTTCATGGCACCTCATTTATTCTATCTCTGCCACTAGTTAACTGTGTGAACCAATCATCTAACCTCTCCTGTGCTTCTTCAGTTTTCTCTGTAAATATGAATTGGACTTCATAATCTCCAAGATGCCTGCTAGCTCTAACCTATGATGCAATTTATTTTCTAGATACAAAAATGTAATCCATTCCCATGCTTAGCCTTCTTATCTTTTAAAAATGTGATTTTCCTCTTGGCCAAGGATAATGATCATTTGAGGAGAGAGAGAAAGCAGCAAAGCAGTTTCTTATTATTAAGGCATATCTGTAAGATGCTGGCTCTTTCCTTCCTCACTAAGAGCTTTGGGGACTACAAGCTTCTATGAGCTCAATAGGATGGAGGGAAACTCCATAAAATGAAATATATGCTAGGCTAGCCAGGGCTAGAGGATTCTTCATCAATTAATATCTTTTGAGAATTTGACTTTTGAACTTCCACGCACACAGCAATGTATGGGCTATTGTCCTAGGATTTAAAATCTTTGCGGTTTTCTCTAGGTTTGGAATGACCAATAGTATGTGTGTTACAGATAACTATTATGGAACAGAGACCAAGATGCAGGAGAAGAATTAGAGCAAGACAAGGGAGAATCATTGAGTCCCAAAGTTTCAGCTATAGTGACTCACATTCAGCTGCTGCACTAAAGGGGAAGATATTTCTCTGATCACTCTTTGCCTTGTTTTCCTATATTATGGTTTGTAATACTAAGGAGTTCCAAATAAATCCATAATCCTTCTGCCTACCATGAAGCATAGGTACAGATATTTCCATCCTTTCCCAAAGTTACTCCAAAGATCTTAAAATGAAAGAAAGGAGAATCAGCGGAGATGAATTGATATGCATGGTAATGTCCAATATTTTGCTGCTATGTAACATATGTACTACAATATGTGTATGAGAGAAAGAGAGAGAGAGAGAGAGGCAGAAATTCACAGAAAAAGACACAAAGAGACAGAGAGAGGAGGAGAGAAAGACATGGATAGATAACCAGAGAGAGAAGAGTCTGAGACTCTAGATATACATAGGAGCTTTAGAGTGATGCCTATACCATAGGATACAGATTTTCATATTTTGTGGGTATTCTAATATTTCATCCTCTAGGGTTAATGTCAAATGTCCTCAGTATAGGTGGTCAGCAGTGAGAGGAAACAATCTATGATGAACAGTGGGAATACCCCAGATTTATACAAAGGATTTCCTTTGCATGGGTCAAAGAAATTCAGGCCAGTCACTCCAGGAGGTTCAGGTAGAATGACACCTGCTGTATAACTCAGTTATTGTACTCCCTTGCTGGAATATTCATGTAGGAACATGCTGTCTTTTTGTAGAATTAAACCAAGGGCATCAGTGAAAGAGCTACAAGTATTACAGATGTTATAAGAAAAAATAAAATAAAACCTACAAGGACATACTGATTGAAAATATCCTGGACTTCAAAATGCTTGAGTCATAGAGGCCAGAGAGTCTAACTCCTGTGAACTTATTTCATGTATTTAATTAATTTTCTTGTATTAACTAGTTTTTCATACATATTGGATGCTGGAGATCTAAAAATAAATTCTTGTCCAGAGAATAGTTATTTGTGCCTCTAGTAATATTACAAATTTCATTAGAGTAAATGGTTAAATTATAGTCTATATGGTAGGAGCAGTCATATGCATGTATACACATATCTCCTTGTATATGCATACACATCGATATTCAGTTTAATATGTTGAGTAAGTTCATCATAATATTATCCCTTTGAAATTACCATGGAGATGACTCTAAGTGAACCATACAATACCTCCATTTTATGCCTAATGAATGTCACTTACCATACAGCAAGGATAATTGTTCAATAGCTGGTGATGCTAAAGAAGATGTAAAGAAATTCCTTCAGTTTCAGAGTAATAATAAGACTCCGAATTGTAAAAGTAGAGGGTTAACCTTTTAAAAGAGGTTTTCAAAACACATTAATGGATTACCATTCTATTGCCGAGAATAAAACAATATGAACCTGAAAATTATTTCCACCTTTTCTTTTTCTTTTTATGTGTATGTGTTTCCTTTAGGGTTTCTATAGTAAAGCTGCTTATTGGCCTTCAGCAATTTGAAGGTCATACTCTGCCTATCTCTACGTAACCTTCTCTAGGTCTAAGAAAGCAGACAATGACATAGTCAGGGAGAGTACATAAGAGTACATGTTTGTGTAAAGTTTGTTATTCTGTATCCTTCACCTTAGCTTGACCTCTTTTGAGTGGGGAGCAAGGACAATTGTTCAAGAGCTGATGCTAAAATGTAGTCTTTAAAATGCAAAAATAAAAATAGGCACTGAAGATGTAAAGCAAACAACTTTCCCACAGTTTTATTAAAACAACAAAGCACTGATCCCCAGATATGACCTATAAATTTTATGTGACAGTTATAAAACAAAATTTTGAGAATGTACAGTTATTCATTCAAAAGCATCTCATACATTTATTTCTCTGAGCATTCAACAACATCTTCTCTTATTCTTTGAAAGTAAATAAAGAATTATTTGTCTAAAAAAATTAATTAAATTTAATGCTTTGATTATTCGCATGCAAAAACTTTGAAAATCTAAGTTCACAATCCCAAGAGCTAAAATAATTATTGAAATTTACCCATACAATTTAGGAAAAAAGACATAAACATGCAACTGTAAAATGGCATAACCTTTCCTAAAAAACTAGTTTGGTACGAAGTTTAAAAATAAGTAATTAAAACATCCATACACTTTGACACAGTGATCTCAATTGCTGGCCAAATATTTTAAAGAAGTCAAAGACAGAAAGGAATCTCTCATATATATATATTCATTGTATCAAAATTTGGAATGGTAATAAAAACACTGAAACAAAATAGGTCTCCATTTATTTGGAAATAAACTATGAAAAATCAAAAGTGTTGTAATATTATTGAAATATAAAAAGCAAAAACATGAAAAATTTAGAGAATCATGAAAAGACATATAAACTAATTCAGAGTTAAGAAAACAGGACCTTGAACTAAATGTATACATTCACTATAACACTGTATAATGAATAAACAATTGTACAAAGTTGAGTCCTGGATAATTATAATTAGCAATATTAGATCTGACCTAGAGAAAAATGAGAAAATGCATGCACAGGATAGCAGGCATGGTGTTAAAGTAAAAGAATATAGTATAGCCCAAACTAACTCCCTGCCCCCATTGCCCCAACTACTTGAACAAGCTCTAAAACTGATTAAATATTTTCAAAATCTAAAAATAAACTACATTTGGGCATCCATACATTACAACACCATAAATGTGACCCACTGACAATTGACTATGGACAGAACTTTGGACACATTCCCAGGCCCAATCTCAGACCCAATTAAGCAGTATGGTGTTTTCCCAGAGGGGCTGAGACTGCAAAATCAGCTCCCAAGGCTTCAAACAGATATCAGCGAAGCATTATGATTCCACAGGTTAGATTCAATAGATTAGGCATGCAAAACACAGTAGTAAATGAATAGATCAGTCTCCTGTTTGATGAACCCAAAGACTCTAACCTCTGAGATAAGAACTCATTATTTGACAAAAACTTCTGGGAAAACTTCAAAATAGTATGACAGAAACTAGGCATAGACCAAAATCTTATATCATATACCAATGTAAAGTCAAAATGGGCAAAAGTTCTGGACACAAAAGTTCATACCATAGGCAAATTAGAAAATAGTTTACTTGTCAGATCTATGGAGAGGTGAAGAATTTATGACCAAAGATAAGATATAGAACAAAACGAAATGCAAAATGGATCATTTTGATTAAATTAAATTAAAAAGGTTTTGCACAAACAAAACCAATGCAACCAAGATTGAAAGGAAAGAAGAGGTAAAGCCAATATGGTAGAGGAAAGACAGTGACTTCCTGGACCTCTCACCCCAAAATCCCTCCAAATAATGACATAAGATTATTCCTGGAATATCAGAACCCACAAAAGGATGGGGTGATATCATTTTCTAGCCAAAGACAGCTTAGAAGGTCAGCAGGAAAGGGCAAAGGAACTGGAATTATAACCAAGAATCACCTGCCCAGCAAAACTGAGTATAATCTTTCAGGGGAAAAATTGGAATTCAACAAAAGAGAGGACTTTCAGGCATTCATGCTGAAAAAACCTGAGTTAAATAGAAAATTTGATTTTCAAATATAAGATGCTACAGAAGCATAAAAAGCTAAATAGGAAAAAACATGAGGGATATTAAAAGGTTAAACTGTTTACATTGCTATGTGGGAAGATGATACTTCTAACTCATAAGAACTTTCTCATTATTAGGGCAGGTGAATGGAGTATACTTGGACAGAGGGCACAGGTATGAATTGAATATGAAGGGATGATATCTTTAAGGCACTCATTTATTTATTTGTTTGTTTTGGTTTTTTTGTTAATTTTTTGGGAGGGGGCAGTTGGGTTTGGGTGGCTTTCCCAGGGTCATGTAGCTGGTAAGTGTTGGCTGTATGAGGCTATATTTGGGCTCGGGTCATCCTGGGTCCAGGGCTGGTGCTTTGTCTGCTATACCACCTAACTGGCCCATGATGATATCTTTAAAAAAAAATAAGGGGTGAGAGGAATGCACTGGGCAAAAGGGAAAAGGAGAGGTGGAATAGGGTAAGGTATCTTACATAAAAGAAGTAAGAAAAAAACTTATGGAGTGGAAGGGAAGATGGGGGAGGTGTAGGGGAGTGAGTGAGCCTTGCTCTCATCAGAATTGGCTCAATGAGGGAATAACATATGCACTGAAGTGGGTATAGTAATATATCTTACCTTGCAGGAAAGTGGGAGGGGAAGGGGATAAGGGCGGGGGAGAGTGTGAAGGAAGGAAGGGCAGATTGGAGGAGGGGGCAGAAAGAAGCAAAATAGAGTAAATATCAAGGGAAGGGAATAGGATGGAGGGAAAGACAGTAATAATAACTGAAAAAAATTGAAGCAGATAATAAGATGGAACACTATTGTGCTGTAAGAAATGAGGAGCAGGATGCTATCAGAAGGACTTATGAAAAATGCAATCCATCTACAGAGAAAAAATTGATGGTATCTGAAGACAGATTGAAGTATAATTTTTGTTTGTTTTTCAATTCCTCTTTCTAAAGTATTTTGTTGTCTCTTATGCTTTGCATGATTGTACATGTATAACTTATCTTGCATTGCTTGAGTTCTTAATGTGGGATGGGGAGGGAGGGAGAAAGAGAACTTGGAACACAAAGTTTAAAAAATCAATGTTATAATTTGTTTTTCTTGTAATTTGGGGAATTTAAAAAAAGAAAGAAGAATGCTGGGAAACAATTTTTACAGTCACTGTTTCTGATAAAGGCTTCATTTCTAAAAAATAGAGAGAACTGAATCAAATTTATAAGAATACAAGTCATTCCCCAATTGAGAAATGGTCAAAGGATATTAACAGGCAGTTTTCAGATGAAGAAATTAAAGCTATCTACATGTGAAAAAATGTTCTCAATCACTACTGATTAGAGAAATGCAAACTAAAACAACTCCAACGTACCACCTCACACCTATTAGATTGGTTAATATGACCAAAATAAATAATAAATGTTGGAGCACTTGTGGAAAATTTAGAATACTAATGCATTGTTGGTGGAGTTGGGAACTGATCCAACCATTCTGGAGAGCAATTTAGAACTATGCCCAAAGAAATATGGGACTGTGCATACCCTTTGACCCAGTAATACCACTAAATGGAGCTTCTGTATATCCCCTTTGCAATTACTCTCTTTTACATTATTGCAACATTTTTAGACTTTGCCATTCAATTTTAGTACCTATTATGTACAACATTTTTTTTATGTATGAAAGTATTCTTTCCTCAAGTAACATATATTGAATGAGGAAAGAGGCAACATCACAATCTGGTGCCTGACAGTATAAAGCAATGAGTACACAATAAACAGTCATTAAATTATTCATTGATGGATTAATTAGATGTAGTATCCATATAGGGGAGTGCTGAAATCAATATATACTGGTTTGTGTCTATTAAATTTTTAGTGTGCAATTTACACCTTAGAAATAGGCAAAATCTAAAACTAAAGTCTTGATTTATTGTTTTGATTTTCTAGACTTGAAAAAACAATGGGAAAATGTTAAGAAATATAGATTCAACCTAAAAGTGTATTATCCATATTTAGAAACATTTACCAGAACACCCCTGGATGCATCAATATTGAAATCATAATTGCTTTCTCATTTTCATCAGTCCACGCCAAGTAAAATAAGGCTTTTAGGGGAAAATATTTTTTCTCTGGTGTACTTATTACCAGTTTGGCCTAGGGAAAGTCACTTTACCTTCAATTTCTTTAATCACTCAAAGTAAGTTTTTCAGTTATTTTGACCTCAGTTTCCTGATCTATGAAATGAAGCCCTGAGCTTCTCACTTTCCTTATGGTTCTTCACAATTACCAAAAAAGTCTACTTCAATGAAAATTACAAAATACATAATATCAGTGTCTCTTATCTCCATTTAAAAAGTGGTATTTAATCCTATGCTATCTTAGGAAAAACAGAGGGGATAATATAATACTAAGCAAGGTGACCAAAGTAATTTCAACAAAAGTCTGACTAATACGAGACGTTATATCAATACAAATTTAATTTGCACTCCAAAGAAAATGCTAAATTCAAATTTTGAGTAATCTGAACAAACTCAGAAATCTTTGTATCTTGATTTGTGTTATGCATTATCATAAAAGGCAAAACACAATTCTGATAAATCTTGAAATTAATAGGAAAAACATCATAACTAAGTACTGAAATAATTATTGTCATGAGTTCAATGCCAAATTTTAAAACATAAAGAAAATAGTGCCCCTCACTAATTTTTTATCCCCTCCCCACAAGTTGAAGTACAAATGAAATCAAATTAAGGTTTCAATCACACTGTTTTAGAATTATATATTTTGCAGTTTTTGCTACTATAAACTACAAGGTTTTTGCTAGGTAAAGGCCACAATTTCAAGGCATATGCATCCCCATTGATTCAATGTAGAGCCAAAGGAATAATAAGGAATAGTTGCATTATTAACAAATGATTTCTTTAAGTGAGAACTAATATTTTTATTTGGGAGGGTGGGAAAGGGGGAAAGAAATTTGCATGATAACTTATTTATTTAAAAAGGAATAGCAAGTTGTACATAATACATTTGCAATTTCATGTGCATTCATTTTTTAAAATTATACTATATTGTGTAAATCCTTGGGTTTTTTCCATAAATTAAAAGTAAAATAAATAAAACTTTACAAAGAAAGAAAAAGAAAAAAGTACCTTATATCATAAAATAAAAAGTTTTCTTTCTGCTATGATGATGATGATGATTTTTCTACAGAAATGAACAGTCAAGAATATCAAGGGAAATAATGGAGTAAAATGGGAAAGGAAGGGGGCCTTGTAGGACCAGATCTCAAAATATACTAAGCAGTTCAAGGAATGGTCTTTCCCAACACTCTATTTTTTCAAAATCTTTGACATCATTCAAGGTTTACTTTGGTGCTACATCCTATAGGAAGTCTTTCCGCATCTCCATAGTTATTCCTACTCCCTCCACCCTCAAATTATATTGTACTTGTTTATCTATCTACATGTCCTATTAGACACCCTACCCCCCAATAGAATTTAAGCTTCTTGAGGACAGGTCATGAGTTTCAACTCCTCTTTTCTTAAACACCAGGTGGTTCTGCTGCTGGTCATTGCACTCAGCCTTTTGAGCAAAAAAGTACCACTTCCTGAGGTATTCAATTCTCAATCTAAACAACTGCAATGTTCCTCCCTGCTGACTTTTTTTTTTTTTGCAGGGCAATGAGGGTTAAGCGATTTGTCCAGGGTCACACAGCTAGTAAGAGACAAGTGTCTGAGGCCAGATTTGAACTCAGGTCCTCCTGAATCCAGGGCAGGTGCTTTATCCACTGCACCACCTAGCTGCCCCCTTCCCCACATACCCTTTTAATAAAGAATTGACATAAATTTCCAGAAAAATGGTAATGTTCTATTTCTTCATGGTATTCTGAAGAATAAAAATAAAATCATTGTAAAGGGGGTAAAAAACCCTTCCTAATACTGTGATACATATACACATATATACATACATATATATGCATATATATATATGTATATTCTTTTTTTTTAAGAACAAGCTAGAATTCTTTATTTAAGATTCATAAAATAAGGTAGAAATCCCATGTTTCTCTCCTTTTTTTTAATGTATGAGGTATTTTATTTTTTCCATTACATGTAAAGTATATATGTATATTCTATAAGTACAGATTAGAAGAAGGACATTGTAGAAATTATTCAGAAAAATAGATTGGAAAGTTGAGGAAATGCCAACTTCTCAGAAAGCAGTTAACTTTCTATCTTCCAGCTCTCTCTCTCTGGGTAACTGAACCTTCTTGTTACACTAGGAGGTAGAGATAGTATGAATTTAGAATCAGAATTTTCTCTCAAGCCCTGTCTTTTCCTGGAACTAATATATTTCTTTGCACCTCAGACATGTGACCTTGGCATAATGGAGTTGCTCCCTACAGAGAGTCAGAACATGCTCAGCTGTATATAGTTTTTTACTTGAGGCTTAGGAATAATAAAAGCAATAAAACAGTTTATAATAAAACACCTACCTACCACATGGCTGTGCACCTGCAGCCTCTTCTAGACGTCATAGGCCACTCCAAAGCCAGGATTCCTAGGGAAGATACACCTTGGTTTGTTTAATTCACCATAGTTGCTCCTTCTAGAAGCAGAAAAAGGAATGTAGAGCACATAGCATATTCCCTAACTGATATTGAGTTTGAATTCCCTTTATGGTAAATCTTTGAATAAAGATGGAGGGACTCTGCATGTGGTGCTGGAGTCCTTACAGAACAGAGCACAGACTGGGCACATGGAATAAAAAGAATTCCTGATGGTTTGCGCTCTTCTGTTTGGTGTACACTCCTCAGACAGAGAAGCTTTCTCTTTTGGAGCAGAAATTAGATTTGACCTTTTCTCTGTATCCCCAGCACTTGTAATAGCCCTGGCCTACAGTAAGTAGGAGTCTTCAAGTTGACCTGACCGACCCTTCTCCCAAATCACACAGCTGTTTTCCCAGTACAAAGCCTCCTCACTTCATACTTGTATCATTGGAGTAGCTTGATGACCTGTCTTTCTGTTGCAAATTTCTTCCTACTCCCAGCCCTGCCTCATTTAAATCCAATTCACTGCAAGTCATGACATCACCCCCAATGTCAGTTCCTCTTTGAGAGAGAAGGGCAAACAACAACTGCAACAACAACAACCACCACAACCACAACAACAAGCACTCTTCCCACTCCAGTCCTACCATCCACTCAGCTGCCAAAGTGATTTCCTAAAGTACATTTCTTACTTTTTTTTCAATAAATTCTGGTGACTCTCCATTACTTTAGGGAGCCAATAGAAAACCCTTGACACTGCCTACCTTTCTAGTCTTCTTATACTTTACACTTTATCCCTTAGTTACCAACATGTACTCCTTTATCCAATGACAATGGTCTTTCTTTTTCTCACATTCAACACTCCATCTCCCAAATATGTGTCTTTTTACGATACCCTGCCCTTCCCAAACCTAGAAGGCTCTCCCTCTTCATCTACTCCCTCCTGGATGCTTTTTTTTTTTTTGAGGCAATTGGGGTTAAGTGACTTGCCCATGGTCACACAGCTAGTTAAGTGTCAAGTGTCTGAGGTCAAATTTGAACTCAGGTCCTCCTGAATCCGGGGCCAGTGCTCTATCCACTGTACCACCTAGCTGCTCCCCCTGGCTGCTTTTAAGATTCAGCTCAAATACCAATTTCTGTAAAAGATGTTCCTGGTTCCCCTCCCCTCCTCCTCAGAGGGACATTCCCTTTAAGAGTACCTTTCACTTACATCATATATCTATACTTCCGTAGACAATCAAGGCAGCTAAGTGCACAACAGATAGAGTGCCAGGCATGGAGTCAGAAAGACTTGAATTAAAATTCAGCCTCACATACTTATTAGATATTTAACCCTGAAGTCACTCTATTTGCCTTAGTTTCCTCATCTGTAAAATGGGGCCAATAATAGCACCTAAACCCTCCCTGAATTGTTTTGAGGGTCAAATGAAATCATAACTGTAAAGCACTTGGCAAACCTTAAACATCTATATAAATGCTGATTATTGTTACTATATGGCATAATATATAAAATATATTGTGAATCTTAAACAATTATAGAAATAAGCTGCTGATGCTGCTAATCCTATCTCTATTGCTACTATCTCTATTACCACCATTGCTATCGGTAATCAGATTATTTCAAATGCTAAGGTTGCATTTTTATAATATAATTCATTACTATTACAATTATGATTACTGGGGCAGCTAGGTGGCACAGTGGATAAAGCACCGGCCCTGGATTTAGGAGTACCTGAGTTCAAATCCGGCCTCATACACTTGACGCATACTAGCTGTGTGACCCTGGGCAAGTCACTTAACCCCCATTGCCCCGCAAAAAACAAAAACAAAAACAAAAACAATTATGATTACTATTACTATTATTGTTACTATTACAATTACCATTGCTTGCTACTAGTATTGCAACTACTAATAATGCAGGGATGGCTCTGGAACTGCTGCTGCTGTTCACAATATTCCTCTTTTTGATGTTGCTACCACTATTATTGCTAAGCCTATGGGAAGCAAACAAAAAAGTAATGTTAGGATGAATGGAGTAATAATGCAAAAATATTTGAATTCTTTTTAAATGATTTAATATTTTACTATCCCCAATTAGATGCAAAACAATCTTTAACACTATTTTTTTTTGCAGGGCAATGAGGGTTAAGAGACTTGCCCAGGGTCACACAGCTAGTAAGTGTCAAGTGTTTGAGGCCTGATTTGAACTCAGGTCTTCCTGAATCCAGGGCCAGTGCTTTATCCACTGTACCACCTAGCTGCCCCTAACATTCTCTTAAAAAAATTGAGTTCTAAATTCTCCCCCTTCATTTCCTCTCCACCTCATTGAGAAGGCAAATTATTTGATATAGGTTATTCATGTGCAGTTATGCAAAACACATTTCCACAATAGTTATGTAAAAGAAAATGCAGATCAAAACAACTACAGCAACAATAACAACAACAAAACCATAAAGATAAAGAAAGCAAAGAAAAAGTATGTTTCAGTCTGCATGCAGACTTCATCAGTTCCTTCTCTGGAGATGGGCAGCAAAATCTTTGAATTCTACTCGATCTGTCTGATCCTTCTGTTATGTTAAACCAGGGCTTATCACAAAATATCCATGTTTCACTGACCAATTGGAATTAATGTAGCAACATTATGAACAAAAGCCAACCTACAGTTATAGATTAAGAGCTGGAATGTTCTTTTGAGGTTACCTAGTCTTTTCCCCTCTCTAGAAAGATGAAGAAGCTGTGGCCTGCAGAATTTAAGGTCACAGAGAAAGGAAGTATTAGAACATGAATTTGAACTCAGGCCTTCTCACCAGAAATCAAGCACACTTTCTACTTCATCATGGAACCTCCGTTTGACAGAGATTATATTTTAGCAATTTTCCAAAGGCATTTCAAATACCTTCTCTAGGCCCCCATTCATATATTTAATGACACTCATTGCCAGGAATTTTCCTCCAGTCTAACATTCAGTCTATATTATGAACTATTTAAGCTTTATAAAATAGTCCCTTGGTAGAAACTAAGACAAACTGATCGGTATCCTTTATATAATAAGCATTGACTTACCTGTTATTAGTCACTCTTCAATCATCTCTTAACCCACATAAGCAATCCCAGTTCTTTTAAGTTATCGTGGCTTTTACTTATCAAGCTAAACAATTTTAAATAAACATTTTGCATGATGAATTCACTTCTTCATTGCTTTAGAAGGAACTGCTCAAATTTGGCAGTGAAAGACTAGGGCCAAAGGAAAAGGTGAATAAATCACTGCCTATTATTGTCTAATCACTGGAATTTTGACTTTGAATGACTAATTCCCCAGAGGAATTTTAAGTAATCACAAAGTAATGGCAAAAAATAAAATAGATCATACTGAAGAATTTTCACTTATACTAACTCAAAGAACAACATTTATGTTGAAATTCAATTTTCATAACAAATGACTTTTCTAACTCTGTTACTCTTGGAAAGAACCCTTATGATATCACATTTCAACTTATTACTGTCTTTAGGCTATTATTACTGGTTAGATCATATAATTTAAAGGATCTATTACAGGTGAGTCTTAAAAACAGAACTTTGGCAGAAGTTTGTAAGCTCCTGGAAGGAAGGCACTATTTTACATTTGTAAGAAGATGATGAGGGCTTTTTGTTGTTATTGTGTGTGTTTTTGTTGTTGTTGTTGTTGTTTTGTTTTTTTGTGGGGCAAAGAAGGTTAAGTGACATGCCCAGGGTCACACAGCTAGTTTCAAGTGTCTGAAGCCAAATTTGAACTCAGGTCCTCCTGAATCCAGGGCTGGTGCTTTATTCAGTGCACCACCTAGCTGCCCCCAGGATGGGGGATTTTGCTCACAAAATGTAACATCAAAGCTAGGGCTTTTTGTTGTTGATATATAATAAAGGTATTTATCATAATTTTTTAAAGTCAAATTTATTTGCATGCGAAACCAGAGAGGCCCTTTGAGAATTTCTGAAACTAAATCAAATAGTTGTCTGTAACAATGAATATGATCTCTGTCCCAGACAAAGGAATAAAAGAAAATGTTTAATCTTAGACTAAGGGAACTCTGCTTGATTTCTGTTAACTGGTTAAAGTAAAATAATCACAAAGGAGGAGGAGCAGGCTAGAATCAGCTGAACCCTGACTAATACTTCCTGTGAGACAAGACTGGACTATAGCAAAATTTTGCTCCAAAAATTCACTTTTCTAGATTATGAGCATTATTATTCATCTGCCACCAGTTACTATTCCTATAGCTAATAATTTCTACCACTTGTTTGTCTCTCTTTCCTTTTATTTTTTTTCCTTTTTTTTAAACCCTTTTATTTTTCAATCACCAGCCACATAGGAGAAATATATCACCAACGCCCTTTCCAATTTCTCATCTCTATTTTCCCTTAACCCTACTCATCCCATGATCTACTTAAACCCTGCTTATCCCTTCTACCATGTGGCCTCAGATTTTTATTTCACAGTGAGTGAATTTCCCTTCATTCTAGAACTATTTCTCTCACACTTCTTTCATTTCATTGAATCCCAGATTCCCTTGAAGACACTGCCTACATGATTTTCTTCTTCAATATTGGTCATACCTTCACCGATACCCTCCTATCCACTGCTCCTAACAAGGGAGTTGGAATATTCATTGCTACTCACTGCCACTTCTATATTCTCTATTTATCACCAATACTCAGCAACCTTTCTTTCTTTTATTTTCAGTCATTTTCAATTGTGTCTGATTCTTTGTGACCCCATTTGGGGTTTTCCTGGCAGAGATACTAGAGTGGCTTGCCATTTCCTTCTTCCACTCATTCTTTTATTTAGTTAATATGCTTTCAGTGCTCAAATTACCAGGCAATCCAACCATTTGTCCAAATCACCTCCCATTTATTTGCCCTCTCAAACCTAGGCAACTTGAAGTTCAGCTTTGATCTGAACAGAAAGAAGCATGCTAGAAAGAGAGGTAGGTGGGGAGGAAGGAATAGTGAGTTAAGTTTTTAAAATGATGAGTTTGATATGCCTATTGGCTATTCATTTCATAGTGGGGAAAAATACTAGAGGAGATAGAAAATGATGGGATCAAAGATGCCTGTAGAGAGGTGTCTTAGTGAAAAGAAGGGATATATTTTCATTATAGTCTAATAAAAAGGAGGAAATATGAAAAAATGACACAATAGGCTTGTATGATGAGAAGGAAGTTGTCATATAAGGTAGGAGGGGAAAGTGGGAGATCAAGGCAAACATCCTCTTTTTTTTCAGGGCAATGAGGGTTAAGTGACTTGTCCAGGGTCACACAGCTAGTAAGTGTCAAGTGTCTGAGATCAGATTTGAACTCAGGTCCTCCTTAATGCAGGGCCTATGCTTTATCCACTGTGCCACCTAGCTGCCCCCAATTTTTTCCTAAATTATGTAGTGAAACTAAGGACTTTATACTTGAATATGTAAGCAAATACCCCATGGTGTCCATAAGTCCAACAGAGACATCCAAAGCAGAGCAAAGAAAAGGAGAGGAGGAAGGAAGGGAGGGAGAGAGAGGAAAAAGAGACAGGAAAAGAATAGAAAATATACAATGGGGTATAGCAATAAATTGCACAATGAGAGGTCTTTGTAATAATGGTGATGATGATCATAGCTTTATGTAGTTCCTACTATGTGTCAAGCATTATTCTAAACACTTTATAAATAAGTTTATATTTCATTTGATCTTTGCAAAAACCCTGGAATGTGGGTGTTATTATGCCCATTTTACAGTTCACATAATTGAGATAGTTAAATAACTTGTCCAAAGTCAAAAAAACCTAGTAAATGTGTGAGACCTATTTGGCCTTTCTGATACCAGTTACACTATTCCATCCATTGTGCTATCCAATATGTTGTCCCAGAAGTGAGTAACACCTAGCACTAAGCCAGAAGGTATTAGTATCCCTGTTGCATGTGGCATGAATTTCCCTTCCACACATATATCCCAATCACACATATGCCCTACAGTTTTGCTCCCTTGTTTGTGATCTAGCCACATGTTCCTTGCCTATGGATGTATATTCTTCCCACTAATATTTGTGTTTATGAGAGAATGTGCCCCAGGCTAATGGGGCATATTCCCTTGGCTATTTTTTTAATTATGCTATATCATTAAATGAATTTGTTTTTAGTTAATTGTGTCCTCTGCCTTAAGATAAAAAGTAAATAATTTTCTAGGAGCTAATGAGCTATGATTTTGATTAGATGCATGCCAACAGGATACTTCGAGCACTAAATGATTTTTCTGAAGATGCTTTGAACAAGAAAGGGAAAGCCTCAGATATTATATATGCCTTTGTATATACTCAACACCTAGCATGATCCTGGGCACACAGTAGACATACAACAAACTTTGGTTGGAATGAATGATTACATGACTAAATGAATGTATCCTATTATTTAAATTTTGTGTCATTAATTCAATTGTACTGCTATCCTTCCTACAAGAAAAGGGTAATTGATTCCTCCATCTCATTGCTTATTAGTGCTTACTGGCTAAGGACATCAATATTATGACATTACTAGTCCCATACTAAAGTGGTGGCATATGTTACAAAGCATAGCAATAATTATATGTACATTCCATCCTATTCTATTTAAGATATCAGCAGCTAGGTGGTGCAGTGGACACTGGCCCTGAAGTTGGGAGGACCTAAGTTTGAATCTGACCTCAGACACTAACTAGCTCTGTCACCCTGGGAAGCCACTTAACCCCAAATTGCCTTAAATATCTGGGGCCATCCACAGTTGTCTCCATATATATCTTGCCACTGGACCCAGATGTCTCTGAAGGAGAGAATGAGGTTGGTGACTTTTCACAGCCCTCCCTCACTTAAATGAAATTCATTGCAAGTCATACATCACCTCCCAATTTCATGGTCCTCAAGATTGAAAGACAAGCAACAATAATTTAAGATATAGAGATTTCCATAGAAAAAAATGAACTACCTAGTAATGCAAAAAGCCATACAGCTTTATTATTGCCCACATTGAAAATGCATCAGGTCAAAGTTCTCATGTCAGTCACTATTAGAATTCTGACTATGAGTGGCTCCTCCATTTCCATCCTAGGCAATATAGAAAATCCCAGTGGAATGAAGAAGAAAGCCATGGGAAAGAGGTTCGGGGCCAAGGATACATTGAGATCAAAGTCAGCAAGACTAGAGTTTAACTGGATCATAGTTGAAGGAGAGAACAGTATACAACTGTAACCATGGAAGCCTCTGGTAAGATGTCAGTCAGGCCAGGGAAGAGAGAGGAGGGGGATCAATGAGCTGATGAGAGCTGATGAGCTATTAATGATGCCCAGGTTATGTCAGCATCTTATCATCCTTAGTTCAAAGCTCAGAAGTCAGCTATGGACTCACAAAGCAGCACAATTCAACAATAAGGCAGGACAGAGGTGAAGAGTTTTATAAGTGAGTAGTTTCTTAAGCATGTGATTGGTTCAACACTTATGAAATAACAGATGCAGAGTCACTAATGAGCAAAATTGTATGGAAAATAGAAATTTCTGAAAAGGAAAAGTAAGGAGGAGGAAAGCAGAAGAAGAGGAGATGGTTTTGTTAAAATAACACAACCAAAGAGGTGGAAAACAGGAAAAACACAGATAGGCCCAGAAAAAAACAGGTTATCTGGAGTACCACTCACAGATGATTAATTTCTCTTTATAACTAACAAAACATTCTCTTGGGTTTAATCATCAATGCTATACAACCTGAATATAAAAAAAAAAGATTCCTAGGAAAACCAAGCAAGTACATTATCATATAAATAGAATATTACTACACAATTGACATTTATCTCTTTACAAACAAGACTTGCAACTAAGTTCTGTTAATTCCAGGAACTCTGCTGTCAATTTACATTCACACATATCTGTGTGTATATGAATAACCATATCCATATTTGCACACGAATATACACAAACACATATATAATACATATACATAAAATATATAATAGATATGGAGATAGACATATTTAGGAATATACAGATGGATATACAAATATATATACAGATATATGGTTGTATATGTATCTAACTGTATATCTATATATCTCTATCTGTCTATGGCCTTAACCACAACTCTAAATGTCCTGGAAAATAACTAAGCACATTACCCTAGTTGGCAAGAGATATCTAATCACCAGGACTCCAAAGTGATTTCTTTCCTCATGCAATTCAGGCTGGTGTGATCCATGTGTACAGCCACCTTCACTATTCTCGAGTCTTCTGATTAAATTTTGCATCATACCAAATTTCTTCAAACTGCCTCATCTACTCTTTTCCCAGTCCTTTTCTGCCAGTTTTGCAGCAATATAAATTTCCAGATGACAAAATCTGTTAGATGCTATAAAAACCAAACAAAGCAATGGTCCTGGGGTCGAGTGAAATGACCATTTTTCTTCTAAACTGAACACATGGAGTGACTTCCAATAATTCACTATGGACAGCCTCAGTTCAGCTGTACTGAAATGGTTCAAGAAACTGAAATATCATGTTTCTTGGTCCTGGCAGCAAAAATATAATCAACCCAAGCTCACTTTATTTAACACTTTTAGGAACTTTGAGGTGGCAACTTCCAGTTATGAGACTTGACCAGTCCAATAATAAAAATGATAACAAAAAGTCACAATATCTTTTTGAAATGCTCAGAAATTTAATGGCTTAAAAGAAAGTGAGAAAGAAGGGGGGAGATAATCCTATAATATGAACTATAAAAGCAGTCACCAAATGGCCTGTTTTGTGCAGGCTTGTATGTGATGGAAAAGAACAAAAGTTCCTTTCCCGGCACCCATCAGCTCTTAGAAATAGTTTCCTAGAGCAGTTGGGTCAAATCTTGGTGCACTTTTCCCAGAGAAGTAGAGGGATAAATCAGAGAAAGGTCTTCTGAATGCTCTGTCTCCTCCTTTCTCCTTTGAGCAAATTGAGTTTGTACTCAGACCTACCTTTACCAAAAGGCAGGTGTGCTTTTGTTATAAAATTAGAGCAAAAAGATTAAAATGCTAGTGCTTGGTACTGGATGCTAGACTAAATCTCATTTACTGTAAAATCTAATCAATCAATTAGCAGTTGAAAATGGCTCTCAGAACCTTTCCTAATTGGATAGTGAAGAATTAAGGAGCAGAAGGCAACTAGAAGTAAATATAAAGTGAGAAGAAAGTGTTAAAGAGGGAATGAAAGGACACAACAAGGATGTCAGGGAAGAACACTAGAAATGAATTACACCTAGGTTTTTGTCAAAAGTATATGTACATATAGATATTGTATGCAGAAGAATTTTGTCTTGGCCCATAATTATGGAGTAGGAAACACCCACTACTATGCATAGGATTAGCAGTTTGGTGCTTGGCTCTTCTATTTCCTGTGGTCCTGTTGACAATATTGCTAACAAAATTCCAGTGAATTAATTTTACAGATATTTATGCATCTACCTTATTTCATTGGAATCTGCCAGAAAGTCAACATCAAAGAAGGATTCTATGTAGATTATTAAATGCTCCAAATGCACCTACTTGACAGATTTCATGTGAATTGCAATAGAATGCTGCTACATTCTTAAATGAGAGGTTCATTCAAGAGTTTGGCCTAACATAGGAAAAATCAATTGGACATAGAATGTTTATTGTCCAGATTATTATATGCAACTAGAGGGACAATTATTTACTAAATCTTGTCTATCAGTAATGCACATACACACAACTATTCTCCAATGCATTTAAGATTATCTATCAAATACATTCACACAAGTATGTAAATTGGCATATGTACATATGTTTACAAAAATATGAATAAGTACGGACACTTTTATAAACTGATGGACAAGTTGTGTGTCCTGTCCATATATGTTTATGCATATATGGATTATTACGTGTTTATCAGTGGGTATTTGCATATGTGTGCATATATGTATATATATATATATTAGATAATCTTAGATATAATTTGAATATCAATAACTGCTCTACTATTATCATCTTAATGAGTTTCCTGGGGACAGTAAAGGGTCAAAAGACTCATACAGCATCATGCAGTATATGTCATATGTCTTTTTATGCATTAGGAAAAGGGAGTTTCTCACTTTGAGTACCTAACACTGAAGAAATAATAGTTCTGATTTGAAATAAAATACTGGTTTAATGTTTACAAAGCATTTTCTTCAGTACAACACAACACCCTTATGATGTTGGTGGCACAAATATTTCCCCCTTTTACCAATGAAGAGAGAATTAGGAAATTTAATTAATCAATTTATTAATCAAAGAATTTTTGTTTAACACCTGCTATATTCTAGGCTGTCTGCCAGGCACTCAGGACACATGTAGAGAGATTTAAATGATCTCTGCTCATGAGATTGTCCACAGCTATGTGACTTGTAAGTGTCAGAGCAGGGAAATTACATGGGTCAGGATATTATTTTCCTACTCCATTCAAGTTATTTATTTTCTCAGCAAGTATTTATTGAGCACTTTGTCTCCTCAAAGCACTGCACAAGGTAGGACAGATTTATTCAAATATTCTGAGTTTTTCTTTCTCTACCAAAGATTATTAGATTGTAGTTGTAGGAAGTAGGTTTTTTAATTTGATGAACAAAACCAATAACTGCCTCATGTTCCTTTAAATAAATTGAATAAATGGAAGGAGAGAAAGAAATTTTTAAAATGGAAGGGAAATGGGGAGAGTGATATGTAATTGAAGGTTTAAAAAAAAGAAACACTTTTGAGCAAATCCAGTATTCGTTGTCTTTCTATTTTCAATCATCTAGTGATAACTTTCTATTTAGAAAGTTTGGTAATTACAGTATGTCATTGCTACATAACTGAATTACACTTTTACACTCTAAATTATATTTTAATATTAAATTGAACTACTTTGCAAATGGTGTTTCTTCTATTCAAATATTAGAAAGAGAAAATCATTTGAAAGCAAATGGTAATGAACAATTCTTATTATATAATCTCAACCCTACAAAACCAGTAAGCCTAGGAAATTTACTCCCTTCCTTCCCCCTTATGTATTTCTAAATTTAGAAATGATGGGATGATGAAACATTGGATTGGAGAGGGGGCAATGAATCATTGATAAAAACAAAAAATAAAGAGATATTTAGTCTTTGAAAAAGAAGACAGTAATTTTTTAGCATAGATATATTTTGTTTCTTTTGTTGTTGAGGTTTTTATTTTTTTTTTAGGAAAAGATCATTAACTATTTACTTGATTCAAATAGTTGAAATTGCCTATTCATTGAATTTGCTTAACTGCAGTTGGTAAGTCAGGGGTTATTTTTATAATACCTACAACACAACCGACTGTCACTGAAGACTGAAAACAAAAATTAGTACTTTTTGAAAATTCCATTAGTTTTGCAATCTTCTGCTCAACAAAGAAATGCCATTTTCTGCCAAGAATTTATGTACCTGTAAACCTCCTCTAATCTTTTCATCCTCACTTCAAACAATAATCATTTCTATTTGTGAAGATCAGGGGGGTGGCATTTCAGTCAGAATAACAGTCTAGTGAAAACTGAGAGCTGGAAGCTGTGAAAACTTTTGTT
Organism: Dromiciops gliroides; assembly: GCF_019393635.1. Lineage (NCBI taxonomy): Eukaryota > Metazoa > Chordata > Mammalia > Microbiotheria > Microbiotheriidae > Dromiciops > Dromiciops gliroides. The sequence continues at coordinate 231,206,044 of NC_057865.1, forward strand.
GGCTTTTCTGTTTTGACCAAAGATGTTGGTAGGTCACAAAACAAGAGATAGTTTCAAGAACATTCCTTTGAATTCTAGTATACATTATTTGGGGAGATCATGCTGATGTGTAATCAATGACTACATTTATTGCTTAATAGCCATGGGCTAAAAATGTTAATACCTAATTTGCTTCAGTTTTTATAAAAAAAACAGTTAATTCTAAACAGAGACCTAATTTAAATACATGAAGCAACCTTAGTCCTAGTTAAAATAGACACAACAGACATTAAGACCTATTTAGTCCAGCCAGATAGCTTTAAGTCAAATAGACACAATAAAATCCACCTCTGGGCAAAGTAAGACTGGAGGCTGAATAATTATCAAGTGAATTACCCAGGGAACTCAGTCAATATATAGCCAGGAGATAATTCAGAATCAGAGAATTTCCAAGTTGAATTGCATCTGATTTCATTTCATCCAGCCCATGTCTGAACAATTATTCCCCCTGTAGCATTCCTGACAAGTTGCCAGCTCTTCTAATGTGTGTGAATTATGTTACACACATACATAAGTAGAGCACAATGAATAATGCTCTGTGTCAATAGAGGGTCCCACAAAGGGCTATAGGAGGTAGGTGGATGGGGGAAAAAAAGTCATCCCAGATGTGGGGATTATTAAGACTTCAGCAAGAAGATAATTCTTAAGTTAGATCTTGAAAGAAGTGTAGTGTTCTAATAACTAATACTAATAGGAGAGGCATAAAACCATTTTAGGCAGAGGAAAATAAGAGAGTAGACACAAGGAAGTGCAAAGTACAAGTGGAAAACTGTGGGACATTGTTGAGGAAATGGGGCTAAGTCTGTGCTTATCACAAGTTGCATGATGAAGAGTAATGTGAAGTCAATCTCAAGGAAAATTGTCTATATAATTCAAGGCCTCGAATGTGTCCCAATGACACTTGGTCTCTATCCTGTATGTCATTGGTTTCCAATGGCATTTGTTCTATGAAATTCTTACAATAGCAAAACCAAATATTCTGTAAACCCGGAGTAATTAATATACCACTCATAATTTTCTTTTCATTGCTTATAATGATGATAATAAAAATTTTACCAAAAGATCTAAATTCAAATTTACATTGTCATCATAAAACATACTATTTTATTCTATCAATAATTAGGAAAACTCAATATAAAACTACAAATATAAAGCATATGCAAACATATATACATATATATATATACAAACTAAAGTAATTAGAAACATTTTATAAGGAACATTTTATAAGAATTTTAAAAATAATATGAGAATTAGTACTATAATCTGGAGGATTTCATATTAATTTTTTAATAAATTTTGTGTAAAATAATTATTTTAATGAAATAAGTTACTACTTAAAAGATGTTTACCATAATATAATAATCATATATAAATTCTATTTCAATATTGAATTTTTTAAAAATTTTGAAGAAATATTTGTGGTGCTTGGCTCAACACCAAAATGTTTTAAGCATGCTTTTGCATAGAGTTTACATCTAACTTTTAAAAATTAAAATAAGAATAAAGTAAAATTTTTTTCTATATATGTTTTGGGAAGTGGTAGGAGAATGTTAGAAGCTCTCTAGCTGAGATAAAAATTGATTTAAAAAAAATTAAACTAACAAAAGTGAATAGCTAAATACAATATAAGATATTTGCTTTTCTAATGACTAATGATAATCATTGTATTACTTATAAATGTACATAAATTTTATTTACATATATCAATTTATTTTTACAAAATAGTGATTATATATAAATTAAACTTTATAAGGAAAAATCATTTCAGTTATAACTTTCTTCTCTTCTACCTCTGGCAGCACACCAATACACTCTCACAAAAACTGTACTGAACCATTGTTGCCAACCAGTGTTACCAAATAGTTTATTGGTAAATCTATCAAAGAGATGAATAGTAGCATTTTTAGAGAATAATTCTGAATAAGAAAATGGCCTTAATAGTGCAATGAGAACCAACATAAGGTTTGTTTCTTCAGAATTTTTTTGATGACCTATTTGTGATCATTTCAAGAGGGGGTTGTCATGCATAAGCCCAATGATGATGTTTTTGAAACAGCCTGACTTCTTTGCCACAAGAGTGCAAATGATTACTGATCATGTGATTACATATAAGATAAAATACTATTACAGAGTAACAGAGGAAAATGAGGAAGATGCTCTAATGAAGTGCATAGAACATAGATGAGAGTATGCACATGGAGCCAATCATTAGTTGAGAATAGTTTGTGCTTTAATGTCAAATCCATTTATGGTTTGAAAATAATTTGATGACAGGTTACGAAACTTCAAGAACACATTAGACAGTCAAAAGTGTTCAGAATTTGATGTATTTATTGAAAGAAAACAAAATACTCATACACATAATATATGACTGTTTAGTATTGCTAAAAACAAAGCTATAGTGATTCAAATATACACAGTGTTTTTGTCATACAGGTAAACAAATGCTTGTAGCCTATTTGACAATTATTTTCTCCTTAAGGCATAATCAAATAATTTTCAGCTGTGAATCTCTCAGACCATTGTCATGAATTCCTAAGGGGTTAAAAAAACACCAAAACATTAAATGAGAGTCACTTTTGGGGGCAGTAGAGATTTATTAAAGGCTGTCAAGTAGAGGAGATTAAAGAACTTCTAATGTACAATGCCAGAATACTCAATATGTACCCTGATGTATCTAGTAGTAGAGATTCCTCCCTACACAGGCTAGCGAACCTTATTTTTTATAGCCCATGTCCTTTGAGACAGCTTTACATTTTCTTCTTAGGGTCTCCCATGCTAACCTTCCTAGTACTGAGCCTCTACCTCATTCCTCTCTAGGTCTTCATCTCCTTCATCTATTTCTCTCAGTACCCCTTACTAATTCTAAAATCTGCAAATATTTCTCCAATAACAGTGACTCTCTTTTCCTCTACAAGTAAATTACTTTGATAGGTGTTAGAATCCTGCCTTGGCTTACTCTGGTATGTCCTTCAAATTCTTTACAATGTCATTATTGTTTTTTCCTCAAATGCAAAAACAGCTCATATTTATCTAAGAATCTAAAAATTGAATCTTTGTGTGAATGATCAATTTGGATTAAAGACAAAAAAATCTGCTGTCATTAACAACAGTAGTCAAAGGATAAATAAAAAGGATTGTATCAGAAATAGAGCAACAGAGAGAAAAGCAGAATGATGTGGCATGGACCTATAATAGTAAAACACATCAATAATCCAATGACCTTTGAATAAAGGAAGAAAATAGGATACAATAAAGATAATTTTAATAATCCAAGTCTATTCGCCCAAAAATCTATTCACAATGGTTGGTTCCTACCAGATAACCTTGAAGTCCCAAGTGTATTTTCTAACAGTCTATAATACAAATAGGTTCTTGTTTTTTCTAAGATGTGTTTTAGAACTGAGTTGGGCATTTTGGTTCTTTAGATGTCAGTGTTTTGAAGGGGTATAATGCAATATATGTGCTTGACATTTACCTTTTGCCAGCCAGTTATTGGAAAATGGCTTTCTACATGCCTGCAATGATAATAAATCATTTTATAATGGCAAACAATGCATATTGCAGTAATTGTTCCATATCATTTCTGTACTGTAACTATACAGTAGCTTCCATACATTAATCATAACAATATTTTTGCCATTGGTGCTTTCCTAACTCAGATCACTAGCGTTCCAGGGTGTCTATATTTCATTGTTAAAAGCTCATATATTTTTTTTAAAAATCACCCACACTGTCTTACAAATACTCTTATAGTCAAGTAGACTGGGTAGAGAAAATAAGGCTAAAATTTATGATTAGATCCTCAGAGTTAAAAAAAATCGAATATTCAGCCAACCCACTTTAAGAAATTCTCTCAAGTGTCAAGCATAATTTGGCTGTAAATCCATCATCTTCTATGATGAGGAAGAAAAGATTTCTCCAAAGGAATCAGCTTTAATCCCAAAGGGCACTTTTAAGCAAATAGAGTAGAGAATAAAATAATAGAGAGATGAGCCTTCCTTTCCTCTCACCATACACAGCTTTAAAATTCTTTGGGGAGAGTTTTGATTTTTTTAAGTCCATAATTCTATTTACAAATTACACTCCCTCTCCCTAAGATTTATTTCTCAAAAACAGAAAGTAGAACTTTTGTGTTATTACAATTAGGCCTAATATGTCATAAAATACTTTTCTTTCCAAGTGTTGCTATGCTGAAAGGGGGAAATTTATGAATACACTATTTAATCTATACATGTAATCTATGTAATGTAATCCACATAAACACATATACGCACATAATCATCTTCCTACCTATAGTGTCTCTTCATTACCATTCTTAAACAAAAAACAATAAAACAAAAATAAAACACTATTATGATTAAAATCACCCAGAGTTTAGATCCAATTGTTTCTCCAATTCTGAGACTATTTCAAATGGCATAATCCTAAAATTTAGCACTAATAATGAACCTTAAAATTTCTAGGCAAAGATGACTTTCAAATGAAACTATCATTTGATCAACATTATCTCAGCCCTAACTGTGAATAAAATATGTCAACAAAAGAAGATTCCTTGATTTCTTATTGCATAATGAAATTATTTTCTATATGTCTAAAATCATATGTACAGGCTAAATAGGAGTAAATTATGGGGAGGAGGGAAGCATAGATGTTTCCAGTGACTTCATGCTAAATATGATTCAGTGAAGTAATGTGGCAGTCAAAATAAAATGAATTTTATTCTGGGTCACATTAATGGAAGTATAATGTCAAGTGCCAGAAAGACAATGAAAATTCTATGTTCAGTTTAGAAATATAGGTAGAATGGAGGATGTCCAACTGATGAAAACAAATAAATAGTCTGTAAACCCTGTTAGGTGAGGAGTAGCTGGAGGAAATAGAAGTGCATGGTCCAAAGAAAAGAAGACTTGAATGACCACAAAGACAATATTCAAATAGATGAAGAGTAATTCTATATGAAATATTATTATTGTGGGTTCCAGAAGATAAAAATAATGCTAATTACATGGGAACTTAAGGTGAATAGCTTTCAGTTTGGTATATATGGAAGAAAACAACTTCCTTACAAATAGAGCTACCCTAAAATGAGAGGCATCTTCTGTTCTGTTTCAGATAGACATGAACATCATAGATCTTAACATATGTTTGAATTATACTGTTTCTGCTCAAATATTTAGAAATTCTAAATTCAACTCTCCAATAGCTATTTTTCCCCTTCTCTCACATTGTTTCACTTACAGCAAAACAATGTCTCACCCTTATAACATCTTTCATACAGCTATCACAGGTCTAATCATGTCACTCCCCTATTCAATAACATTTAGGGGCTCTCTATTTCGTATCATGCTATTAAAAAGTGTAGTGGCCTGCCTCAGTGGGTAGTAGGGTAGTAGATCTTTCCTTAGTAAAAAATACTCAAGCAAAGGCTAATCATTTATATGGTATTTGGAATAGAAAGTTATTATTGTAGTATATGTTGGACTGTGAGGTCTCATCTAACACTCATGTTGTGATATCCAAATGATTGCCATACAGGGCTTATCCAAATAAATGTTGCTTTGATAACTCATTCCCAACATGTATAAAACAATGCTTATATTCCCCTTAAAGTAATCCTTTTGAATCCCTTTGAGATAGCTATGTCTATACTTCTACCATTCAATTGTCTACCATTTTGAAAAGCATGGATTTATCTTTGGCTATCACCTCACCCTTAGCTCTTATTGCCAACAAGCCACCAAAGCCTATCTTTGCCACAATGTCATGTCTCCATTTATTCCTTCCCCTTTTATTCCCCTGAGTAGAGTATCATATTATGAATATTCTAGATTATTACAATAACATGAAAATTCTATTCTTCACTCTCTTTCTCCTGCTTTGCACTTTATGGCATGTGTGTATGTGTGCATATATGTGTGTATACATATATGTATATATGTGTATATATATATGTATATAATTTTTCTGGTTTAATTATCCTTTAAAATTAGATCAGAATCTGCTTTCTGTAAGCACCCCTTGATCCCCCTTATCAATTATGATATTCTGTCTTTTTTCCAATTTATTTAGGATTTTATTTTCCCCCAATTACATATAAAAACAATTTTAATGTCCATTTTAAAAATGTTGTGTTCCAAAATATTTTCTTCCCTCCCCACCCTCCCCACTTAAGAATACAAGCAATTCAATATATGCTATACATGTGTAGGCATGCAAAACATTTCCACATTAGTCAGGTTGTAAAAGAAAACAGACAAAAAACTGAAGAAAAAGGAACTAAAAAATATGCTTCAATCTATATTTAGACACCATCAGTTCTTTCTCTGGAGATGGATTGCATTTTTTTATAAGTACTTCAGAGTTGTCTTGGATCATTGCATTGCTGATAATAGCTGTCATTCACAGCTGATCATCTTTTTTATTTTTTTTTTGCAGGGCAATGAGGGTTAAGTGACTTGCACATGGTCACATAGCTAGTAAGTGTCAAGCATCTGAGGCTGGATTTGAACTCAGGTCTTCCTGAATCCAGGGCTGGTGCTTTATCCACTGTGCCAAACAACTGCCATCACTGATTATCTTGCAATATTGCTCTTGCTTTTTATATAGTACATATCACTTTGCATCAGCTCATGTGTTTCCAGGTTTTTTTCTGAGGACATCCTGCTCATCATTTCACAGTTGCTATTGATAATTGAATTACCTTCCATCCTACTCCCTCCCTATGTCATTTATTCTATTCTCTATCTCCTTTCACCCTTTCCCACCCCAAAGGTATTTTGCTTTTGACTGTCCCTTCCCCCAATCTGTCCTTCCTCTTATCACCCCCCTTATCCTCTTCCCCTCCTCCTTTCCTGAAAGGTGAGATAGATATCCAATTGAATGTGAATGTTATTCCCTCTTTGGGTCAATTCTGATGAGAGTAAGTTTCACTCATTTCCCAGTGCCTTCCTCATCTTCCCCTCCAGTGTATATGCTTTTTCTTGCTTCTTTTATATGAGTTACTTTTCCCCATTCCACATTTCCCTTTCCCTTTCTCCTAGTGCATTCCTCTCTCACCCCTTAATTTTATTTTTAAACATATTTCCCTTAATATTTAACTCACACCTGTGCAATAAGTCTAAATATACTCTATCCATGTGCCCTAATAATGAGAAACTTATTATGAATTATAAGTATCATCTTACCATGTAGGAATATAAACATTTTAAGGTTTTAATATCCCTTATGATTTCTTTTTCCTATTTATCATGTTATACTTCTCTAGAATCTTGTATTTGAAAGCAAAATTTTCTATTCAGCTCAGGTCTCTCATCAAGAATGCCTGAAAGTCCACTCTTTCATTGAATTCCCATATTTTCCCTGAAGGGTTACACTCAGTTTTTCTAGGTGGGTGATTCTTGGTTGTAATCTCAGTTCCTTTGCCTTCTAGAATATCATATTCCAATCCATCTGATCCCTTAATATAAAAACAGCTAGATCTTGTGTTATCCTGACTGTGGTTCCACAATACTTAAATTGTTTCTTTCTGGATGCTTGAAATATTTTTCTCCCTGACCTGGGAGCTCTTGAACTTGGCTATAATATTCCTGGAAGTTGTCATTTTAGGATCTCTTTCATAAGGTGATCAGTGGATTCTTTGAATTTTTATTTTACCTTTTGGTTCTAGAATATTAGGGCAATTGTCCCTGACAATTTCTTGGAAGATAATATCTAGGCTCTTTTTTATTTTGATCATAGATTTCAGGTAGTCTAATAATTTTCAAATGATCTCTCCTGGATGTATTTTCCAACTCAGTTTTTCAATGAGATATTTTTCATAGCCTTTTTTTTCATTATTTTGTTTTTGCTTTATTGTTTCTTTTTTCTCCTAAAACCATTAGCTTCCATTTGTTCGATCCTAATTTTTAAGAAGTTATTTTCTTCAGAGAGCTTTTCTAGCTCCTTTTCCATTTGGCAATTTCAACTTTTCAAGACATTCTTTTCCTCATTGACTTTTTGGACCTCTTTTACCATTTGGCCTATTCTGTTTTTTTAAAGTATTATTTTCTTCAGTATTTTTTGTGTCTCCTTTACCAAACTGTTGACTTTTATTTCATTATTTTCTTGCATCATCCTAATTTCTCTTTCCATTTTTTCCTCTACCTTTCTTACTTTATTTTCAAAGTCCTTTTTGAGCCCTTCTATGGCATGAGATCAATTCATATTTTTTCTTGGAATCTTTGGATGTAGGAGCTTTGAATTTCTTATCTATTACTGAGGGTGATTTCATCTTCCTTGTCACCATAAACACTTTGCAGGGTCAGCATTTTTTTCTGTTTATTCAATTTCCCAGCTTTTTTCTTGACTTTGAACTCTTTATTAAAGTGTGGCACTGCTTCCAGGGTGGAGGTCACACTGTCCCAAGCTTCAGAAGGTTCATGCAGTTGCCTTCGGAGATACTTCTAGGTATTTATAAATTTTTAATTCTTCTATGGTGGTATGATTTAAGGAGAGGTATGTTTACCATTTCTCCTGTCCTGTTCTCTGATCTGCAAACAACCACAGGCCTGCTTTTCTGCCTTAGAACTATTTTCAATCCTAATTCTAAGGCAATTATTTTCATCAGAGAGCTTTTGTACCTCCTTTTCCATTTGACCAATTTGACTTTTCAAGCTGTGGACTTTTTTTTTTATGTCTTTTCTGCATCACCCTCATTTCTCTTTCCATTTTTTCCTCTACCTCTCTAACTTTATCTTCAAAGTCCTTTTTGAGTACCTCTATGGCCTGAGACCAATTCATATTTTTCTTGGAAGCTTTAGATATAGGGGCCCTGACATTAAAACATTGCTATGAGGGTGCAACGTGAAATTCCTTGTCACTGAGGAAACTTTTCTATGGTCATCACCTTTCTCTGTCTGCTCATCTTGCCTTTCTTTTACTTGACTTTTAGCTCCTTAAAGTGGGGCACTGTTTCCAGGCACCAGTATCCCAAGCTTAAAAAGTCCCAGGTGGTATGATTTAAGGAGAATCAGGTTCTTCACTCACCTAGCATGTTCCCTTTTCCATAGATGACCCCCGAGCAACTTGCTAATCAACCAGCTTTGTGTGTTGTGGTTGTCAGCTCTGATGAGCCTGTCCCCCTCTCCCACCTGGGCCACTGCTATTCAAGCCTACCTCCTGGTTCTCAGCAGGAGTGAAAAATCGAAGTTCTGCTTCAGCACCAGCATAGACCCCTGTAGTCTCCCCCCTGCCCAGGGCTCAGCCCTCTCACCAGATTGTGAGCTTAGTTCCAGATGAAACTGGTGCTTCAGCTGATTCAGAGGCTCTGGGGGTCTCCTTCTCTGATGAGGCCTTCCTGGAACTGGATCTGTGTCAGGGTGACTGTAGGGTTGGGCTTCAGTCCTGTCTCAGCACAGCAGCTCCCTCCTTTTGACCTTCCAAGCCATTCATGGTTAAAAGATGATTTTGGCACATTCTTTTGTGGGTATTGCTGCTCCAGGCATTGCCCCATGGCATTATTTCGATGATTTTTGGAGCAATCATGTCATGAGTTTGAGAGCTCACTCTGTCTTGGAACTATGAACGGAATACAAATTCACTGTGGCTGAAAGCTCTTGTGTGCTTGTGTTCCTCCCCCATCTGGGACCTCCACCGAAGGCTGTGACCTGGATGGTTGTATGGGGAAAACAACAGAGTCCTGCCTCAGTACTAGCAAATAGATACTTGTAATCTCCTTCTGGACAAATGGTTGACTTCCTTACTGTCTGTGTGCTGAATTCCAGAAGCAGTTGCTGCTGCTGCTGCTGCTGATTCAGACTCCAAAAGCCTACTTCTTGTTTGCTGTGTCTGCGGCTGTGTCTGAACTGGGGTTAAGTGTGTACTTGTGTGGCCTGTGCTGAGTTGCACTCCACTCTCACCCTGGTACAATAGACCTTCTTACTGACCTTCTAAGTTGCTTTTGGATGAAAAATTATTTCACCCTGTCTTTTTGTGGGTTCTGGTTCTCTAGGAATTGTCTTATGGAATTATTTGAAGGTATTTGAAGGGGTCTTGGGGAGAGCTCAGGCAAGTTACTGCCTTTCCTCTGCCATATTGGCCCCACCTCCATGACATCCTATCTTAGAAATCACATAGCATTTTGATTTTTATGGTATTTTATTTTTTCCCAGTTACATGCAAAGATAGTTTTCAACATTCATTTTTGTAAGATTTTGAGTTCCACATTTTTCTACTCCTTCCCTCCCGGCTCCCCAAGAAAGCAAGAAATCTGATAGTTACACATTATAATCATATTAAACTTATTTCCACATTAGTCATGTTGTAAAAGAAGTGTCAGAACAAAAGGGAAAAATGACACAAAAGAAGAACAAAACAACAACAAAGGTGAAAATAGTATGCTTCATTCTCCATTTAGACTCCATAGTTCTTTTTCTGGATGTAGAGAGCATTTTCCATCAGTCTTTTGGCATTGTCTTGGATCATTGTACTGCTGAGAAGAGCTAAGTCTATCACAGTTGATCATCACACAATGTTGCTGTTACTATGCACAATGTTTTCTTGGTTCTGCTCATTTCACTCCGCATCAATTCATGTAAATCTTTCCAGGTTTGTCTGAAATCAGCCTGCTCATCATTTCTTACAGCATAATAGTATTCCATTACATTCATATAACACAACTTGTTCAGACATCTCCAATTGATAGGCATCCCCACAATTTCCATTTTTTGCCACCAAAAAATAGCAGCTATAAATATTTTTTGTGCATGTGGGTCCTTTCCCCTTTTTATGATCTCTCTGGGATGTATTTTGATTTTCAATTCTCAGATGCAATGAAACAACCCTTTTCCCAAGTATAAAGTCCTAGAGAGAAGAGACAATGTCTTATTTGTATGTTGAATTTACTTCAGTACCTAACATAACAATATGCACCCCTTGAGAAGTTAACAAAATGATATTAAATTAATAAAATATAGGATTACTGAGCTTTGTTCCTGTCTTTCAAAGACCAGCTCAGCCCCCCCCCCACACACACACACCTCCTGCCTGTCTTGCTCAGGGTCAGTGGCTTGAAGTCAAAAAGCCCTTAATTCCTATCCCCCACCCCCCCCACCCCCAGGACACTCACTGCTCCATCCTAGGCAAGTTAGTTCCATCCCATCTCTGTTAAAAGCTCACACTCAGCTCTCTGAGGTTTCCCATTTAGTTCTGAATCTATGCTCATTCAGTCTCCTCACTTAGTAGCATTTTCTGGTGCTGGAATGACACCATTGCTTTGTGTTTATTTGTGTGCCCCTGTTAACTTCTCTTCTCCAATGTCCTCTAGAGTGTAAGCTTGTTGAGGGAAAGTACTGCTTCCTGTTTGTCTTTGGAACCCTAGCATGGTAGGTGGTTAATAAACACTTGTTGGTTGAAAAATAAAATAAAATAAAATATAGGATTATAAAATTATTATGGCTAGTATTCAAGGAAAGACTGAATGACCACTTGTCATGAATGTTGAATGACAAAATTCCTGCATAGGAGTTTGGAGACAAGATGTCATATATTGATGCCTCCAATTCCAGACTTCTTAGAGAAAAATTTGGAAAAAAAAATCAACCAAAATATAAATGAATATAGTTACACATACACACATGTTGTTGTTGGATTTCACTCTATGTGTTGTGTGTTTTGTGGGGAAGTATAGTCATTACACATGCACACACATGTACACATATACACATACATTGATATATGTTTACACATGCAGGCATGTATGTCCTCATATATACATAACATTTCTATGTGAGACTAGAAGAAATAGATGTTCAAAAGGTCATGCAAGAACACATTTTGATTTGTTAAAATTGCTTTTTCTTTTTTGTGAATTTGTTTAATCTGTTTATACTATGCTAATTTGGAGAAGAAATATATGTCATAGATAGGATAGTAATGGACAGTGATTTCATTGATGTATGATACTACAGGTGAAAATTACTTTTTCCAGTGTAGGTTGGTACTTTATCTGCCATTTATAATCAGAGTTGCCCAAAGCAATGAGAAAGGTTAAGGAATTTGCCTAGATCATAAAGCCATGGTGTGTCAGAGGAAGGGCATTTCATAGACAAAGAAGATTAAAGATTATTGAAAAGTGGGAGAGGAGAGGGAGTACCTTGAAAATCCCTTTACCTATTGTTTTTGAGTAATTGGCAAATCTGGCAGGCTAGGTTTACCAACATTCACTAAAGCTCTACTTTCAGAATATTAAAATTGCTTTATGAACCAAAAGAAGATTCTGGGAAACCTCCCAGGGACCTTTCTGTATTCTTTCATGGACTCTGATATGTGGGCTCCCCATGTTTTCTGCTGCCATAATAAATGTAATAACTGGATCTCACTAACAGCACAATGCTGACGTGAGGTAAGTTATATATAGATACCAGTGAGTATAAAAGCATACCAGTGCCCTTAAGAATCCACATTTCAAAGCACTGGCCCTGGATTCAGGAGGACTTGTGTTCAAATCCAGCCTCAGACACTTGACACTTACTAGCTATGTGACCCTGGGCAAGTCACTTAACCCCAATTGCCACACACAGACACACACACACACACACACACACACATACACATGCAAAAAAAAAAAGAATCCACATTTCCTTAGTGTATTTAACCAGGAAAAAGGAGCTTGTGTTTTCAATATCCCTTTCAAAACAAGGTATAAAATATGATTTTTACCCTGCTATCAAGCTGACTTTGGTCTTTTCTTTCAGTAATCAACCGAATGCTGCCATGCCAACTAAAATCTAATTTACTTTAAAAATTCTTTTCATTTTAGCTAAGTCAAGAAGAACAAAGTGGGAGGGGAGAGAATAAACATGGAACTTAGATACAAACATCTTTCTTTTGCAGTTCTCCCCAAGACAAAAGTTTATTAGTTATATCTATCTAGTTTTGAAAATCCCAGCCCACACATTTCTCCAATGCAGAAAATAATTTGTGCCAGGAGACTAGAAGACCATGCTGGTTTCATTACTTTGATTTTTGTTCATAGGATAGTGAAGTCAGGAAGTCAGCAAGACCTGAATACAAGTACTGCCACTGACTCATATTAGCTAAATGATCTAGTGAAAGTCATTTAATCTCTAAAGGCCCCTGACATTATCTAGAAATTGCAAGTCAGTTGATGAACTTCATCAGTGGGAAGGATTCATACGTATACAAACACACATGCATACATGTACATATGTGTATGGACACACAATTAGCATGTGTGTACATGTATATGTGTATTATTATGCTATATATATGTATATTCATGCTCACAGAACTCACACAAGGCAAGCACTTACATGGAGGTCAGAATTAGTGATGCAAGGACCCTCTCAAGGTCTCTTTGAAGAATTTTGAAATTAACTGTGAGACATGGAAGAAACGATTATAGGACTGCTCTGCATGGCATGATCATATCAAAGTAGTCCTTGTACTCTGTGAGCAGAGCCAAATTGTAATAGCTCACAAGAAACATAAGATGTGTATATTTAGAGATAACTCTACTCGAGATGATCATATGGACTATCTGTGTCTGACTTGTGGTAGAGACTTATGAGATTGTATCGGTCTGATCAGCCACAGTTGAACACATTGTACCTAGACACCAACATAGTTATTCCATTTTGGTCTTCTTTGAAAGTGAAGATCAACCAATTCATGCTTTGAGGCAATAGGTAAGATAGGCTCCTCAAAAGGAAGTTCAAATCACAATTTAGACCAATGACAATTCTTTTGCCTAAAGAACACTATTAAGTAGACTCTTAAAATGGAACTTCACCTTATTAGAAATACTTTAGAGGCAGCTAAGTGGGACAGTGGATTGAGCATTGGGGATGGACTCAGGACTTGAGTTTAAATCCATCCTGAGACATTTGCCATATGTGAAACCCTAGGAAATTCACTTAATCTACTATGTCTGCCTCAATTTCCTCAAGTGTAAAATGTGGATAATAATAGTATGTACCTCCCAGGATTATTGGGAGTATCAAATGAAGTAACATTTTTGAAGTGCTTACCCTAGTGCCTAATTGGATTGTAGGTGCTTAATAAATGCTTGTTCCCTTCCCCTCCTCTCCAGTAGAAATGTAAAAAGAATATTCATTAGAATGAGATATTACTCTCTTGAACAGATAAAAATTTATGTCAGAGCTCTAGGGGTGGGGATGATAATTTGAAGAACACAGAGAGAGGGATGAATGTTAGAACAGTTCTGATTGTCCTCGTGATCTTCCCTGTAATGGGAAAACATGGGGACTGTGCCAAGTACAAGCTTACAACAGACAAGAGATAATGGAATAGCAAGAGGGAAATAAAATCTGGACTTCAGTATCCATTGATGACTGTTTCCTCTTACTTTCTTTAACCTTGGGAAGGTGATTTCCTGTTAGCCATGTTAGACACACTGAGTAAGCAGTGGCTTTAGCTAATCTTTCCGCAGTTCAAGTTTCTATCTGCCCAAGGTAGAAACTACCAGAGGTTCTAACCGGTGAGGTGATCAAGATGGTTCAGAGACCTGAAACTCAACTGAGATTGAGATGAGAGGACTGAGGGGCTGAGGAAAAGATGGGTGAAACTTGCAACTTGAGGCCCAAACAGCACTCAGGGTCTGAGACCTTCAGCCCCTCTGCTTGGTCTTTCCCATGTCCTACAAAATGAGGGGGTGGAAGGAGGTGAAAGAGTGAATAAGTATCTTGGGACTCTCCCTGAAGAAATTCAGAGTGTAAAGCTGGGAGGGCAGGTGTGAAGATGTTTGGGGAAATGATTGAGTTACCAATTGTTGGAGCACTGAAAACACTTTCTTTGCATTTTCATTAAGTGAAATGAGACATCATATATGCATATATATGATTTATATATAAATATATAAAAACATATGCATTGTGTATTTTTCCCTTTGTTATTGTGTTTGGTTTTGTTTATGAACAGATCTGCTTTATTGATATATAGGTGCCACATGGATCAGATCATACCAGATTTTCTTCTCTTCCGCTCATGTTTTTATACTCTAAACTGATTTTTTTCCAACTTTGCTTTTTCTACATTTTAATTCTCTTATTCTAATTTTAAAACTTGCTTTACTCACTATACATGTTTCCTTCCAGTTCAGATTT